>NW_003852452.1:567832-569013 GCF_000181295.1 Otolemur garnettii
GCCATCTTGGCTCCGCCCCCGGATAATTTCTTTAATCTCTCTGTGGATAATAAGAATTGCCTACTTTGCAGAATAATAAATGTGAAGAGGTTAGCAGATGTCCTAACACAGAATAGATGCGTAACAAATGGTAATTATTATTCTCCGTCTCTTCCCAACTTTTCAGTATAGAGCTATCTAGCCCAAAGCTTTCATGGAAGCAATACTTTGGTAAACTCTCATGAAAGGGTATCAGAAACAAAATAATGCAAAGGTTTTTTTTTAAACATTTTTTTTTTGACTTAACACTTCCTTGATTTCTTTTAAGCCTTGGGTCCCCACGTTCGTGCTTATTTTCCTAATTCATAGTATAAACATATCTTGACATCTGTGTTGTACAATCACAGGAACTAAAAAAAAAAAAAAATCCCTGCTTATAGAGACCAACCTTCCCTTTGAGACTATAATTGCTAACATTTGGAGTAATTCTTGAGAATTTCCACAAAGCTGCTTGCATTTAAAATATTTTTCCAAAACATACGTGTTTGCTTAAGCTGGTGCTGTAGTATTCTTTATCGAAAGCTGTTGATTAATATTTACATAAATATATCATGCAAAAAGATCAATCATTTTTGTGCACTGCAGATATGCCTGGAAACGGTCACTTTGTTTTCATTTGAACATGTTAACAATTAGCAGAAAGATGGAGAAATCTGTTAATTTGACTTTCGTGGATTGAGATTGATCTGTCGGTACACACTAGATGCTTCTATAGGGCCTGAGTTACACTGTTTGTGTTGTCAAAAACACTGAGTCCCCACCCAAATAAAGTGGTTTGGTATTTTGAGCTTCCTGAATGACTAAAAATTGCATACTATCCTATTATTCATGCAGAGATTACATGTAAGTAAGGTAACAATGTAAATAAGTCAATGAAATAAAGTAAAGGGTTTGGTTTCATTTTAAAGGAGTATTTGATAATTAAAAAAATTAAAATTAAAATCCTAAATACATATGTGTGTATATATATATATATATATATATATACTTTAGTGTATTTTGAACCAAGTAGAAGTTAATAAAAGCTCTCAGAATCAGTTTTACTGGGTGTCAAAGCCTTTCTCTTTTTCTTGGAGAGTCTGGCTGCAGTACTGTGTGGAGCCATATTGGAGTTGGAGGCAAAGGAGCTTGGGTGCCCATAC
>NW_003852452.1:569576-572823 GCF_000181295.1 Otolemur garnettii
GTATCACTTATCCCACCTGGCTTGACTGCTTTCAGAATGATTTCTGTTCATAGCAAGAATTGTTTTGGCATTACCTTTTAGCATTAAAGGTCCTTTTAACTTTTTCTTGAAACGTGAAAAAATACAATATAGGATGAACATGGTAGATTCATTTGCCAAATTGCAATTCTTTTCCAACTAGGAAAAAAAAATCCATATTTTCTCCCTCTCTCTTCTTAGTTCTTTTTGAACTTGAGTCATTTTTTCCCTCTAATTTGCATCAAATGATTGCTGAGAAACCGAAGTTAAATTTAGACCTCTTTCTAAAATTATTTGCTATCTCTTAGAGTTGGGAAATCTTAGCTTAGATCATAATTTAAGTGAAAATATTTAAAAGAAACATAAACAACATTAAACAAAATTCCCAGTAATTTCTCTGTACTTTGTAAGCTCTTTCTTCCTTTAATTCTTCGTCTTTTGCTTGTAGTCTATTTAATTTTTTCTTTCTTTCTCCGCAGATACTTTATTTCCCATGTGCCTTCAGGGTCTCTTTTCCCCTACAGTCCTATGTTACTCTTTTGTATTTTTTTTCCTCTCCGCATTCATTCATTCACCCTTATTTATTGAACACCCACTATGTGCCACACACTGTTCTGAGTGTAGGATGTATCAGTGAACACAGCTTACCAAATCTGTACCCCTGCGGGATTTTCTTTTTGTGTTAGGAGATGAACAATGAATAAAGGACAATAATAACTTTATGTATTATATTAGACAGAGACAAATACAGTACAAAGGAAAATAGTGTAAGGTAGCGGGGAAACAAGAGAGCATTATGGGAAGGGTGAGTTGCAGTTGTTAATAGGGTGGTCAGAATGGGCCTTACTGAGAAATCAACATTTGAACAAATTCTTGAAGGATGAGGAGGAGCTGACCTCCTGGCTCTCTAGGTAAAGAGATTTTTAGGCAGAGAGAATGGATAGTGAAATGCCTTGGGGCAGAAGTGTGCAGTAATCTGTTGGAAATTAGCTGGCCAAGGTGGTTGAAGTGATATGCCAGAAGGAAATTGGTAAGAGGTGACATTATAGGGGAGAGTTTTTTCTTTCACTTCTTCTGATCCTTCCCCTCTCTCTTCACAATCTTATTATACATACAGAGCAGCTTCCTGTTGTTACTTTTTTAAAAGTTAGTGAGATTAGAATATAAAAAGTAAGATACTTGTGCTCAGTAGCTTTCTTTGTGGAAACTATTTTTCTTCCCTCTATGAGTCCAGGAGTTACCCCCTCCTGTCTTTCATGAACCCATTTCTCTGCCTTGGACTTCACTTGAGCGCTGCATGTTTCATATGAAATCGGAGTCCAAGCTCTCTGGAGATTACTTCCACAATGTCCGTTCCATCTGTAATTCCCTCTTTATTCCCACCATAAGACACGATGAGCTCACTCCTCTGCATATGGAGCGTGGCAAACACCTCCGACTTCCTTCACATCTTTAGTCCATTGTAAACAATACTGCCAAATGAATATTTCCAAAATGTGTTTCTTAGCATAGCACCACCAGCTGACTCTGTGTCTTAGTTAATTGATCCCATTGCTTATGAAATTAAATATCCACTACACTGCCAAACATCCAGTGGTCTTTCAGTTGGACACTGGTTTAAATTTCCAACCTTGGTCTAGCTACTCTCCGTACTATGGCCAAACCCTGTCACTCACTGGTTCTCAATCCTATGGTGGGTTTTCATGTCTCTCTGCTTTTGCCTTTTCTGATTACCATAAAGATGATACTCTGTAAACACCCATGTCAAATAAAAAATATTCTTTAAAGCTTTTCCTTACTCCCTTTCATGACCTGAGGTGGTTTCTTTTTCCCTTTAAACCCTAGGTCTACTTTGGTGCCCCCACACTTGCGACATTTCTCATATTCTACAGCTTGTTGTATAATTACTTTCTTTTCAGATTTTTCCTAATAAATTTCAAATCCTTCCAGAATATGACCCATGTGTCTTCTCATCTTCTCCTTCTTCTATGAGGCTCAGGATTTAAAGCAAAGCTATGTAGCTATAATAGAACACAAAAAAGATTTGCCTAATCGGTATTGCTTAAACATATTCAGTAGTCATCATCCTGGTAAAAACTGCCATTCCCCAGGCACTTCCTGAGTCGTTCTGATATATTAATTTAAGCAGAGGCCCAGGAATCTATATTTTTAAAAGATTTCAAAATGATGCTGGTGATTAACAAAGTTTAGGAAATACCAGCTCAATTGAATAAAAATGATTTCTCCTACTGACTATTTGAAAAGAACTATTTCTCAGAAAGGCAATCCTTAAGGTGTTTATTTATTGAGGAAAACTGAGTTTTGACAGTTCTGTGCAGGTAAATAGGGTGTTACGATTTGTTAACGTCTTCACTATGGAGTTTCTTAAAACAAATGTTCTTTGTTTCATTTTGTTCTTCCTGGTGTTTATGAGATGGCATTTGGCCATGATGGTGTTTGACCAGTTTATTTTCAGGGGCTGAACTGGGAAGGATACAAATTAGAGAAGGAACGTGGGGTTGGGGAGCAAAGAGGGCCGTGGAGAGGGTGAACTGTCTGAGGATGGTTCCTCTAGAGTCACACACGCCCTCTGCACACGTGCCCTCGAGTGAACTGTGATCGGGCAGAGAAGGCCCACGGCCCTCCGTCTCTCACTGACCTCCCTGTGGCAGTTTCAGGCTGCTGGCAAGTGTTCTGGAGGGACAGCTTATGGTATGCTGTCCTCGCTGTAATTACCACAGGCTTTTCTCCTGATGTAGCACAGAGAAGAGGCTGGAAGCCGCACCTGCGGATCCTGTTGCTGGCACTGGCTGCCTTGACCGAAAGCAGGAATAGGAGGAATTTGCTCTTTCATGTACAAACAAATATGTCCATTAATTTAGGGCAACACTGGGAATTTTCTCTACAGAAAGGATTGCGAAGGAAAGCCCTAGAATTAATGGTCTAAGCGATCTCCTAGGGGTAAATTTTTTGAGTGTCACTTGTGTAATGTATTTAGAACCAAGTCCACTGGGGAAAAGAAGACCTTCTTAATGTCATTCGCCCTACTGGCAAGGATACTATTAATGAAGCAGATGTCTTTCTCTCAGCCTCCCCGAGTGCCTTGGTAGCAAGTAACGTTTCTTTTTTTCAATCAGAAATAGTGTTGTTAATACAGCTTCAGAAATTGGACTGCCCAATTTTCTAATATAGATTTAATGATTATTTTTGTTAGTAGATGTGTGTGTGT
>NW_003852452.1:573791-590851 GCF_000181295.1 Otolemur garnettii
GGGGCTGGGTTTGAACCCACCACCTCCAGCATAGGGGGCCGGCACCCTACTCCTTTGAGTCACAGGCGCCGCCCGACACCTCTAGATATTTTTAATGGTATTTTGAATACAGTGATGCCAATCTAGAAAACCCAGGACTATAATAACCTCAGTTTCTCAATAATGTGACAGGGCCAGCCTTAGGGCAAGGGGACTGAGGCCAGATCAAGCACATGCAAGGGTGGACTCTTTTGTGGATCCAGAAGGAAGGCGTCCAAGGATGTTCAAGATTAAGGATTTGAAATTTGTTATCTGGAACATATGAACTTGTTACCCTACATGGACAAAACAATTTTGTACTAAACGTACAAAGGGCCTTAGTGGAGGGGGATTACATTGGATTATCTGGGTGGGTGCATTGCAGTCCCAGGGATCCTTCAAATGTGGAGAGGGAGGCAGGAAGTCAGAATAGTTCCATTTGAGGACTCAACCCTGAGTTGCCAGCTTTGGAGATGGAGAAAGGGGACAAGTAGAGAAACGCAGGCAGCCTCTAGAAGCCAGAAAGAGCTGGATCTTCCCTTCCAGCCTCCAGAAGAAATGCAACCAAGCCAACTTCTTATTTTTTTAGTCCAGGAAAATCCGTGTCAGGCTTCTGATATACAGAACTGTAAAAAACAAATGTGTGGTTTTTTTAATGCAAAGAAGTTTAAGGTAATTTGTTACAGCAAACATAGAAAACTTATTCACTAACTTTATGTAAAATTTTAACATTGTGTTCATCACCAAGTTTTTGCATTAGTTTTGATATGTTTTAAAAAACCTTGCACTACCCATATTATTTATCCTGGTGACTGAGTTTCCTGTTCCCAAGATGAGTGCCTTACTTGCCTCCCGCCCGTTGTGGTCCTATAGTGCAGGCCCAGTCTTGCCCACAATGTGCATTGGTGATATTGGGATTAGCTTCATGCAGAAATATGATCAGCAAATTTATAGACTGGGTCTCTTGTTACCTCTTGGTGTGCAGCCTGAACAATTTCAAGTCTCAACTGAGAGTATAATGAAGGTCTTGCTCTGATGCTGGTAAACTATCATAAATGAATGTTAGCAGCTGGTTACAGAGTATATGATGGAGAACTGTTCGGTGGAATACATTTTATGCCTGGAGATCTGAAAACGGAATTATTCAAGTTTTCTGATGTTGAATTTTATAGTCTTACTTTATGACCTTATGAAAGATCTTCTTATCCTTACTCAATATCAATGATTTACTTCCTTTTTTATTTTCTACTACTTAGGCAACCCTGAGGTTAAATTCCAAACTTGTCTCATCCTATAACTGGAGAAAGATCTAGTTTGTTTTTTTTCTCAGTTAGCATGATAGTGTATGATACCCCAGTCTAACACAAATAGCATACAAAAGGAATGGCTGTGACAACAGCGACAATGACTGTCTGCTATTCCCATTCCCATTCCCAGATGAGAAAGTTGAGGCTCAAAGACATAATAATACATGAAGTAGCTATTTCTTCAGTAGGGTTTACCATATGCCAGGCAATATTCTAAGGGCTTCGCTGACTTAATCTACAACAACCCCCAAAGGCATTATCTCACTTTACAGATGAGGAAATTGAGGTACACAAGAGTTAATAGGAGTAAATGGAGAAGGTAACTTACTTAGAGTCATACTGGTCATAAATAAATTGAGGAATAGGAATACCCACCTAGATCCATCTGTTTAAAAAATGCCACGCTCTTTTTTACTATGCCAGTTGCCTCGTAGAACTGGACTCTTGATAATCTAGCTGATCTTACAACCCTAGTCACTCTTCCCCTTCCCTGCCATGATCATGTCATCTGCCTTTTAACAAATTCCAGTCACAACTCTGGTAAGCTCCCTGGGATGAGTTGAAAGACTCACTTCACCACTCCCTGGGGTTCAAAGCCATGGCTGTGAACACCGTGTCCTGAACGTGCCTTCCTCCTAGTACTCCCGGGCTTGCTCCTGATCCTAGCAGTACACGTGGCGAAGGGGTAAACTGCTTTTCTCAGAAAGGATTTACAATCCTGACAACATGGCTCATGCAAATCTTTATTGCCCCTGTGCCTTGGGAAAGGTATTATCTGACCAGGGTGGGTAGTGATAATTCATTTACATCAATAGAACCTATCCTAGTGTTAAAGTACAATCAGTAGAATTTGTTTGACTCTACTTAGCAACACTCCAAGGACACTACAAGGAGAAGATCATTTTTTTAATGCAACTCAGAATCTTATCATTTACTTGTATGATATTTTCTATAAGTTATGTTCAAATACAAAAGGCTTTTTTGAGTCTTGCAGATCACTGATAAATATTAGGTACTATATTTGATGACACATTTTTAACCTTCCTATTCCTAATTGAGTATAACCTTAAATTTATTTTGAAGGGTACACTGTATGAAATAAAATTTTTGTCAATTTGTATTTTAAATTAACTTAAAGCTGACAATGAACTAGGACCTGGTCTCTGAGGTCTCTGATAAGATGTGCCTTAGGATGTAGATTAGATTTTATGTATATCAAAAGATGCATTCATTAAAATGGTGCTGTTTTTACACGTTTAACATTTACTAATGATAGACAGAAGATGTCAATGTAATAGCTTAAAGCACCATCACAAGGCAAAGAAGAATAGAGAAAATTTCTGACCAGGAGTCCCAAGATGTGGTACTTGTGTTGCCCATCACTAGCTATGAAAGTGTATTTCTCTAAGTCTCAATTTCCTCTTCCTTAAAATGCACTTATTAAAATGTGTCCTTCCTACTTTATAGGGTTGACTTACGAATAAAATGTATTAACATCAAGATAATTTGTGGAGAAACAATATGTATGCTCTATATAATTTAAATCATTAAAATTTATAGTATATGTTTCCTAAGGATGAAATATACTAAATACATTTTGGTCACACCATAGTTTGCACCACGTATGGTGTATTTGTATTGAACAAGGAACCCTGACAGGATAAGCATCTAACATCAGCATTGAGTTCGAGGTTTTGAGAGGGGTGCTGACCTAGGATTTAGAGGCTGTGGCTTCGGTTCCATGCTCTATCACTTCTAGTGGATGAACTCTGTTCTCCTTACTGTTAGAGGTCATTGTACCTACATCTCCAGGTGTTTGCTTGTACGTGAAAAACATGGAGACTGTACAAAAGAGTATCTAACGTCCCCTTTAGCGCCATTTGGTCTTTGGTGCTGCTTTAGATTTTAAGTTTTAATTTCAGTTTTAGTTATCAAGGAGCATATTAAAAGATTAATGCATTACCATGAGAATTTTACTTACAAACATAAAAAACAGATGCAAAATCCTGCATTTGAACACACTGTTTCATAAGACTCATTAACATACTTTAACTTGGTCTTTAGTAGCTTCTTTAAAGTCCTGTTTAATATTTTTTAAAAATGCAGTAGAATTGCATGGTTGACCACTGCCCTACATTGACTACCTCCTTAAGCTGACCTAATTTTCGTAGACTGGACATGTACTCAATGGACACTCCTTATGTGGTCCACCTCCATATGCTGACCAGTTCATTACAGTTCCGTGGTGGTCAGTTTATAGAGGTTCTATTGTAGTTAACACTTACTAAGCATCTTCTTTGTATAAGGCACTTTGTTAAATGCTTTTTAATATATTAGTTAATCCTAAAAATAACCATAAGTGTGTGACCATAGCCTTTATTTTTGAGATGAGGAGATTGAACCTAAGAAAGATGAAGTAAACTGCCAATGTCAGTTGCTAAGTGCCACTTAGTATTTGAATCCAGTCCTTTGCTCTATAGTATGCCCTCTGAGAATAAATTCCATTTTGGAATATTTGTAAATTATCTGATGCAAAAGGCTTTCTTAGGTTAATGAAACAGAAACTCTCTGTTTTAAAATATGAAGGACTGTATTTAAACACCTGGACCTAAATTCCTCACTAAAAGATATGACCAAAGAAAGAATTTGGAAATCTTGACTTTAAAGTAATGATGATACCCATTCTTTTGTTGTAGTAGCTTTAGATGTCTTAAATTATTTTTTAAAATTCTACTTAAACCTGGACTGAATAATTTTTTTTTTTTTGGAGATAAGAGTTTCACTCTGTTGCCCTGACTAGAGTGTCATAGCATCATAGCTCGTGGCAACCTCAAAATCTTGGGCTCAAGCAATCCTGTTGCCTCAGCTTCCTAAGTAGCTGGGACTACAGGCACCCTGCACAATGCTGGCCTGACTTTTCTATTTTTATTATAGATGAAGTCTCACTCTTGCTCAGGCTGGTCTCAAATTCCTTAGTTCAAGCAGTCCACCCACCTCAGTCTCCCAAAGTGCTGGTATTATAGGTGTGAGCCACCATGCCTAGCATTGGACTGAATAATTGTAGTCAACTATTATGATACACAAGATCAAAATATTCCTTCTTATTTTGTATACCCCATTCAACATGGGCTAGCAGAGAGCAGTTATGTAGCAAAATTAGTCAAGGTGGACAACTCATGACATTTTTCTTTTAAGGTGAAGTTACGGATGAGGTTATCATATTAAGTTAAATTAGGGCTCCAGGTCATGATCATGTAAACACAACTTTAGGCACATATATTAATTTTTAATTTTACCCAGCAGAGGGAGATGGCATTAGCTATTGTAATTTTTAATTCCATATTTTTAATTATTTCTTATACCATACTAGTTTTGATATTTCTAATACTTTGGAAGTGATATGAATGTAGATCTTATTGGGAATTAAATGTAACTTACTTTATTTGAGTGGAATACAGTATTCCATATTTTAATTATTTATTTGAGTGGAATAAGTATTCCATATTTTTAATTATTTCTTATACCATGCTAGTTTTGATATTTCCAATACTATGGAAGTGATATGAATGTAGATCTTATCAGAAATTAAATGTAACTCACTTTATTTCAGTGGAATAAAGTTATAAAATATTTCAGATATCCTTATAGATAAGGAAGGGAGGAGTCTAAAGTAATTTCATAGGGAAGTTAGAAAAAGTTCCCTTTAGTAGTTACTAACTCATAAAAATTAACCACATCTATCTTAGGTTGTCATGAACAACGTGGAAGGCTGTGGTTGAGCTGCCACCCATAAGGATATGATGGCAATAGGTGTTCATAGGTGACTGGCACCATTTCCCTCAACAATCTGGAAAATAGCCTCAGTCAAGATTCTTTATCTTTCATCAATGATCAAATAAAATGAAATGATAGACTTTTGGTTAATAATAATATATGTCCTTTCTTCTCATAAAAATGTGACTACCTTATAAAACTAGTAACTGTTCTTGACACAAAACAATACAGAGGTGAAAGTACCAGAATTTAGACTTGTCAAAGAAGATATCAGTGTACAAAAGTTGTAATAAAAGAAAATAAAAAAAATTTAATGAAGTGCAAATACTAAATGTGGGTTCCTGGTATGAAGGAGATCATATACATATATAAGTATATATACATATTTTTAAACTAGTTGAAGAATTGTCTATTTTTTATCATTGTTTTGTTTCCTTCTTCAATGGGCAGATTCTTAAATATACAGTCCAGATAAATAATTTAAATGTTTTCATGAATGGCAGTTCAAAATCAGAAATTTCCTCTCATACCCATCTGTCTCAAGAATGCTTCCTTTGTGTTACAGACATCATAATTCATTTTTCTCCTCTTAAAAAATGATTACTAATTTTATACTTTTATTGACTTTATGCTTTCTATTCTGTTTCAGTGCTTCTCATACTTCTGGGTTTTAACCAATAGTTCAGTATGAAACATGTGACAGAATGTCTAATGTATTCAGCCTTGGACTTGTTGACTTGGCCTACAGATGACTAGAAAGTGATAATAGGGAAGTTTTAAATCCAGACAAAACAAAATAAGATAAAATTGTGACTTCTAGCAAAAATGTGAATTATTCCCATGAATGTGGGAAATGAATACTCTCTTAAGACTAGTTATCTTCTTCACATATGTGAATTTCAATTATTTCCTCATTTTCTATGAAACTTTGTGTTACATAAAATCATGTCCTAAATTATACAAATTACCAGTTGAGAAAGTGAATTAGAATTCTACTTACTGTAGAATTAAATTACAACAACGCACATTATAGTTTTAGCAGATTTGATTTATGACATGTAATAGAAAAATGTTTGAGATATATCTAGATCATTCTGGAAGATAATTTATAATAAAGAAGTTGGCGTGTGAAAGGAGATTTCTGAGAATGTCGAGGCATGGTCCTCTTCAAACTTGGCCTAAAATAACCCCTGTGGTTGTAGATGGTTTTGGGTCTTTTCATTACTTGTAAATTCCTTATCCTCTTTCTTATTTCTTTTTGTAGTACTTTGTGTCACATAGCATGGAATAGAATAATTTTATTACAATGTTTGTTAGTACCACTGTGCCAAACTAATTAACAAATGAGGCTTTCAGTGGGTATTTCAAATTGATTTATAGTGTTGTTTTTTAAAAAAGCAATTATGGAGCAAAGTCCAGAAAGCTTCCTCTCATCATTCACAAACATGGGCCTGCTTAACATGTATCGGAAAGAGCATCTAACTGGAACTGAGAAGACCCAGGGCTCAGGTTTTATTCCACTGTGTTCTAATTGTGTGGCATTGGCCAAACTACCCAGCCTCTTGGAAACTCAACTTGCTTTTCTGTAAAAGGAGAATAGCAATGCTTGGCCTGCTCTCCAAGTTAGGCTCAAATGGAACAGTTCTTTGTAAACTCTAAAATGCTTTATTATCATAACTTTACATTAAGAGAAGCATATTTTTCATGCTCTGCTGATCGCCAAGATAAGTTTACAGAATAATTTGACATTTTTGCTGGAAGTCACAAAATTTTTCACCCTACATACTTAAAACAATTGATTTTGACCTATTAAAGGCATTTTGCCATCATATGTCACAATGGAAGCACCACAGTGTTCTCAAATTTGCAAGCAGTCACGCCTGGTTTCAAATCCTGGTTCCACCCCTTTTAGGGAAACACTGGGCACATGACTTACTCTTGTTAAGGCTCAGTTTTCCTTGGAAAGGGGGTAATAATACCTATTCGATGCAGCTGTTATGACAATTAAGTAAGATAGGATTTTAAAAGCACCCAACACATAGCAGACAGCAATAGTGGCTATTTTATGATGATGAGGAGGATAATACGACAGAGGCAGGCAGCTGACTATTGACACCTGACCCAGGCCATCCAGTTATTAGACCCCAGATGGACATCTTAATGGGATGCAATGGTGACAGGTTAAGGTCTTATTATATTGGCAGTTAACAATTTTATTATTACAAACTTTTGTTAGTAGTTAAGTTTTTCACACTAAACACATATGAAATAACAAGTATATTTTTAGGGGAAAGACAACTTTCAATATGAGCACAAATATGAACAATTTTTTTTTCTTATTTAAAGACGAATTTAACAGTGTTTTTCCTGTTTTGATTTTAAACTCAAAGGTATAACATATAATTTTTAAACCTCTGTTTTATTCACAGGTTACTACATTTGTGAGCATTCCTAAGTAAAATTAACCTAGCCAGGAAGGTGTTAATCGTTAAAAATTGCATTAAGTGGCAAGTAACATCATAATCGGAGTCTCTCATTCTTATGGTCAAAGGTTATCTCCTTTTATCTGCTCTTTAGATTTTCATAATGCTCTAACATTTATAAACTAACCCAGTATAATTTCCCTCAAATATGTGCAATATTTGCTCATTTGGAAACTTGTGATCATTTGGCTCTTGTGTTTGTTTTCCCATTTGTCTGACTTTTGGAGTATTTTAACAGTTATTAGTGTGACAGTGACAGGGTGGGAAAACAACATAAGAAATCAAAATTAATATCAGTCTGACAGTCTCATACATCAACTTTGTGAGTCATCACAAGCTCTTTGTAAGAAAATGTCAAAGCTCCAAGATTTTTCTGACAAATTCTGCTACTAGTTCTAGCTATGAAAGAGGTATTTCATAGAGTATCTTTATGCTGATAAGATGAGATGAGAAGGTAGCCTATGTTCTGAGGGAGGGTCTTGTTGGAGGTACCTTCCCATGACGTCAGTTTTTTCCAGGCTAACCCATTGAGATTTCCTAAAGTAGAGGAGCAGAGAACCAAACATGATAATAGAGAAGCATGTGGTAAAAAAAAACAATACTCTGGAGGAATAGACAGGGAAAAGTGAAAGAGCATCTAAAGTGTAGCAGCACAACTCATAGAGATAGCTCTTTAAAGGTGTGTAACTCCAAGAAGACTAGGGAAAGAGAGGGAAAGAGACAAGGAGAAAGAGAGAGACAGACAGACAGACAGACAGAGGGACAGAAGGACTATGGAAGAGGAGCTAACAAGTTCAGAAGGAAAGAGACTTAGGAAGGTGGGAGACATATAAATTGGTAGAATAACCTTAAAAATATGATAATGCAACATTGTAGGAAAACAGAAGGAATCTATAAATCTTTGGCAAACACATACCGGTAATCCTAGAAGAAGAAAGAAAAGACAAACTAATGGGCATGAAGAAGACCAAGAACAAATTGAGATTTAGTTCTCTAGGACATAAAAGTCATCCTGAGAACAGTGTGGGAGGAGGTGTTGGGGTCACAGGTTAGGTTGCATTTACTAGAAGGCACTTGGAGGTAGTTATCATGCTTCATTTCAATGTTTAGTAAATTCACATATTGCTCCCCCAGTAATATATAATTAAATAATAATAAATCCTTTTTCTTAGTGCAGATTCTAATCTAAGAAGAAGTTAATAACTACATCAAAAATAGAGAGATGTGTTAGGCCACAAAACAAGCCTTAAAAATTAAAAAAAAATTTAAATCATACTAAATGTATTTTCTCTGACTATAGTGGGATTAAACTAGAAATAATAAGAGGAACATTGGAAATTATGCAAACACATGGAACTTAAACAATATGCTCTAGAATGAGTCAGTGAGTCAATGAAGAGATTAAAAGTGAAACAGAAACACTTCTCAAAACAAGTGAAAATGAATACACAACATATCAAAACCAGTGGGAAACAGTAATAACATTTCTCCTGTCAAGGAAAAGCCCAGGACCTGAGGGCTTTACTGCTGTCAAAGAAGCAGGCAAGGAAGCACTAATTCCAGCAGTTATAAAAACAGAGTTTATAGCAAAAGGCTTATGTCAAAAAGGTAGAAAAGTGTCAAATAAACAAATAAACAACTTAATATAAACAAGAGCAAATCAAATCTGAAATTAGTAAAAGAATAATAAAGACCAGAGCAGAAATAAGTGAAATTGAAACAAAAAATTAATACCAAAGTTTAAGGAAACAAAAAGTTGGCTTTTTAAAAAAACAAACAAAATTAATATAACTTTAGCCAGACTAAGAACAAAAGAGAGAAGACACCAGAAAAATCAGAGATGAAAAAGGAGACATGACAACTGATACTGCAGAAATTTACATGATTATTAGAGATGACTGTGAGGAACTATATGCCAATAACTTGGAAAACCTAAAAGAAGTGGATAATTCCTAGACACATACCAACTACAAAGATTGAATCAGAAAGAAATCTAAAACCTGAATAGGCCAGGTGTGGTGGCTCACACCCATAATCCTAGCACTCTGGGAGGCTGAGGTAGGTGGATTGCCTGAGCTCACTAGTTCAAGACCAGTCTGAGCCAAAAACAAGACCCCTGTCTATATTAAAAATAGAAAAAAAACTGAAGCAAGAGGATCTCTTGAGCCCAACAGTTGGAGGTTGCTGTGAGCTATGACACCACAGCACTATACCCAGGATGACAGCTTGAGACTCTGTCTCAAAATAAATAAACAACCTGAATAAACCAATAACAAGTAATAAAATGGAAACAGTAGTAACATTTCTCCTATCCAAGAAAAGCCCAGGACCTGAGGGCTTTAATGCTGTCAAAGAAGCAGCCAAAGAAGCACTAATACCAATCCTACCTACACTATTCCAAAATATTGGAGAGGAAGCCATACTTCCAAACTCATTCTGTGAGGCCTGTATCACCCTGATGTCAAAACCAAGACACAACAAAAAACAACTTTAGGCCAATACCTCTCTGATAAATATAGAAGTAAACATCCATAATGAAATTCTAGCAAACCAAATTCTACAACACATTAAAAAGATTATCCATCATGGTCAAGTGGAATTCATCTAGGGATGCAAGGATGGTTAAACACGTGCAAATCAATGATACATCATTTCAACAGAATGAAAGACAAAAACCATGTGATTGTTTCAATTGATGCCGAGAAAACATTTGATAAAATTTCACATTTCTTCAGAATAAAAATTATCACTGGGTATACAAGGAACTTACCTCAACACAATAAAAGCCATCTGTGACAAATCCACAGAGTGCATTATTCTAAATAGGGAAAAACTGAAAGCTTTTCTTTTAAGACCGATGCCCACCCTCACCACTGTTATTCAACATAGTACTGGAAGTTTTAGTTAGAGCAATCATACAAAAGAAAGAAATAAAGGGTATCCAAACTGGAAAGACAGAAGTCAAATTAACCTTGTTTATAGATGATATGATCTTATATAGAGAGAAACATAAGGACTAACACACACACTCACAAAAACTATTAGAACTGATAAACAAATTTAGTGACCTTGTGAAATAAAAAATCAGCATACAAAAATCAGTCACATTTTTATATTCCAAGAACAAACAGTTGGATGAAGAAAACAAGAAAGTAATTGAAGAGAACACAAAAAAATGGAAAGATACTCCATGCTCATGGATTGGAAGAATCAATAGTGTTAAAATGTCTATACTACCCAAAACAATCTATAGATTCAAGGCAATTACCATCAAAATACCAATGACATTTTTCACAGAAATAGAAAAAAAAATCCTAAAACTTGTATGAAATCAGAAATAACCCAGAATAGCCAAAGCAATCCTGAGCAAAAAGAATAAAACTGAAGGAATCACATTATCTGACTTAAAGTTGTATTACAAAGCTGTACTAATCAAAACAGCATAGTATTGGCATAAAAACAGATGCATAAACCAATGGAATAGGAAAGAGAAACCAGAAATATGTTTACACATTTATAGTGAACTTATCTTTGACAAAAGTGCCAAGAACATACGGTGGGGGAAGGATTGCAGGACCCTCTCCAATAAATTGTGCTGGGAAAATTGGATATCCATATGCAGTAGAATGAAACTGGACTCTTCTGTCTTATAAACATCAAGTCAAAGTGGCTTAAAGACTTAGATATAACACCTTAAACTATGAAGCTACTAAAAGAAACATTGGGGAAACATTTCAGGACGCTGAACTAGACAATAATGTGTTGATTAATACTCCCAAAGCACAGATAACCCAAACAAGACTGGGCAAATGTGATCACATCAAGCTAAAAAGCTTCTGCATAGCAAAGGAAACAATCATCAAAGTGAAGAAACAACTTACAGAATGGTAGAACATATTTGTAAACTATCCATCTGAAAAGGGATTATTAAGTAGAATACATAAGGATCTCCAACAACTTAATAGGAAAAAATCAAATAATCTGATAATAAAATGGGCAAAGGATTGGAATAGACATTTCTTAAAAGAAGACACACAAATGGCCAGCTGGTAGATGCTCCATATCATTAGTCATCAGAGAACTGCAAATCAAAACTACAATGAGATCTCTCACCCTAGTTAAAATGGCTTTTATCAAAGAGACAGGATATAATATAATGAGTTCTGGCAAGACTGTAGACAAAGGGGAACCCTTGGACACTGTTGGTGAGAATGTAAAGTAGAGCAACCACTATGGAGAGCAGTCCGCAAATTCCTTAAAAACATAAAGGTAGGAGTACCATGTGACCTAGCAATCCCACTACTGAGTATATGTCCAAAGGAGGAGAAATTAGTATTATCAAAAAGATATCTGCACTCCCATGTTTGTTGCAGCTTGTTCACAATAGGGATTGGAATCACCCTAAGTATCCATCAACAGATGAATAAATTTAAAAATATGGTATATATACACAATGAGTATTATATAGCCACAAAAAAGAATGAAATCCTGCCATTTGCAACAATGTGGATGGAACTGGAGAACGTTATGCTAATGTAAAAGAAGCCAAGCACAGGCAGGCACATCTCCCGTTATTATGTGGGAGCTAAGTATTAAAATAGTTGTCCTCAGAGAGACAGAGAGTAGAATGATGGTTACTAGAGGCTGGAAAGGGTGGTAGCAGGAGGTGGGGAGAACAAAGTGGGATTGATTAATAGGTACGGAAATATAGTTAATGGATAGAACAAACTATTTGATGGCACAATAAAGTGGGTATAGTCAACAATAGGTTAGGGAATACTTTAAAATAACTAAAAAAGCAGAATTGGAATGTTCCTGACCCAAAGAAATGATGAATGCTTGAGGTGGTGGATACCCTAATTACTCATTTGATTAATCCATATCGTATGTCTCTAACAAAACAGCATGTGTGCCCTATGAAGATATACAAGTTTATGTACATAGTAATTTAAAACTAAAAAATGGGGAGACAACATGGTGACCATTTTATTGTTTTTTTGTACTTGCTTTCTGTTGCAGTGTTTATTGAAAGCAAGGTACTCAATCAATGTTTTTTGAATTGAACTAAATTGAGGCAAAAAATTCCAAGACCTGTCTTTCTACCTTTGGCATCTATGGAACTTTCAACCTTATTCTGGGATGCTGACTAGCTAACACAGCATTGAAGTTAGCTGGGTTGGATACTTCATGTGGGAAGTTATATAGTTTGGAACCTTGGACTATGTTGCATATGCTAATGAACATACAGCTCTCTATCTTCTCCCCACCAGGGAGATTGTCATTCCATTGTCAACTAATGCTTGTCTTAGGCCTACTTTTTATGTATTTAACGTCTTAAGATATATCCTGAGCTCTACATATAAGGACTATGAGTCAGTAAATTTGTATTTTGTTTTAAATCATATTCCTCTATATTTTATTTATCTAAGACAAAGCATAATATTTTCTTTATTCCCTATCTCTTAGATAGGGTTCACTTGCTTGCCAACAATAAATTATCAGAGCTCAGTAAACAATATCCCTATTTAGCTTCCTCTCATTAGCTTGGCTGTTGTCTTTGTTAGAGATGTCATGTTACAGACAGATTGACATTGCTACAAGGATCATTTTACTTTTGATTGCTAAAGGGGGTAGAATAGGGCAATTTGGCAGAGTGTGCTTTTACAATTATTTTAAAGTATTTTAAGAATCTGTTAACTAGGTTAATATTATACTTATGCATTAGGCATGATGAGTCTTCACCACTATGCTCTTTCTTATAGAGTAGGTTTATTTTTGCTATTTTCATTCAAGAAACATTTATTCAGAAGTTGCTATGAACTAGCTTTGAGCTAGGAGATTAACAATTGAACAGAGAAATTTAGAACATACCTTTCCCATGCTTCTATAATGAAGTCTGCATTTTTATGTGAATTATTCTGATTTTCTTTCAGTGACAATGAATGAATGGTATGTAATTCTAACAGCCAGTCCTCTTTCTCTTGTCAAGAACTTTGCTCCTGCTACTGCCCTTCCTGTTATAAATCCTCTGAATTGCAGCACATCTCTTAGCAAACAGATGTGATGTAATTGTATTTCACTTTTAGAAAACCCAGTGTAGATCACTTGTTCCAGACTGTTCATAGTTAATTTTCAAAAAAGGTAAAGTATGGTTCTTCTACAGATATAAAATGCACAAGTGTTGATTTTATTTAAGTATTACTGAGAGAATCAGGAATATATTATAAGAAGTCAAAGAAAAACCCAACCATCTCACATCCATTAGGATGGCGACTATCAAGAAAACTAGCAAATAGCAAGTGTTGGTGAGGATGTGGAGAAATCAGAATCTTTACGCACTATTGGTGGAGATGTAAATGGCACAGCTACTGTGGAAAATACTGTATTTTGCCATGTTTTATCCAAATTTTTGAGGGAAAAATAAGGATACACATCATACATGAGTAGTACTACTTGTTACCAAGACATGAAATTTCTTGTACCTGGCAAGAATTTCATGTCTTTTCTTGTGTTTTGGAATTATTTGTTTCATAAAATTTCTTGTACCATAATATGTTAAAAAATAAGTGACAAATATTTCCTTTGTAATATAAAACACAAGTAACTCAATGTTAAAAAAATAAAAACGTGAGGCTTGGTGCCTGTGGCTCAAGCGGCAAAGGCGCCAGCTACATACACCAGAGCTGGCAGGTTTGAATCCAGCCCAGGCGGGCCAAACAACAATGACGGCTGCAACCCAAAATTAGCTGGGTGTTGTGGCAGGTACCTGTAGTCTCAGCTACTTGAGAAGTGGAGCCAGGAGAATTGCTTGAGCCCAGGAGCTGGAGGTTGCTGTGAGCTGTGATGCCACAGTACTCTACCCAGGGTGACAGCTTGAGGCTGTGGTCTCAAAAAAAAAAAATGTGAATTAAAAAATTAAAATAAAAAAATTGTTTTCCTTAAAGTTTGGACAAAGAATGTGGGGGTGCATTATATGAGGTTGGACAATTAAGACCATGAACTCATCTTGTTCCAAGTGCTACATACCTCATTGCTGAAGATCACTGTGATTAGCTTCAAGGGACACCCCTGGGTAAGCTATGCGCCGACATCATCTACCCTTCAAAGCAATTTTGAACCTTTGTGTGGAATGGCCCTCAGAGTAGTGATTGTATTATTCTTGATGTCCTGGATGTCATCATCATGTCTTCCTTTCAATGTCTCCTTCCCATTCACAATCTCCTTTCTCTATACCTTTCACCTCTTCCATATCCTGAATTAGTGTCTTATCCCAGGTTGTAAAAAATCCAATTGAGAAACAAAGGACTGTTAACATTTAGGACGGATATCGAGAATGTAAATGATGCTCCTGACTATGTAACAAACAAATCCTTTTGCAAAATATGGCCGTTTCCATTTCCTTGCTTTCAAAGAGTGGGTAAATGAAGGAATAAATCAATACAGCTCCTGCTCAAACTAACTGGCTGATCTGTGTGAGACTTGTCACCTAATTCAGATAGAGTTGAAAGGCTCGACATTGCTCTCACAAAAGTTATTCTATTCTCAACTACATATAAACAAGTTTTTCAGGGCTTGGATGTATAAAAAATGGAAAATAGGAACAAAATTGGTTCTGAACACTCTAAGGCTTTTTACTTGATACATGAACTAATCTTTTTAAAACAGTATTATCTATCTGAGTAAGAGGAGATTTTCTATAAAATTTAATCTTTAGGTTTAAAAAAATCTAATTTTATATATGGTTGAGTACTATTAAAAACTATAGTAACTCAATGCAGAAAAAATAGTTCAACATGTACAGCTTTATGGCCATAGGATATAAGCTATTAGATTTCATATACATATATGATAAGGTTGTATATAAAATGATTTTTAGCATAAAATATATTAAAGTAAAATTTTATTGGAGATGAACAGAAATGTCAAGAATTAGTCTGAAAACAAAGGAATAATGTCAGACTTTTGATTCTTAAAGAATTTTTTTTTCGTGTATTTTAAAAATGGAATATGGGTATCAAATTACTGTGAAATAATTCAGAGAATGAAAACCAGTCAGTCATGTAGAAACAACAAATGCTTTAGGCCTTCAAAACAAATTTGAGAATTTGTTAGGACAAGGACTGCATTTTGTTGAACTTTGTGTCCTCATGACTAGCAAAAGGTATGGTACGAACTGTGAATGGCATTTAAGAACTCTTCATAAACATCATCTGTTTCCTACTACCTAAGTCTGGTCTGCCTGCTAGCGCAGGACAACCATGTCAGAGGATGCTGTGGTCCCCAAGCACCTTAGGCTCCTTCCACCTTCCCCTCTGTAACTTTACTCTTCTATGCACCTTGTGACCCCAGACTGTCTCATTATTTTCTGTTTCTCCAATAGCATTATTTGCAATGTATGCCAAACCAAAAAGAACGTTGCTCTAATGCTTGACGAACAAGTGAAGATGCATGAGTAAAAGTAAATAAGTGGATGTGAGAATGCATGAATGAGTGAACGAACCTGAGAACCTTCAAAGGAACTCATTAAAAGCAATATTTTCATAACTCAGCTTTAAAATGGTTTATGAAACTTACGTAATTTCACGGTTTCTATCATGTTGCGTTGTCCCAAACTTGGAAAGATTGCATTTTAGGAAAGGGTATATCATGCAAATTTGCATTAGTTACACAAAATTAATGCAACTGGGGAGAGGGCAGAGATGCTGAGGCTATAAAGTGAATTTAAATCTTTTTCTGTTTTTGGAACTAGGAAAAGATTTCAAGCTCTTCTTGAGAATAACAACAACAACAAAAATCACTTATGGGTGGGAGAGTGAAAAGAACTAGTTTATATTTTATCATTCAGCGGTTGATGGAAACCATGTTTTCCTGAAATTTGTATTCTCTGCCTGCAGAGAATTATGCACATTGTTGCAATTTAAATAAGTGTTTTTACTTGCTACTAAGATATCGATATTTATTTGAAAAAAATCATTGTTTTTTTACCATTTCTTTAAGTATAGTAAATATGATAGTAATAGAAACAAGATTAAGAGAGATCAGTCTCTTTTGTTACAATCTGGGAAATAAAAACTAATCATGTGGAACTATTTCATTGTATTTTATTTACTTTTTAGAAGAACTATTATTTTAGAAAATACACAACAAAAAAAGAAGAAGAATTGGTAAGATAATTACCAATTATCCAATGGTAATTAAGATTACCAAAGATTAACCAATTTTCTTTGTAAAACAATTGTAGACAGAATGATAAATGAAACATTGATTGGTAGCTAATAAAAAATAAATATCTAGATGTTTACCCCGTGTTTCCCCAAAAGTAAGACACTGTCTTATATTTATTTTTTCTTAAGAAGACACACTAGGGCTTATTTTCAGGCATTTTCAGATGTCTTATTTTTATTAAGTATAATACAATAATCTACATTTATTCAAATACAGTTAAGTCATCTTCTTCTGGAACCTGACAGGGGGAGCC
>NW_003852452.1:591046-619270 GCF_000181295.1 Otolemur garnettii
GGCTATGCAGTGTATCTGCATAGCCACGCCCATCCCTAGGTCTTATTATCGGGGGTAGGGCTTATATTTAACAAATGTATAGAAATCCTGCCAGGGCTTATTTTTTGGTTAGGTCTTATTTTCTGGGAAACATAGTATTTAGATATTTTAAAAAAATTTAAAGCTGCTTCTTACGAGATGATTATAATAAAATTTCTATAATTCCAAAATCATCTTTGGGAAAGCTAAAGAAAGATGAGCACTTCAACCTGGTACAAAAGGAAAGGAAATGTTGGCCTTGGGTACGCCATATAAATTGAATGCAAAACTATTAATTTTTATCAGTGCAAGACTCTGTTTCACTATGCCCTATTGGGATAAAAGGCATTTGCAAGACTTAGTTTTTGTGTGAAAGATGGCTCATATAATTTTTTTCAATAAAATGGCAGTGGTTGCCAAATTTAGGGGTCTTGGAAAAATTGTAAGCAAGTGATATTTACTTGGGGAGCTCATCATAATCTCCAAAGGCACAGACTTAAATCATGAATGTTAAAATCTCAAAAAATTAAATTTAATTCTGGAGAAAATAATTTTAAACTTCTTTAAGAGAAATTTACTTTCATTTTTAAAAGGGGATCTATTTGGAAAACAAAAACACAACAGAACCCTTTATAGGCCACTTCACACAAGAAAATAGGCAATGATGATAACTCGGATTTTTGTAGGCATGGATACAGTTATGAGCAGGTGAGCTGTTATTTGTAAAGAAACAGGTCAAAAGCAAAGCGTATCAGTATGGCTGGCACTTGTGTACACCAAGCTTTATAACTGTAGTCATGTGCAGGGCTGTGATGGGCAACTTAAGTCATTTAACAAAACTCATCCAAAGCCATGAGAGCTCATCTCGCATCATCGCAATCTTGAGAAATTTTACCTTTCACAAAAGCAAACAGAGAAAAAGGACACTTCTTCTCTTATTAAGGAAGTTTCATCGTTTTCATGTACATACATAGTGCTTCCACACAAAGTCCACACGGTGATAATGCCCTGGCCCGGACTCACACTTGGGAAAAATGAGCAAAACTGATCAGAACTCTCCAAACATCTTTACACAATGTACACGTCCACTATTGGCAATGAAGCAAAGCAGAAATACATAGCATAACAAATTGTAAAACATAATGCTGATAATTTAAAATAATGGGGAAAACTCCAACACCAAAAAGAAAATTAAGTATATGAACACGAGCATTATGGGAGTAGATGGTCCATACAAGCTGGCTGACTTTTACAACAATTACCTATACCTTGAAGTCTCATGTCATGGTAAATATCTGCTTTTTTTCTTTTGAGATATGGCTCTCCTTGAGAGTACATTCACATTCATTTCTACATGGCACTTCCGTTTTGAAACTGTCCTGATTAGGTAAGTGCTGACGTGGGCACCCCCTACTTGGTTTCCCCACCTCCTGTGTTATGCTGCTATGTCGTTTGGGTATGCGCACATCGTTCTGCGTTCACTCAATCACAGATCACAACTGGGAAAAAACAATACTGTAATTGAACAGCAACACTGTTGTGGAAGTGTCTTTTTGCCCTACTGTGCACATAATTAGTTTTGAGCCAGTCAGTAACTTCACTGGCTTCTTGAGGCAAATGCAGCTTTAATTCATTAAAAGCTCCCGGAATGTCATTGGTTGGAAGGAATGCCAGGGCAGGCAGATGACGTATTTAAACTGAAGTTTTTGTCATTTCCGTATCTCATGGCCAATCCATTCATCTGGATCTTCTGCCAAATGCATTGGGCTGATTAGAAAAAATAAACTTTACCAGTAACACTTTGAACTTCACTTTTAGAAGGCCCTCATAGCACCTAATCTCAAGGCTGTAATTTTGGTTTGGGGATTCAGTGGAAATCAATTTTCTCCTGCATAAAGACAATAACAAGGTTACAGTTCTGCCCAACCTGGTGCAATTGCCCTGGGATTGTGATTTTCAGGATTTCAGATGTTAGGGATTTAGACTTTAGGGGCTTTGATCTTTCAGTATTTCAACATTCAGGACTTTGGGGTTTGGGATTGTGCCTTTCAGGATTATGATCCAAATGCTTCAACTTTATGAAAACCTGTCAAATAGCTTTTCGGTGTCTTTTCTTTTGATGTGAAAGGAGGAGTTTTTTAGACTAAAAAAAAAAATTTAAAGAGAATGTGTGTGATAGGGAAATGTTGGAGGAGGGAATCTTTATCATATCCTGTCGAATGAGCCAACCTTCTCTACCAGGTCAAGATCGCAACACACAGATGCAGATAACAGGAAAGAACCTGCTGCCTTCACCAGCAGAGGCTGCCAACAAAATTCTGAAGGCTTGCCAAGGTGCCTCTCTGGAGATAGAGTTAACGAGACTCCATTTATGTAAAATAATCATTTTAAGACTATCCAGAAAACAATATAAGCCAAAACTTATATAAGGTTTGCTTTGTACTTGTAGAACATTGGGAAGAAACGTGGATTTTATCATTTAAGGGCCTATAATTTTCTCCTAAGATGTCATCTTTGTTTTAATAGACAAATAGAAATATTCTTGCCTTAATCCAAAATTTGGCCAAGAGAAATGAGGAAGACATCATAGAAAATTTTAGTGGACAATTCACCCATCAGATAAAAGATATTTGTAATAATTATTTCTTGTTTTAAAAAATATTTTCTAGTGCCTATTAGATGTTGGAGACGTCTATCCTGAAGTATGTTCTCTGCGGAGGTATTATTTTTGTTTTCAAAAAAATTCTTTTTAAACTTTCTTCAAATTAATATGAGGGTATAATTTTTAGGTTACATTGTTCTCCCTTCCAGGGTAAAGTTCCATTTGTAGAAGAGCCCCTCACCCAGGGGATGTGTTATAGACCCCCACAATGTGCACATTAGGTGAGATCCCACCTCTGGCCCTCCCTCTTTCTATCACGTGTCTGCCCTCTTCCCCCTTCTTGATTCCCTCTACCCTCGGACTGGACTATAATAGTGTTTTATTGTTCAGGTAACTGAACATTTATGGACAGGTAATTGCTTATATGTTGATTTCATATTAGCATGGAGTACATTGGATATTTATTTTTCCATTCTTGAGATACTTTACTAAGAAGAATGTATTTCAACTCCATCCAGGTAAATGTAAAAGATGTAAAGTCTCCATCTTTTTAATGGCTGCATAATATTCCATGGTATGCATATACCACAGTTTGTTGATACATTCATGAGTTGATGGGCACTTAGTTTGCTTCCATGACTTGGCTGTTATGAATTGAGCTGCAATAAACATTCAAGTGGAAATGTCTTTGTGGTAAAATGATTTATGTTCTGAGTAGATACCTAGTAATGGGATTGCAGGGTCAAATGGAAGGTCTACATTTAGATCTTTGAGGATTCTCCATACTTCTCTCCAAAAGGGCTGTATTAGTTTGCAATCCCACCAGCAGTGTAGAAGTGTGCCTTTCTTTCCACATCCACACCAGCATCTGGTTAGGTGAACTCTTAGAGTGGTTTTGATTTGCATTTCTCTGATGATTGAAGATGATGAGCATTTCTTCATGAGTTTGTTGGCCATTCCTCTGTCATCCTCAAACAAGTTTCTGTTCAAATCTCTTGCCCATTTATAGAGAGGGTTGTTTGTACTTTTCTTATTGTTTAATTTGAATTCTCTTCAAATTTGTTTGAAATGAGTCTCCTTTCTGATTCTTCCAGATAGATTGCCTTCAGTTATGATATTTTCAATATTTTAAAAAGTGATCAAGGCATATGTTTTGGGACTTATTTTTAGGTCCTTGAAATAGCAAAGAGTAGTGGAACTCTTTAATCCATAGAGTCATTATTTCTCTGTATGATGCCTTTTCTTCTACTTCTCTGAATTATCCTTACTCCCAAACCTTCCTAATAAGAGGCTCACAGGTTGTAGAAAAAATATTCATGATCAACTTAGGTACATTCATGAAATTTTCTCCTGGTGAATATGCTCTTAATTTTTTTTTTTTTAAATCTCAATTATATTTTATGTCTCAGAAAGAACATGGAAGCTGGAAGATAGGAATTGCCAGCAGGAAAACAAAATGTCTTGGCGAAGCTAATCACTGCTCTACTCTGTGCAGCTTCTCTTCTTACAGACTCCCGGGGGTCTGGGCAAGGCCCCCTTCTTTGATTAAGTGCTGGTGTGCTCTAATGGGGCTAACACTGTGCATCACAGCCTTCTGTGTGAGAATGACATGTTGTACCTCGAAGAATCTTCCCCACCTCCTTCCCTGGGACACATGCTTCAGATCTCACTCAAGTCCATTTCTAGACATAACAGTTGTACATAAGCAAACTGTTTTTAAAATTTGATATGGGAAGATATATATAACCATACACACACACACACATATATATATATATATATAAAAGATCATTCCAAGTGTCTGTGTTTCCTGAGATTTGTGAATGTAAATACCGTTACCGTAGAATCAGCTAGATTGTTGTGTTTCTTACTAACATACAGATAATATCATATTAGAAGCATGATATGAATATGGCTATTGGGAAAAAAAATCTATGACAGATAACATTCCAAGGCCTGTGTTCTAGGTCTCTTACTGTTCCCCTGCACACATTTGCTGCTGCATGAAAACCAAAACTTTAGATTCCTTGAGTTTAAAACCAAGGTCAAGTAACCTTGCTCGTTCCACCTCTCCTCCCTTGTCTGGGATGAATAGGACAAGATGTTTAGTGAGATGGTGCTTGTGAATTCACAATGAAATGTCTGGGTGAGTGTTTTTCGAGTTCATATACACACACCCTATATCCCGTCATCATTTTCCCTCCCTTAACCTCAATTCCTGTTACCCAGAATTTTATAGGGTTTTACTTTCTGTAGTTTAGTCAATAAAAAAAAGAATTCCCTTCCTCAACACCAAAACACAATCTTGTTTAGTAATATTAATTATAGTTTTCTAACTACACAGGCATCCTAGGAAATTCCGATTTATTGGTCTTTCTCTCCACCAGCCTCCTTCACCATTGCTGGTCCTAACAGTAGGTGGCAAAACTATCATTCTGGAAGAAGTTTATCCTTGCATACCTGGAAGAAATAAGCCAACAATGGTAAACACAGCTAATGCCTGTGGTTAAGTCTTCTCAACAGGTGTTCCGAATGATGTCATATTTTACTTTATCTGTTGATGTTTGTTAAGAGATTTCCCTTGTAGGCTGTGGAACTAAGATGTTTTTAAACAAAGGAGGTCACTGTGGACCATAAACTACGTGCATTTCTAGGACTACATAATGTTTTATTGATTGAATTATATGTAGGGATTTCATGGAACTGTGGTTTAAGAATCCTTTTAAAGTCTTTTATCACTGGCATATCAATGGAACAAATAAGCTAAAACATTTTTAGAATTTAATCATTTACCCAGGTAGCAGAGTTGGGATAACTGGGAGCGATGGGAGGGCCAGAGCATTAATGACTAGAATTCCCTGTGAAAAGAATGATTGACTAAAATAACACAGGAGTCGATTAGCAGGCTGACGTGTGGTTCTGCAGGTTTTATGTTGTACAGTTTGCGGGTGGAGGAAGGCGCCATCACATTTATAGTTATTATGGGTTTCTATATTTATAATGGCAGTTTTCTAGAAGTTGTTGGCACATCGTCTTGAGAAAGTGTCAGATTCTTCTAATTTTAGCAAAAATGCCCTTGGGTTAGTTGCAGGCCTGCCTATTATCTGGGAATGCTGCTACCTCTACATACTTGTCTTATGTACCTTGGCTAAAATACAATATTCCTGAACCTCAGATTCCTCAGTTATAAAATGAGTAAAAAATATACCTAAATGTAGGAATTGTTGTGAGCATATGACACTATATATGGAAAGTGACCAACATGGCAGCTGTGAATGCAAAGTATTATCGCCATAAATATTGTTACCTTTTGACTTGTTTTAAGCTGATATATGTTCTTTATGCTGACTTTACAAAGAGTTTTTAAAAATACACAGGTAGTGCCTGCGTTACAAATGAGATAAGTTCTGTAGGTTTGTTCTTAAGTTGAATTTGTATGTAAGTTGGAACAGGTACATTTATTGTTTGTAAGTGCAAACCATCCAACATTCAGACGTTTCTAGCTTGGGCTGTATCTGAGTTTGTTATTTATATACAACTACTAATTGAAATAGGATGCAAAATAATAATGCTAGTTTATGAAGGACTTTTTCCAGTATGAACTTTTTGTTTCCTTGTTAGAGATCTCATTTCAAATATAATTACTAAATATATGCCCACATTGCAAATATGTTCTTCTATATTCGACTAAGTAAAAATGTTATAATGTTATAGCAGTTAAATGTCATGGTCACCTTATTATTTGAATGCCTTCAAATTGGTATTGTCACAGTTATTTAGTATCTTCAACATGCAAGGCCTTTATATAATATGTAGAAATTGATTTCCTCTAAACTTAGGAAGTTTTATGATTGATACCTACTGTCTACAAACGATGGCTTGGTTGGCAGTAAGGAGACAGTTTCCTCAGACATTTCAGCCCCAGCCAACCCTGGTGGCGTTTGCATGTCAGGTGAACATCCAATCCCTGGCCACACTTGCCTGGGCCAAGGTGGAATGGGACCCACGCTGAGAAGATGATACTCAGTCTCTTGATAATTTAAAGTCAGAGCCCCAAAGACCCGTTAGGTGGTAATGGAGATGCTACCTACAAGTTAAAGAGACCTGGAGAAGAAACTCAACTCTCTTAAAAAATTGCTGTTGTGTAGAAACAAAAATAACTACATGATATGGTCTGGAAAAGTGGGGAAGTGGCCTGAGGGGTGAACAAAACTGCCTTATGAGTTTTTCATTTTTTTGTCAAGGCTTAAATCACTTTCTGTATTTGGTGAACTCGAGATAACCTTACATTCCTCTTCTTCTATATTTACCTATCGCTTGGACTGGTTTGAGTGAATTTCTTTTACTTTTAACTGAAAAATTCTTAAGATGGCATCTCTTATTCCAAGGATGATTTAATATACTTGTTTCTTATACGACTACAAAAAAAAAAAAAAAAAGTCTTTTGTGAGCCTTTTTTTTTTTTCTTTTCAGATCAGTTTAAAAAAGATCATGGGAGACAAATATCACCTTCTTTCCTCTTTTTCACGTGTGCATATGTCTAACACTGGTGTATCTTCTACGAGGTAACAACTCAGTTAATATTTTTCCAGTGGCTTCTGGTTATTCCCAAGGTAAAATTTAAAAGACAGTTAGGAACAGTTTGAGCCATTTAAATGCTTAATTGTGATTCCCACTGAATGGGGGAGGAGGCTGAAGAATAGGGTGGTGGTGCCATTTTCCAGAATTCACTGTGAATAGAAGTATTTAGAATAGCTGTGGGGTGGCAATCTTTTATAAGGTACACAATAAAGCTTCATAAATTTGCCAGGTAGAAAAACTAGTGCAAAGAATGTCTTTTCCTGTAAAAACTGAACATTTAGAGCAATTCTCCCCGATGTGCATTACATTTTCGAAGATTTAAGTATATATTTTTTTTCTTTACTAATTAATGAAGCAAGTGGTCAAACCCAGAAGTATAACAGGGCCTTCTGTTTCTAGGTGCTGGAACTTTTCTTATCTTTGTGGGAAATTTTCTGAAATTTCCTAAAAGTTTGATGACAAAAATAGTCAAATGAGGAGGACTCTTTTCATAACAAAATATGAAACAATGGAAGAAAAGCTCCAGGCTGGAAATAAAACAGATCAAGGCATTTCTTGGAATTCAACTTGAAAACCACTGGCTGCCATTATAAATAGTGAAAGATGGTGCTTTCAATGTGTGCTTTTTTTTTTTTTTGATTAAAACTGTACCCTATAAAAGCCACATACATGGTGATCATTTGATTATCCTGTATCTGTTGATACTCAACGTGTTCTCTGCACAAAAAAAAAAAAAAAAAAATTACGAATTATGTATGTGGCAGTCATTCAACCTATCACTAAATGCAGCTAATTCCTGGTAAAAGAGAGCAGCTGTTTGACATCTGCCCCAAAATTTACTGCGGCAGGAAGCAGGACTTGGATTAGCCAACTGAAATAGCCCAGTAGTCTGTTCTTGTGGTTTAAGTTATAAAATGCTCTGCCTTTATCTCCACCAAATGCCCTCATTGCGTTGGGGTTGTTTGCCAACTAGGCTCATGGTAATGGGATTTTATTTTTAATGGGGCTTTCAAATTTTGTGAATTGTATTTAAATAGTTTAAATGCCTTTACCTTCATGAAAAGGGGAGAAATACCAGGAGATTTGGAGGTAAAAGCAAAGGTTTCCCATTATAAAGTATATTGCAAGATGAATAAATGAATAGAATGCCCTGAGCGGGGTGAAGAATAAGTACAATTCAGCAACATGATAAAGTTGGGAAAATGGTGAAGACAGAAAAAAGCTTAGAACAATCCCATGGAGAGGGGCTCTGTTTTTCATTAAAACAAAAGTGAAAGTATCATTTGGTATTTAAAAAGCAATGTTTTTAAAACCATGACCACAGAACATCATTGGATTTCCTAAAAACATTTCAGTAATTTAGCCTTGTTAACTTACATCGAAACTATTACTATTTTAGATAATTGAGGGTAAAACATCAGAATTGAGATTTTAATGAATGGCTGGCAGTGTTAAGTCTCTGGAATGTGGAGTGATTTACCACTCCTATAATGAGGTATCTAATAGCTAGAAGTCCTGTCGGGATCTCTGGTAAAGACCAAGAAAAGATTCACCTTTGAGAGCATCAGATTATTTGCAAACAGTGCTTTTTAAAGTGCCTGGTCTCCATTTGTCTATTTAAATAATGTAATCAATGCTATTTATGCCGCCTTTTTCCAAACTGTACAAAGTTAAGCATACATTCGTACCATGTAACTTTCAATTAGTGGAGGTAAATTATTGAGGCATTACTCTAGTTCAGTAGTCCAGGCCCATAGCGTTAAGTGGGTGAAAAAAACAAAACAAAACATAACTTGATTTGTTCAAGGTCATGGAGTAGATGGGTAGTGGAGGATATTCTTTTGTTTCTGCTTCTGATTCTCTGAGAGTGCTATTCTGATTGGTCATCACCATCAGACCACTGTACAGCGTATCTCGCCCAGTAGTTGAGCCCTCTTTTGGTTTTCCATAAATACAAGATATTGATTATAATTTGATATTAGATACAATAAGAGGTAAATTTTATTTCATTTTTTTCTAGCTTCACAAATATATTTAAATGCCACAGAGGTGTGTTCCTCCTGTGGAGAATAATATATTGAGTTACAATAATACAGATTTAGATTTAGAAGCTTGGGGGTACCCATACAGGGAAGAGAATATACTCAGATTTTTTTTTAAAGAAAAATATGAAAGAGATATAAGGAAAGAAAAACAATAGAAAGCAAGCAAGCAAATAATCAAGCACAATGTCATTCCAAAGAGTAAAAACAAATTTATCTTGCTAGTTAAAAGTTAACAGAGATCATAAACTCAATGACAGTTTTCTTTGATAATGTATCAACCCAAACCCAATAAAAGTAGTTGGCCAGGTCACGCTTCTGCATTTCTTTTTTTTTTTCTCTTTTATTTAATGTCATTCCTTCATTGTGATAGTGTTACTTGTAGTTGAAAAAAATTTATAGCTAAATAAACTAATTAACGTTAACAACCATCTTTGTCATGTGAAGGCTGAGGATTGTAAATAAACATTAAAAGAAGTAATTGTTCTTCAGATGACGTCTGTTTATAGCAGGAGGTATGAGTTATGCAATGCATTTCAAATAGAAGATGTTTTATTACCATCACTTCATGTGACCTGAGCTACTTATATGATCAATGCAAAGTGAGATAATTGAGAAGAAATAGTTCCCACTGGGTCTTAGAGGATGATGCATTCTGAGCTACCATTTCACATAAAAGAGAAATGTAATTGTTAGCCTGTTTCTAAAGATATTGATCCGTGTTTGACTGTGGTCCAAAAAGCCAACACCATGCCAAGCAGAACCAAAATTTGGAACAAAACTAAACACACACACATACTTGTCATCCGGGAATTATATAGAAAATTCCTAGGGTCATGTTCAGCTTGAGCATTCTATGACATTGCTAAAATTTTTGCTTATTTTTGATTGTTAGTCTGGCCAGAGAATCGACTGGAAAAATCGCAATATTTAATGTTTAGTCTGAATACGTCTCATTAACCATAACATTTCTAGAAACTTTAGTTAAGGGAATAATATGAGTGTACATTTTTAATATGGCACATAAAAAACAGTGACTTCTAAAGTTTGTAGGCAAATCAAGTTTGCCAGAGGAAATTAGAATGTTTTAGAAACTAGTATTTTTAAAGAACTATAAGAACAAGTAGAAGCTAGCCACTTTAAAACTATTCCTTTCATTGGTGACTATGACATTATTTACATTTTCATTTACATTACTTACAAGTTTGTATAGTTCCTTTTTTCATACATATTTTATGTACTAATTTTTCTTGGGCACAAAAACATTTTTTTTAAAAAACATTTTTCTAGTAAAATTATAGTGATAGCTTTATTATCAATTAATGAAATATTTCATACAAATTAATCTTCCAGGTGGTTGACAAAGCAGCAAATTGTAAATCTGTCTTAATTTCAAGTAATATTCTCCCCCCCCATTTAACTTATCATTTATTTATTTATTTTTAACTAGATTGGGTGCCATGCTTCCTAAAATACAGTACACAGTTCCCTGCTGAAAGGACATACTGAGAAAATTTAAAATTTCCCACATGGACCAATATGTGATCAAATGTGTTGTCATTTCATTTTTTGAGTTTTATTTAACTTTTCAGTTTTATATCTACATAAAAATGTGTCTGTTCTATTGAGGGCAGGGATCCTTGCTCTCTGTGGTGAGCCCGGGGCTCTACGCTTCGTAAGTGGTGGTAAATGTGTTTGTGGAGGTATATGTTACAGGTTGAATTGTGTTCTTGCAGAATTTGTGTGTTGAAGTCTTTACCCCCAGTACACCAAAATGTGACTATAGTTGGAAATAGGGTCTTTAAAGAGAAAATTAAGTTAAAATGAGGTCATCAGGTAGAAGCTAGTCCCGTGAGCCTGGTGTCCTCAAAAGAAGAGGAAATTTGGGTGTAGACATATTCCACAGGAAGATGATCTGAAGACTCAGGGAAAATGTGGTCACCGACAAGGGAAGGAGAGTAGCCTTGAAGAAACTGAGGTTGGATCTCACACTTCTAAACCTCCAGATGGGGAGAAAGGAAATTTAGTTGTTTCTATCACCCAGTCTATGGTACTTTGTTACGGCAGCCCTAGAAAATACAAATGTCGTGGTGCCCTATGACAGAGCAAAATTAACCAGCAGAAGACTGTGCTTTGATTATTAGTCTGAGATTTTTTGTTTTTTGCCTTCTTGATAAGTCTGGTATCAATGGTGACCTATTACTGAAAAGTGCTTGAATATTAGAACGTGAACTTGCAGATAATGAAGACTCTGAAAACGTTTGTGATTGTTTTCATTTCTGCATTTCAAGTTGCTGTTACAGCTTTTTCCTGTGGAAAGACGGTGATAATTGGAGTTGTGGCACCAGGGTTCTATTTGAGGTTCTTTCTCATATGAACCCTATGACTTTGTCAAGTTTTACTTCCCTTCTGTCAAAGGAGAGTAGCAATAATCCTGTATCAGGTAGCAGTGAGATTTAAATGAAATACTGCATGTGAAAAATTGCTTTGTCAACTTAGCAATGTGATGGGAGCACCCATCATTATGGAAATTTGACCTACTGACGAGTATTCATTGACAAGTAGTACCCAATTTATCATTAAGCAGTGATAAATTATTTTGAACACTGATAAGCTAACAGCCCCATGTTGAATCAGGACACACGTTAAATGTATGTAGTCATTTTTTGGGAAGACATACTCTAATAAGTGAAAGTTCCAAATTCATGTTATGAAAAGGATTGTCTACAGTTTCTTTGGAAATTTTTTTAATGACTAAAGAGATAAGATTTTTTTCTTTTCTCTCTTAATAATTTCAAGTAATATTCTTCTCCCCCCCATTTAACTTATCTTTTATTTATTTATTTTTGATTAAGTAGAATATCAGTTTTTAATCCTATTTTAAAATTAAAAATTTTTTTTTAAATTTTTAAATTGGTGGATCAAATTATATGTATTCATTAAGAACAACGTGATGTTTAGAAGTATGTGTACACCGTGGAATAATCAAGTGGTTAATATGGTTGCAAATCCGTAAGTTCAAGTGGAAGTTTTATTAACAGTGGTTAGTTTGGATTTGATTTAATCTCTTGACACGTAAGTATTAGATATGACTCAGGCGAGTATGTTGCCCAGCCTATTTACGTCCCCTTTTATCAGTTATACTTTATGAAGCAATTTGAAAATAATTAAGTAAATTAGTTTCAAACTATATGACCAATAAAAGCCATCTCTAAATGTAATTATTTTCAAATGTGCTGGTGTGTATGACATCTAAGTGGCAGCCCATTGCACAGTGGCAACAACCTGAGGGTAATTATTACACCTAGTTTATGTGCCAGATTTATCTCAGTCCATCTGTGAAATCCAATATGGTGCTTTGAAAATGGATACAATCTTTTAAGGTAGTTTCTGTCCTAATAACCTTGGAAGTCATTACCAACTCTCCTTTTCTGTGTTACCTTTGGGTACCTGTCATGCCTAATTTTAGATTTTCACATATCTGGGTATATTTTAAATCCTGTCAATGATCATAGACGTGATAAGTGGGGACGCTGGCCCTTTTTAAAAGGTCAAAACTATAAAAATGCCGTTAGTCTCTATAGACACAAAAGGCTTCTTTGCTTGTTAGTAAAAGTGGATGGGACAAATTCACAGCAAAAGTTGCCTTTGAGCTGGATTTATTTTCGAGCTATTCAGATGTGAGAGTTTTGATACCTGTTTTAGAATCTGAAAGGTGAAGTGTGGTAGGTGTCTTGTTTTTTCTTTTGTCTTTCTTGCTATTTTTTAATGAGAAAATGTATGTAAACATTTCCATTTAAACCATATCCTTATTACCATTAATTGTTGCTTTTATTCTTAAATTTTCTACCTGCATTTAAATGACACAATCTATAAATTCCCAGGGGTTGCTCTCATAAAGGCCAAATTTCCTTTCACTGTGCTCTGATGAGACCCGCAGAATCCTCCAGAGGCTTTCAGCTGCAATCGCTATATTCTGCACTCAGCCAATGAACTGTTCCGTGCTCCAAACAGATGTTTTCCTTTTTGGTTATTGCACAGCTTAGAGGCCATTTTCCTTCCCTAGAGGAAATATCAGCATGGTCATAAACTGGAAATCTTCTTTTGAGCATCCAAGAACAGGCCCAGGAGTGGCAACAGCAGAGGCCGAGAGTTTCTTCATGCGATGTAACCCCTTCCTACAATTTGTGTTCACTTTTCTTGTTCTTTTTCTTCTCCTTTCTATTTTATCTCTAAATAGGTCACCTGATAGGAGTGACTATTTTTCTTCTTATTTTTAAAAATGCTTATTGGCTGATACCTTTAACATATTTTAATAAAGTCAAGCTTGAGATCAGGGCCAGGAACTTCTCTAAACTTCAATTGGTAATACAGCACACTCTAAAAGATCCCTCCTAAACTGTGCCAGCAGGAAGCCATTTCAGATTCTGAATCTTAGAAGGCGAGTGAGACTTTTCATGATGGAGAAAGAGGTACTTAGAAAAAGTAGTATTCTCTGAAAACTAAGAAGGAAGCCTGCTAAGTCAATTGAAAAAGTGAAATGCCCAAAGTCTTATTTTTTTCTTCAGAGTAGTTTACTTTCTATGCAGAATAATTGGGCTCTTCTTCTTTATGTAGAAAATAAGTCTTAGCCTTATACCAATGTGAGTTCTGATTTGTGGATGGTGGAGTTATTCAGATGACACCTGCAAGCAGAGTTCCTAGGCACATTTCCCCATGCCTCAGTAGTGCTGCCATATATATGTTTCAAAAATTTAATGTCTCTACTTGAACTGACTCTGTTGACTAAAGTGAAAACTTTACAGGCCAGTGTGAGCCAGGAGGGATGGTGGGGAGTGGAAATGTGGGGACTGGGAAGACCTTTTATAATTTTTCAAAATATAACCCTGAGTATGATATATTTTCTAAAGCATCCTTTATATCTCCTTCACAAAACTTTTGCTAGACTAAAAACCTTTAGAGAATTTTATTCTAAGAAGAGAATTTGGATAACTGCTGTGGTAAAAATGGAATGGTTTGAACTTTTTGCTTGGCGACCAAAGTCCTTGCTTACTCTTGTTTTTGGTCCATTGAAGGAAAGTTTCCTCCGATGTTCCATTCCATTTGCGGGAATTTTTCTGAAAGTTACCAACATTCTAAACTCTCAATTTATTTGCAGGTCTACCTGGTGAGTGAAATCTCAGTTTAAATTGTTAATGAGCAAAAAAATGAATGACATTCAGAAATTTAATATAGAATTTCATTCTTTCCTTTTGTGTTTTCTACTATTCCTTTTTTTTTTTTTTTTTATAAAAAAAGGGGGTTATATATCTATATGGAGCAGGGGAATCAGACACCATCACAAATATTTAACATTTGATTTGGCTGAGGAAAAGAATGAGGTTTCTGAAACCACAATCTTTCTGCTCATTGCCTACTCTCCAAAGGACAATGGTATGATTAAATGCCTGCAATTCTGTATGTATTAGACTTCTGTACATCTAAACTTTTTAAAAAATGTTGCCATCTCTTAGTGGATATATGCTGGGCAGAAGATTAATCCAAATTTGAAATCATTGACTAGAAATAAATCAGGGAAAGAGAATCGGGTTGTTGGAGTCAGATGGGTGGTAAAAACTCTATTAATAGGTCTATCAATGAATTAGTTGATTAACACATACATTAAGCAAATATTTATGTTGTCTCCTATAAGTCAGGTATGATGCCGGGCACACACAGTGAGCAGGCATTACTGCTGCTTCAACTATGCAGCATGTACAAGGTCTCGCACTAAATGATTTATTGATATTTCTCCTCCAAGCCTCATAACCACATTATGAAGGAAGGATTATTCTGCCATTTCACAAATGAGGAGCCTGAGATTTACCCAAGGTAGTTCAGCTAATAGGCAGCTAAACCAGTGTTATGTCACAATCTAGATGACTCTAATGTCGAAATTTCAGTACCAAAGGAGGCTTCAAAAATCTTATTAACTATAAAAACTCGGTTTTATTTTACAACTCCTTTGTCTCATTTTCTAAACAAGTGAATTACGAAATACATTGATAGGTATCTTGAGAGAGACAGCATAATGTAATGATTAACACGACAGCCTCTAAGCTTGCTTACTGGGTCAAATTCATGACGCATTGAACTCTCTGTACCCTCTCTTTCCTGGGCCTAATGGGAGCATGAATAATGTCTGCTTCTGTCAGAACAGCAACTGAATGAGGAATAAATATGTTAATATAATCAGAGTGCAGAGCCCATACTTGGGAGTTAGGTTGCTGGGATTATAATTCCAAGCTCTATCTCAGGGATGACAAAAGTCACTTTAATCTCTGAGTATTAACGTATCAGTACATTGCTAGGTATATAGTGCTATAAGCATAAATTATATATATATATATAGTATGTATGTATATAAAATATGTGTGTTATTGTATGAATGTCCCCCCAAATTCATGGGTTGAAACTTAATCCTCATTGGGGTAGAATTAAGAGGTGGGGCCTTCTGGGACGTGATCAATAGCTTAGTGCCTTTAATAAAAGCTCTGGAGAACTCAGGCCCGAACACAGCAGCTGTCGTCTTTCCTTTGACCTTTATTCTTCCACCATGTGTATACAGCAGGAGGGCCCTAACAGAGTCCTAATTGACCTTGGACTTCCCAGCCTCCAGAACAGTAAGAAATAAAATTCTGATCTTTATAACTTACCTAGTCTGTGGTATTTCATTATAGCAGCACAAATGAAATAAGACAATTTATAATTTAAAAATAATTTCTTCTTCAACTTCTTTTTAATCTTATTGTATGATATCCATTTTCTCATTTAGGACAGAGACATTAACCCCCCCCCCTTTTTTTTTAATCAGGTTCCTGCTTTTCTCTATTTTGCTTTTATTTCTGTTATCATACAGTCCTTCTAGGCTGAGCTTTAATCTGCTCTTGCTTAAACTGTTGCAATAGACTGGTCTCCCTGCTTTGAGTTTTTCTTCCCTGAATTCAGCCAGCACACTACTGTCAAATTAATCTTTTCAAACGCCACTTTCATCATTTATAAGCTAAACAGAACTGCTCATATGAGTCATGCTTTCCCATATCATGTACTTGTGTTTTCTTTTCCTTCTCCTCTGAATTTCTTTCTACCTAATTCACGTGGCCATGTTGCATTTATCTTTCAGAGCTTACGTCTGTCCAATGTCACCTTCTTGAAGGAGCAGCCTGATGCTGCCAGCTTTCCTCTCTCATCTTTCGCATCGTTTTATCTCCCCCTCTCTAATGGGAGAGATAAAAGGCTCATCCTTGTACTACACTCGTGTGATAGCGGGGAGTCAGGAGAGAGGTAAATGAGCTGGAGGCAAGAAGGAGAATAGCTTTCGTTTAGCAAAGCATCTCAAGAAGTGATTTCCGTTGTAGAAGGACCTCAGAGTATGTCAAGGATGAGACCCAGATATGGGTAGAGTTCAAATTATGTATAGAGATTTGGGGGGGCGTTTGGAGCAAAGATACTCAGAGAAAGGGAACAAAGGGAAGAGAAATTACAGGAAAGAAAAGGGCTTAGCAATATAGTTTAGGTGTTAGAGCCATAGAAGAGATGACGGCATTGACAGAGGTGAGATGACATTGAATGAAACTTTTTTCTAGGAACAAGGCTATAAGCTACAGTTAGTAACAGCGTATTATATTCTTGAAAATTGTTAAGAGAGATTTAAAATGTTCTCACTACAAAATAATGCTAAGTATGTGAGGTCGTATGTCAATCCGCTTCATTTAGTCATTCACAATGTATTCCACCACTTCACAATACGGTGTTGTACGTGATAAACATATATATGTTGATCAATTAAAAATAAAATAGAAAGTTTTAAAAAAGAGGACTGATATTTTCAAGTCCCATCATGCGTTATAATGTAAACCCTTGCTATTATACCTTAAATATTCAGGAAATGTCTTCATTATAACGATGAGGTCTCAACAAAAGAGAGAGGGCTGCTCAAATTTGGTAACTGAAGAGAGTTTAACAAAGGGATTCTGTAAGAGGTGTAGACAAGATTTGGAATAACCGAGAGGGATAGTGCAGTTGCCTAGGCCTAAAGAGAAATAGGGCGGGAGTGATGACCAAATGGAGCCCAGAGAGAAGCTAGCCAGGAAGGGTGATCGCCTGATAGAGCTCTAAGAAGGTAGATGCAGGCAACACACAGCAACCCAGCAAGAAGGGAGCCGAAGAAATAAACTGCTTCACTTCATTTTACTCCCTCGCTCTGACCTTACCAGCATCCCAAAGTCAGTGGACACAGAAGACCGTGGAGCAGAACATACCTTTCAGACCCCCAGATTACAGGGCAGAGTGGATCAGGTGGAGAGTGATTTGGAGCTGCCGACAAAATATCCAGCCTCTGTAAATTGTATGAGTTATGTCTGGGGAGGTCAAAGGAAAGGAGGCATGTTCAAATACAGGGTGGACAGAAGGAAGCAGCGTCAAGAGGCAAGACACGAGATAGCGAGAACTCAGCCCCAGGCCGGAATCAGAAGTAATGAGGCACAATGTAAATGCCCCGTCCTAGGAGGGTCACAGACTTCCCCCTTTAATTTGGGTGGAGATTTCATTCAATTTCTTTTGAGTCTCAAAATACAGAGTGACTGGGTTATAGTCTGGGTTACACAGTTATTTATACACGCATCTTGTTTTCACCACACTTCTGCAAACCTCCCTGAAGATAAAGAATGCATATGGTCCCCTTTGTTCATCCTTTAGTTCCTCAAACAATGACTTTCCTGTAGCATGTGTTTCATAGTCTTAAGCTAAATGGGTTAATGAGTGAAGGCAAGTCCCTGCCCAGGAAGCTTCCCTGGCATCCTGAGCTTGCTTTCCATGTCCCTGATAACATTACTCTAATCCACCTTTCAGGTATGGTAAGTCTAATTCTATTCCACTCTAGCTACTTGGCTAGTTATTTTTTACCCGAGTATGTCTTGCTCTCTGATAACTCTTTGTCTTTTCTTACTTGGATTCTGCTCACTAACTCTCCGCACTTTATGCAAGCCTTTAGACTCAACTCAATATTAACTTCAGAGATAAATCCACCACTGACCTCTCCGTCGCTGCCTCTCAGCTTCCCTAATAATTGATAACTTTACTGATATGTGGAATTAAAAGTATTCAAAACCCTTGTCTTTTATTTGTCAGCTGAAACATGGAAGCTCAGATGGGCTAAAATTGTTTATTTGTTTAAGCTGTCGAGCTGACTCATCCTTATTCTGGGAGGTTTAGACAGTGTATCTCCCCCACTTTAGTACTTTCTTGTGGAGTATAGCTAGATCCCTGGGTAGCTCATGCCTTTAATATTTCCCCCAAAGCTAATGAACTGCATGTGTTTACCAAGATAAGCCTGCATGGCTTAATTTAAATATCAAACTTATATTAAGTCAGTGTGGTATGAATTATGCACACATGTATCTTTGATTGATAGGATGGGGAGATAAATGGTTTCATAAGGCATCCAATCTCTAGCAGTGGTTTAAAAAAAAAAAAAGAAAAAAGAAAAAGTTTTTGAAAAAAAACTGAAAAAAGAAAAACTTGATGAAAAGTTTAGAAAGTACTTCCCTGTTGCGAAGTTTGTATAATGTTTAAATCAAAAAGAACCTTCGACTAATTTGACCTAATATTTTCTTTTACTAGGCAAATGGTAGTAGCAAGGCCAAATTTGTATTTGAGTTAGTGTCCAGGTCTCTGATTTTTGCCATAGCCTTTTTATTACTCTATGCTGCTTTAAAAGTTGTTTAACATAAATACTGGTTTGTAAAATTTCAAGACTCAGGACAGGCTGTGTTGTATGGACGTGCTAGGTGGAAAACCTGGGTCTAGGCCAATTTGATCCGGTGTCATATTAACACTCTGTTGGTGGTGGGACCAGTATTTCTAGGTTCTCATTGCTTGGCACTCAATATAGGTAAATTCTTGCAGGGATGTAGAGATAGAAGCAAATGTCATTAAACTGGCTACGTTCCCACAGACGTAGTTTAATTATACTTATCTGTTCAGAGAGACAACACCCATCTCCCTTAAGATGTTGCTGGTCTTTGAAACTATGACAGTCCCTTTGAAACCCCTAGTGATTTTCTAATACTGTAATTATAATCATCACCAGCACAGCTTACATTTTCCCCCCTGTTTGAATTCCCAATACATATGATTTAAATGGACATATCAAGTTTTTTTTCCAAAATACTGTTCTACAGCGGATATTCAAGCATGTAGGCTTAATATTAAATATTTGGTGGCTTGCCCCATTTCATATATAAGACAAAAACTGCAACGAACAGTAGCTAATAATAGCTAATGAACGTGGTGGGGAAATTGCTGGAAGAAGTTACAAAGAAGTCCTTTTTCATGTTATGTAAATCAGAGTCAAAAGAAACGCCACGTTCCTTCTGCGAAGAAAACCGCCTGTTAGTTTTCATCCCATGTACCCAATTTGGGCTGAAACGTAGCACACACTGAATCAGACCAGAGCTTACTTTTCTTCTTCGTTTTAGATTTATGCTTATATTTCGACAGTTCATGTTCAAAGGACAAAAAAACAAAAAACAACAGGAAATAAAAGTAGTTGGAGTCCTAAACAGTCTGAAAGGAAATGGCAAAGCTACACAATTCCATATTTCATAGTTTAGACAAAAGAAAACATTTGTTTTTAAAATAATATCTTCTTAAGAATATTTACACAGTTGATTTAACGTTCTATCAGTTTATGCCCTTTGTATGTTTTAGATAACATTGTTGAATTTCCTTTGACTGAACATGAGGTGGACCTGCCAATGGGCAGAGCTATGCAAGCAGGCACTCCCTCCTCGGTCCCAACCAAAGCCATTTATTAAGCAGATGTTGTTATTAGTTTACAAAAGGTTTTCAACACTGTGTGCTTTGTGACTTCACCTCTCCAGTTGGTTTTGAGAAAAACCACATTCCTGAGATTCTCCTCTCTTAACTCTCCTTCTGCCAGCCAGCTGCGTTTTGACCATGTTGTTTTAAAGAAATTGGTCAAAAATATCATATCAACGTGATCTGTCATATTCCTGGCTATCTACAAAGCGTATTTGTGATAACTGAATCCAGCGAATCTATGAAATCTGAACACAAAGGAGCTTGGTGCAAAGTCACGGTCTTTAAGCAGCTCCCTGTAAATCTCAGAAGAAGTAGACCCCGGGCAATTTTTGCGACTTTAACCTAAGTCTGCCAGGTTTCCCATTCACAGTGGATAAGTAGCCACCTTTTCAACAATCAGAGATTGTCTGGGTCGGATAGACGATTGTGAAGAAGCAATAGAGCCCCTGTCCCACCTATGGACTTGTGCCAGAAGGAGTCTGTTGCCTAAGCCCAAACAGTCATGAATCAAACCCATTTGTATCTTGTTATTTTGGCACCCAGCACTCAGCAGAGTGAACATGGGTCTTATGAGTGAAGACAAGTTGGAGAAAACAAACCAATAGGTACACAATACCCAATATCCTGTTGTTTTTAGTCACAGATCATGTGTACCTGAGTTAGTTTTATTAAAAATATCTTGATGTAGGTTGTACTAAGATTTCTGTACGCTCTTGAGTTCTCTCTGGTAGGAAAATAAAATACATATTGTTGAATGTATAATCTGGAAGAATATAGGTATAATCCATCAATCTTTGAGTGATTATATATATCTTAAAATATTATTTGTAAAGTAGTTCTTTTCGAGGGAGGGTGATTGGTGGGATCACGCCTATGGTTCATCCTCTAAGGGTACATGTCAATCTCTCTAAATGTAGAATATAAATGTCTTAACACAATAACTAAGAAAAAGACATGGAGGCTATGTTAACCAGTTGGATGAAAGTATTTCAAATTGTATACAGAAATAGTACACTGTACCCCATGATAGTATTAATGTACACTGCTATGATCTAATAAAAAATAACATGATAAATGCTATGCAGGTGGTCACATCAGCTTTCTAAAATCTATTTAACCTAAAGTGTGGCTGCATAGAGCTAGATTTTGGTAAAGTATTCTTATTCTATGAGAAAGCAAATCCTGGGTCACAAAGGATTACAGCACAAGGGCTATGGTCTGCTCACAGAGTAGCCTCCCAGGAGAAATGGGACCCTTCATTTCTGTATCCCTTTTACCTGACTGATCAAGAACACTGAGGCTGTTGGGCTACAGGGATAATAGGGAAAGGACAGAAGATGTATGGTCAGATATCTCTGTTCATGGCCAGGGGAAAAGTATGGTGGTTTTTAAGGGTAATTGATTTCCAGGCTAAAGCAACTGTTAAACTTTGGTGAAGTGGGGGTGTATCTGTGAAAATGTTTACCAGCCCACTGATATAATAATTCATTAGATGTGTAGGACCATATTATCTATGAAATGGTATGACAAAAATTTAGATTTTTATCCCAAAGTACCTTTCTATTTATACCTTTTATTTTCGTGCCTGTTTAGTACAGAGAACAGGGGGCGTGGAGCAGTTTGAGGAAAACCAAATCAAACCAAAAACTAAGCCACTCCTACCCAGGAGAGCAATTAATGGGGAATAGAAAAGGTGTTACAGAATCTCTGAGTTGGTCTATTAGAGGTCTTCTTCCCTCCATAATGTAGTCCCCTCCCCTACAATTGAGAGATTTCTCTTCTCGTTGAAGGGAAATCATATATTATCATTTGAACAGGGTTGGACAGCAGGAAGAAAATGCTTCTGTAATTATATATAGTCAACAATATCTGGAGACATCCAGCTCTATAGTTAGCAAGTATGTATTACTCAGACCTACATAGTCTTTCATCATCATTTGACTCTATCATCATTTGAACAGGGTTGGACAGCAGGAAGAAAATGCATCTAAAATCCAAAGAAAACAGAACATTGATGGTGGGGAACAAAGGGCACCTATGTAATGGTGCAGGGCTGTATCATTGAACCAACTAAAGAAAAGCTACTTCAGGATGAAAGGTGATGATAGAGGAAAGCACAGAGACTTTGCCAAGCATCTGAGAGGAAAGCAAATCCTCCTTTGTAGTCAATAAACAGTAATTTGTAGTGAACTTTGGGCATATAGCAGAGCACGGGTTCCTCTCATGATATAAGGCTCTTGAAAGAAGAAAATGTTGCTATACATGGGACCAAAAGGGGACATGAATTGCACAGGGCACACAAAAGAGGATCACTGGTCTCGGACGCAGAAGAAAGGCCTCCAGAATTTACCGAAACAGGGAACATTCTCTAAGTCACTGTAGCTTAAGGGGTCCCTTATACGAGGATGACTGGAAAATATATCTTAGAGCTCCTTTAGAGACTGCAGTATGTATTTGTGCTGAAGTTAATGAATTCCAGACCCTCAAGCATTCTACTAATCCTTTCTTCATGAAGTTCAGAAGTATAGAATTGGAATGAAACTGATATTTGAACTAAACTGCTTCTACAGGCCTAGTATGGTAGGATTTTGAGATCTAGACTGGGGAAAGCCAGGTCTGTAGAACTCAAAAAGAATTTTTCTTTTATTCCTTTTTTTAAATTGAATGGTAACTATGTACATTAATGCACTTCTGGGGTACAGTGTGGTATTTTCACATACAATTTGAAACATTTCCATCAAGCTGGTTAATATAGCCTTCACGTCATTTTCTTAGTTATTGTGTTAAAACGTTCATATTCTACTCTTAGAAAGATTCACTTGAACCCTTGCGAGATAAACCATAGAAGTGATCCTCTAATTCCCCTCCCTCCACCTCCATTCCCCCCTCCTTTCTCCCTCCCCCTCCCCATATTCTTAGGCTGTTATTAGGTTATAGCTTTCATATGAAAGCTATAAATTAATTTCATATTAGGGGTGTGTACATTGGATACTTTTCCCTCCATTCTTGTGATACTTTGCTAAGAAGAACATTCTCTAGCTCCATCCATGTGAACATGAAGGATATAAAGTCTCCATCTTTCTTTATGGCTGCATAGTATCCTATGGTGTAAATGTACCAAAGTTTGTTGATCCATTTGTGGATCCATGGGCACTTGGGCTTCTTCCATGACCTGGCAATTATGAATTGGGCTGCAATAAACAAATATCTTTGTTATAATGTGATTTTTGGTCGTCTGGGAATATACCTAATAAAGGAATTGCAGGGTCAAATGGCAGGTCTATTTTTAGTTCTCTAAGTATTCTCCAGATGTCTTTCCAAAAGGAACATATTAGTTTAAATTCCCACCAGCAAAGAATTTTGTTTTAACGTTTATTTCTGACAGTCTATATCACAGGGTGTGGTTATTTTGCCACCTGTAGGTCTCTATGACTCACTCTTAATTCTTGTTGTGATGCTGTACTAGCCAGATCCATCTATGGACTTATAATTAACATGGCTTTTTAAAAATGATAAATATGACATTGTGATTATTCTCTTCCTTTTCTACCTGAGTTTCCATAGCTTTATCCTCTACTTTTCCTAATTTTGAATAGTATAAGAAAGACTATGTACGTCTGAGTAATACATACTTGCTGACCATAGAGCTGGATGTCTCCAGATATTGTTGACTATATATAATTACAGATGTATGAAGTGGTAGAGATCTTAGAAAGTAGCTAATCTGATTTCTCACCAAATAAAGAAATCCTCTTATGTAATGTCAACTTGATCTTAAAGCTTCTGTCTGGAGCGTTCCTGTGACACTGAGCCCCATCACGCAATGGCTTTATTAGGGTAGGCCCTTCCCATCTTCTCCCTAAGCTGCTTTCTGTCCGTTCTCACTGTGATCCTTGTTTAATGTTGTGGAAACTCAGAATAAGCTTTTCATAACATAAGACTTCAAAAATTTATAGACAATTAATGACCTTTTTCTTCTTTAAGCTAAATATTCATAAGCTCATGGATTTTGGACATTTATTTGTCCATTCAACCTCCTGAGAATAAAGTTCAGTTTGTTCCCATCCCTCTTCAGGTGAGTGTATCTATACTGTTCTCTGCAAACAGACCTTGAGAAATCACAGAGGATGATCACTGCCACCAGTGCCTTGATTCAGACACTGTATCAGTTCACATAATTTGACACAGCATGTTAGTGTGGACAGCCTTATTGTGTATTAGGTCAACTGAAACTGCATGGTCTCTTTTTAGAGCAAATATTTTCATATCTGGACTATTGCATCCTGGAATGTAAAATTAAAAATTAAAAGCATGGTTTTATATTTACACATGATAAACTGCATTACTTGGTTTCGTCATGGCATTCGCTAGTTGGACGTCCTTTCAAATCCAGCCCAATGCATTTGCAATCCTTCCTGGTAGAGAGTTTTCTACAAACTTGATGCGGCTGCCTCTGTATCTCCCTTCCAGTTACCTCCTTGAATTCAAGGTCAACAGCATCCAGACACGGCCCCCCCTCAAGGTTATTAATCTATTAATGTGAACTCACTGGCTATTGCATAAAACATACCTGTCATAACTGGCATTTCTTCACTTCAAGACAGATGATAAGATAGGTTCTATCCAACACCTTTAATTTAAATTGTAGCTATGACATTATCCCCCGTCTACTGACCTTATTGAAAAAGTTAATACATTTATTTTATGATGGTTTTCCTTTGGGATATATGCGGGCCTCACAAATGTTTTAAGATGCCAAATTGCTAATATCAATATCAAACTTACATTGAATTTTCAGTCCCCAGCAATTGAATCATGTTTACTTTTCTATCATTTGTTCCATCATCAGCTTTACTAAGACTCTAGTATATGTGCAGTCCTGAATGTGGTATTCTATTTATTCTTTTTCCCTTTTATTTTCCCTGGGAATATTCTCAATTCCAAGATAGCTCAAGCACAAACGTCTAAAGACTGTATGATTTTCCCAGAGGTAACTTTTTCTTCTTGGAGGTCAACTCGTTTCTTTTCTCCTGAGGCGTGAGCACTGGTTTGGCAGTGCCCCTCATAAAAAAAGTCTGCCTCCCAGTTCTCTGGAAGCCCATCTCTTCCTGTGTCTCAGGGACCGATGCCAGTCAAAGAGCAAGCCCTTTTCGGGGGTCTGGGTCTCAGTTCTACAGAGCCCCTCTTCTGAGCTTTTGAGTTTAAATAACCTCTTCTTATTTCCTCAGATTTAGGGAACAGCAGCCGTCTCCTGCAGTTTCTACTTCCTTAATACCTCTCAATCTTTTGCATGAATTTTTCAGTAACATAACTAGATGACTTCAATCTCCTGAGTGACACAAGCCCTATAATCACTAATTTACTCCTTATTTCTACTTTCCTTGTCCCTAAGTCACAGCATTCGAATGAAAGTAGAAATGAACACATCATCTAACTGCCATTAGGTGATTCGCTTTGTACCTAGAACCTCTAAGTCACCATCGATATCTTCTAGAACTTTTTTTCCTTGACTCTCATATTCATGGTCAAGTTTATCAACAAAAGTGAAAGCACCCCTGGAATTGACAGGATTTATAATATTTGTTAGAGCACTTTCTGCTTCCTTTTCTCTGGCTCAGTTTTGCTGTCGCCAAACTCATTACATTGGCTTTTACTTTATGACTCCCTCAAAATAGTTTTCTTCTGACTTCTTTCCTGCCTTCCTTTTCCTTTCTGTCAAGGACAATTTGTTATTCTTAAGATGCTAAATGGAAAAGTTCATACGTCCTTAATTTTGGCAATAGATTGTCACACAGAGATAGAGATATGCATTTTTACTGTGTCTAATTGGAGATCAGTTCAGGAGATGCTGCAATCTGCAGATTATTGGAACCACTCACAAGATGCACAAATCACCTAACGTTCCCTCAATGATCTATATTTTAAAATGTCTATCTGGCTATTCTCAGAAAAATGCCTCTAGGAATGCCACGATCAATGCTGGTTCACAAGATGACAGTGAAAATGACCGTAGGCTAAGGCAATGGTGCTCAAATATTTTTGTCTCAGGAACACTTCATACTCCTAAAAGTTATTAAGGGCCCCAGAAACATTTGTTTAGGTGGGTTATATCTGTCAATATTTACTGAGTTGGAAGTTCAAACTGAGAATTTAAAAAATATTTAAGTTTATTTGGACATATAAAAATATCATGAGTAACACACTTTTATTAAAATAAGTATATGTTATGCATTTTGCAAATCTCTTTAAAGCCTAGCTTAATTAAAGACAGCTGATTTTTTTTTTTAATGTCTGTACTACATTCAATCTTTTGCAGTATGTTATTTTGATTGTAGAATATGAAGAATCTGGTCTCATACTGATAACTAGTTTGAAAAAGGAAGAGCATTTTAATAATGTATTCAGGTAATCTTTTTTATCTCCCGGCATACTTGAACCTATGGTTAAACTTCCACAGTACACTTAAATCCTGTTGATTAAAAAAAAAAGTAAAAAAAGAATATACTTACTCTGCTTTGAACTTCTTTCAAAGATGATTTAATTAAATTTATCTTTATATAGTTTTGCCGTATACCTAAGATCAGTGGGCCTTCTTTGATAGTACATCAAAAACTTAACAAGTGATTTTTTTTAATATTTAGTTACAGAATAGAATCTGAAAGCATATTAATGAACTCTATGTGCTTTATACATCACAATACATTGGTCTCTTGTGCATTTTTAATCATTCTTGATTTTGTGACACGATATACGTGGTCTAAATATTAAGTTTGCTAACTTGCCACCATGCACTTATGTTGCAGCACGGTACAAACAACTTGGTAAGGTATCATAACCTTGGTATATTGGTGTTGTATTAGTCATTTGAAAATTCTTGGTTCAGTGAGTTAATATAGTCCTCCTAAATGTTGACATGTTAATATTACTTTTAGTAAAATAACCACTGAGCTCATATGAAAAGCCCTTAAGTATTGAGAAGTAATCAAACTCACAGTGGCAAATATAAGTTTTCCAAAATCCTAATTTTATCCCTGAATATAATAGAGTTTCATTATTGGCAATAAGCCTGTCAATTGTTCTCCTTGAAATGATTGACTCACTTCTTTCATTTTGAAGAAATTATCAGTCAAATGGACACATCTGCTTAATAATAGCTTATGTGCATTCTTGCAAGTTAAATGTGTTCCACAAAAAAGCAGCTGTTTTGTTTGCAACTCAATATTTCACATGTGCTATTACTTGAGAAAACCACGGGACTTCTTTGTAGCAGGAGTACTTTATGTATGTTACCCCTTCTATCACGTAAAATATTAAAAACATGTAGATTAAAGGACCAAGATTGAATGAAATTAATAATTTTTACTGCTTCATCAAGAAAATTCTTAACTGAAACTTTTTTTTTTTAAAATTGAGTATGTAGAGATGAGTTTGATGCTGTGGCCTTATTTCGGCTAAGGCACTAGTAACTTTGCCCCCCTTTGCTTTAGTACCATCAGGGCAAATGCTCATACTATAAAGGGGGTGAATACACTTTAGTATAACTATAAAAACATTGCTGACCTTTAAACCCCTGAAGTGTTCTCCCCATGGGTCTACAGTACACAATTTAAGGACTACCACCCAACAGCAAGATTTTGATTCTACCTACCATTCAGAAACCCTTAAAGATAACATGTTGAGTCATCCCAATTAGTTTTAAGAGCGTGAGCAAGACTGAGACCCCATTTCCACTAAAAACAGAAAAATTAGCTGAGCATTGTGGCAGGCACCTGTTGTCTCAGCTACTCTGGAGGCTGAGGTAAGAGGGTTGCTTGAACCTAAGAGTTTGAGGGTGCTGTGAGCTATTGATGCCATTGCACTCTACTGAGGATGACAAAGTGAGACCCTGTCTCAAAATAAATAAATAAATAATAAGAAAAAGAAAGTGCACACTTTCTTCTATTTTTAAGTTTAACCCATTTAAAATCTTAGTTTTTGTAACTATAATTCTACTTTGCATGGTTCAAATGGCAGTTAATGACCAAAAACATCATAAAATAGGAGAAAGTAGCAAATGTTTTTGTTGTGGTTTTATCACAGGAAAAAGAGTATTTTTTTTTTTTTTTTTTTTTTTGAGAC
>NW_003852452.1:619616-623022 GCF_000181295.1 Otolemur garnettii
ATTTTTTTCTCAGCATGTTTGTTTTTTTACCATTTAGCTACTCCACTTGTAAATTTGTATTACTAAAACTGTTCTAATCTCACTGAAATAACGAGTTTATACTGGTAAATGGGGCGCTTTTGATTCAAAACAAAAATGTAAAAATTTAACTTCTCTATATTTATGATAAGTGGCAGACCTAAATAATATTTTCTCATTCTGACAAGTGCGGTCAGAATCTATGGTCCTCCTCAAAGAAAGAAAGAAATTCCCTTTGCAAAATGTAGTAAAAACTGAGCTGCTATCTGAATTGGTAAATTATCCTTCCCTGACACAGATATGAACTGCTGCTATCTTCAATCTTGTGTTCCTGAAGGGAAGTGTGCCTGTTCACTATCTTTCCTTTCTTTATTCTCACTCCTGCAGGTATAAATCCAGACTGCTTATGCTTTCCAGAAGCGTCTACATATCTTGCAGAATAGTGACAAACAATGAACCAGACTACTGAAAAGATGGGGAGGGGGGTGTTGGTAAACTAATATTTCGACAATGCCAAGCGAACAGCACAACATTGGGAATGCAGCATTCCTAGAATCAATTTTACTGTAAATGAGAACAGTCTGAGTAAATCTCATAAATTAACAAAAATAAAGCCCTCTGGTGACTGCAGATAAAGTGGAAGGAAAACAAGCTCTTTCCATTTCCTCTTATTTTAAGCAAAGGTCACAGGGGAATCATTTGACTTGACTTTGTGATATGCTTAGATGAACTTTCAGTCCTTTACATATTTTCCTTATAAAATTTTAGATCACTGTTAAGGAGTTAGAATGACCATCAGCAGAGAAAAGCTGCTTAGAAGTATGTAACATTAAGAAAAAAAATTCCTGAATTTCTCTCCTTATAAAAAAAAAGTATGTAACATTAATAAGCGATATATTTATACCTTAGGTTTTCTTTACTTCTTTGAGAAGGTCACTAGAAACTTATGCTGGGACATACAATTCTTTTGGAAGATTTTAGCAAATAGAGCCAATTGCCCTTTGTTTCTTCGGCTGACCAGTATTGTGTAATGTTGCCAGGGCATGACCAAGCCTTGGACTGATGGAAAACAACATCGACCAAGAGATTCACCTAGAATCTAGTTACCAGAGCTGGAATTCTCTTTCGGTGCAAAGGCATCAGGGTACCATCAGTTTTATGGGAAAAACTGCAGACTCTGGCACATTGTATAGGGAAACATGATGGCTGATACTACACGGTCATCTTTATCTTTCCAAAGCAATGCGAGGATTCTTAATTCATTTTGCCCTTTTGGAAAGACCTAGAAGGCAATGTGTGTAATTATCTTCCATAGCATGGTAATATATACAAGCAGTATGGTGCTAGATTTTGAATAGAAGACATGAGTGAGACAAATAGTTCACAAAGGAGTCTCTCCTTAAAATGCACTCTCCTCAAAATTTTACTTTACATTAGTCTGTGTTATTTTTGGTGCTTTACTTAACCATGTCTGCGTCTCATCTCCCCCCTTCCCCCCATATAGCTTTCCTGTCTCTGTTGAGAAGGAAAGGCAAAGAAAAAGTCTTCTTGCAAAGTTCTTTTGCTCTCTCACTCTTTTCTGCCTTGACCCAGCAACCAATCCAGCTGTCAGCAGAAGCTGCTTGGTGCCTTAGAGATGTGTATCAGTAGAACACGCTCTATCCCCAACCCAGGGCAAGATGGAGGAGAAGCTGCTGGGTGGTGGCTGGTTCTGGTAAAGAGTGAGGAATCTGAGGCAGCATTCCCTGTGCTGCCCCTGCCCATCATCCCCTTCCCTTCTTGCCTTCTCCTTGCACAGATCTGCCTTTCACCTCTCTAGAACTGGTGCCACAAACCTTTAGACTGACAATTATATTAGTTGTGAGGTTCCTGTGCCTCTCCTATCCTGCAAGAAAGGCTCAGAACCTCCTTCCTCTTCACTCTGGACCAGTCCTTTTCAAACATAGGTGTATTTTGTAAAGCCTCTGCGACTATAGGTGCTGGGTGAAGCAGGGGATCTTTATGTTTTATAAATATTAGGTAATGTTGAGTGAAATTATCCCCAAACTAACTTTGAGAAATATTTTAAAACTTTATTTTTCCCTTTTCCCCAGGGCATCAAGTAATCTTGGGAGGGGGAGAATGTTGAAAAATCTTCCGAAGTGAATCTGATTCTAGCTCCTTCTCTTAGACAACCATTTTCTAGACTAGGAGTCCTGAATCTTAGTGGACCCATAGACTCGCCTGAGGAAGCTTATCTTAAAATGTAGATGCTCAGACTTACCCCACAGATTCTGATTTACTGATATTTTAAAAAATCTCTCTAAGTGACTCTAACATACAGAGTAGAGGTTCTGAAAGTGTGGTCCCCAGATCTCCATCACCTGAGAACATGTTAGAAATGAAATTGTTTAGACCCACGCTAGTCCCAGTGAATCCAGAATCCTGGGGATTGGAACCAGCAATGTGTCTGTAAAGGAGACCTCTAGGTGATTCTAGTGCAGGCTAAAGTTTGAGAAACACCAACCAAATTTCCCACTTAGATAATACAATTGTATCTTGAAGAAGAAGAATTTGAACTGTGGGGATTTTTATTGACCAAAGGCGGATCAGGAAAAGATTTTATGAGTGAGACCTTAAAAGCACAAGCAAGAAAACAGAAAAAATAAACAAGTGGGATTATATTAAGCTAAGAAGGTCCTGCATAGAAAAGGAAACAATTCACAGGGTTAGGAGGCAGCATACAGAATAGGAGAAGGTATTTGCAAGCTACTCATTTGACAGGAGCTGAATATCTTGGATAGACAAGGAAGTCAAACATCTCAGCAGCAAAAAATAAATAAAACAAACAATCTGACTAAAAAAGTAGGCAAATTATCTGAACAGACATTTCTCAGAAGAATGCATATAAATGGCCAATAAATACCTGAAAAAAATACACAGCATCACTAATCATCAGGGAAATGTAAATCAAAACCACCATCAGGTATCCATATTTCCCTACTTAGGACTGCTATTATCAAAAAGACAAAAATAACAAAGGCTAGAAAGGATGCAGAAATAAGGAACTCTGGTGTACTAAAGGCGGGAATGTGAACTGGTACAGTCACTATGAAGAGCTATATGGCGTTCCCTTAAAAACTACAAATAGAACTACCATTTGATCCAGCAGTATCACTATTGGGAGTTCATCCAAAGGAAAACAGATTATTATATCAGAAAGATATCTGCACCATCATGTTCATGATAGCACTGTTCCCAACAGCCAAGATATGGAATCAACCTGGAAATTTGACAACAGATGAATGGATAAAGAAAATGTGGGCTCGGCGCCTATAGCTCAACTGGCTAAGGCGCCAGCCACGTACACCTAAGGTGGCGGGTTCGAATCCCCAGCCCGGACCCGCCA
>NW_003852452.1:623042-689575 GCF_000181295.1 Otolemur garnettii
CTAAAGTTTGAGAAACACCAACCAAATTTCCCACTTAGATAATACAATTGTATCTTGAAGAAGAAGAATTAACTGTGGGGATTTTTATTGACCAAAGGCAGATCAGGAAAAGATTTTATGAGTGAGACCTTAAAAGCACAAGCAAGAAAACAAACAAACAAAAAATAAACAAGTGGGATTATATTAAGCTAAGAAGGTCCTGCATAGAAAAGGAAACAGTTCACAGGGTTACAAGGCAGCATACAGAATAGGAGAAGGTATTTGCAAGCTACTCATTTGACAGGAGATGAATATCCAGGATAGACAAGGAAGTCAAACATCTCAGCAGCAAAAAATAAATAAAACGAACAATCTGACTAAAAAAGTAGGCAAATGATCTGAACAGACATTTCTCAAAAGAATACATATAAATGGCCAATAAATACCTGAAAAAAATACACAGCATCGCTAATCATCAGGGAAATGTAAATCAAAACCACCATCAGGTATCCGTATTTCCTTAGTTAGGACTGCTATTATCAAAAAGACAAAAATAACAAAAGCTAGAAAGGATGCAGAAATAAGGAACTCTGGTGTACTAATGGCGGGAATGTGAACTGGTACAGCCATTATGAAGAGCTATATGGCATTTCCTTAAAAACTACAAATAGAACTACCATTTGATCCAGCAATCTCACTATTGGGAATTCATCCAAAGGAAAATAGATTATTATATCAGAAAGATATCTGCACCATCATGTTCATGATAGCACTATTCTCAACAGACAAGATATAGAATCAACCTGGACATCTGACAACAGATGAATGGATAAGGAAAATGTGGTACTACATATATATAGCACATAATATATATAATATAGCATATAATTCAATATAATAATATAGCATATAATTCAGCCTCAAAAAACAGTGAAGTCCTGACATAATATATATAATATAGCATATAATTCAATATAATAATATAGCATATAATTCAGCCTCAAAAAACAGTGAAGTCCTGTCACTTGTGGCAACATGGATGGAGCTAGAGGACATTATGTTCAGTGAAATAAAGCAGGAAGAGAAAGTCGAACACTGTGTGTTCTCCATCATACATGGACTCTAACAAATGTGATCTCATATAAGTAAAAAACAGAGCTGAGGATACCAGAGGCTGGGAAGAGTAGGGGGATGGGAGGGATAGGAAAGGATTTGTGAAAGGCTATAAAATTTTAGCTGGAAAGGAGGAATAAATTCTATACCACCGTAGGACATTATAGTATACAATAATGTATAGTTTCCAATAGCTAGAAGTAGATTGAACATTCCCAGCACAAAGAAATGATAGCTGTTTGAGATGATGGCTATGCGAATTATTGTGATCGCCATACAGTAGATGTATCAAAACATACTATGTGGCCCACAAATAGATATTCTTTCTCAATTAAAAAAATAATTTTTTTGAAAAATAAAATGCCATATTCCTGAGATGCGAAACCTACGTCATAGGGAGGGTAGACCTTTTCTATATGCATCTTCCTCAGGGCCAACGGCTTGACTTGAGTGTCTGTGGATCTGAGTATATATGCAGGCAGGCCTGGAACCACTCCCCTGCACGTACCAAGGGACAAGGGATGACTGTATTATTCTAGTGATTGATAAATCAGCTATGTCTTCCATGTCTATGTAAGAAAGTCAAAAATGAGTGAAATGCTGAAAGACAGAGGGTGAACCCAGATTTGTAGTGCTTTTCCTCTCTCCTTCAGTATGACATGAAAAGGGGAGAAAAGATGGCGTGAAATCCATTAAGCAGCCTTCTAAATGTGAATTCCCTTCAACTTCCAGTGTTAAAGTTTAATAAATACAGTTCTGGCACTTATTTGACAATCATATAGTAAGACGTTTTTATGTACCAGATGAGATCCTCAGAGCTTTAGAAGCATCAACTTCTTTAATCCTTAATTGTCATAATAATATTGAGATAGATTTGGCTACAATATAGGGGAGTAAGTAAGAAGAGGAGAAATGAAGTTCGTTTATCCAAGATGGCACAGCTATAAAGTGACTTGAGGCTGGGAATCACAACTGCGGCTTGGTGCTTTAACGTCTTGAAACTTTATTTTGCTCAAAACCACTTTTTCTTTGTAACTTCAGTTTTCCTTCCTATTTTCCTACCATCTCTTTTTTGCATTTGTTTGTAACTTTTGCTGTTTTTTTCGGGGGGGGGACATTTTGTGTCACTTCTGTTTTTAAGGTGCATTATGATTTTTCTTTTTCTAATGACTTGGGGTAAGTAACTGAAAAAGTCCTCCCTTTGAATTGCAGGAAGTTTTGAGTCTAATGCTCTAAGTTGAGATATTTGGAAAAGCAAAAAGAGGTAAACATATTTCACTTTCAAATTTTCCAAGGCAACATTAGTATCTTCCTCTGCTCTCCTTAAGAAGGAAGAATTTGACTATTTGAAGAAAGTGTCCACCAGATTTAATCCATTTTCCCAGGGATTGATTTTCATATTTATCACATTGATAGGTGTCTCCATGTTGTGAGCTTGGCAAGATCTTCTGTAGAAGGGCCGGAAAGCTAACCTCTTGATCCTTCCTTGTTAAAAAAGGCAGAGAAATTCAAGCTGCCAGGTGTTAGAAAAGGTGTACATCTTACAATTTCTTGGCCCCATCTTGTAAACCTAGTGATTTTGAATAAACCTTCAATTTTCTCATTTATGATTAACAATGTGGCAGTTTCTTACACCGTCGTTTACAATTTTCAGACAAGGGATACGACAAAGGGGGGCGAGAGATGTGTTTTTGTTTGTTGTTTTTAAATCCTAAACCCAGTACACAGTAAGGACGTGATAGATTGGAAGATAAACACTGACAAGATATTGTCAATTCTGATAAATTACAGAACTTACTTCTGCTTCTTTCATAAAGAACTGAAGATAGTCAGTTGCAGTTAGTGAGAGAGTTGATTGATCTAAGGATGTGTATTATCAACTGCTCTCTAGGTTTTAATTTCTCTTGCATCAGGACGCAGATAAGTGTCTAAGGGAGAGTGTTGTGTTGAGGGCTGAGCTGGTTGGAGGGCTTGCCTCTGGACAAGTCCTTGGATATTCACAGTCTTCTGTTTTCAATTCCCCAGTGCTCACATCAAGCCCTTTGTAAATCTCAGTATGGTTGAAATAACATGACTCCTAGAGGATATATTGGCTGGGCTGTAAATCCTGACTCTGACACCTCCTTGCTGTATGACTTCAGGAAAATGACTTAGCCCCTCATTTTCTCTACTTGTAAACATACAATACAAAAATCTATTTTATATGGTTGTTATGATAAGTCTATGAATAATACCAGCAGTAGCAATGGTATATTAGCAAGGACAGATCAGTGCAATAGCCAGACCTTCTTCTGAAATGCTGAGTATAATATTAGCTCAACAAGTAGGAGCTGGTTTTCCTCTCTGTCTTCTTGAACTGCTGATAGAAGATAGCCTACACATTTAACGGCATTACAGAAAGTTTTCTAAATGATCAGATAATAAAGAACAACCACTGACACTCTGAGTTGGGCAACATTAACATTTTTCCCCAAGTATGTATTTTTGCAACCTCTATTAATTTCTAATAGGAATTATGCAAGTGTTTCAGAGGACTGAATCTGCCCTGACATTATAAAAATCTGGGGTCTGTACTCCTGTAGGCATGCTTTGGGATCGCACTGGGTGTGCTTTGGGTTCGATCCCTGCTTTTCAAGGCAACATTAGGCTACATGCCTAACCTCAGAGAGCGCAAAGGGCCAAAGACCTGCACGTTGTTAGGAATGCTAATAGAATTTTGTACGTAAAGTTTTTATGATACTGTATCAGCATGTCATCAGTAGTTGAACAATCTGGTTTTCATCAATGCAGATACACAGCTTATCTGTAGCCAGCCAGAAAGTGAGCGGAATATATCCAGGAAAAAAAACATTATACTTTCAGATTAATTCTTTCTTGGAAAACAAAAATAATAGGAGTTAGTAATTCATGGTCAAGGAATGCAAACACAAGAGAATCAGTGATATTCGGAGAAGTCAAAGAATATTCAATGTATTGCCTTCTTGAACTTGGTGCAAAATGGCACTTGATAAGGTTGCCATTGTGGAGCAGGGTGTACGTTGATGGAAACAAAGGTTGAACGCTTTTATCTCTGTCCTTTTCACTGGTGATTCGCCTATCGTTTTGAAGTGTTAAATGTTAGCTATTGCCACACAACTGCAAGTGTGGAGGGTAGAAGATTAGCTTCCTGAGATCAGCCAAAACCTCGGCGATGCACCCTGATGACCCACATCTGTTCTCTGCTTAGAGCCAAAAATGTGCATGAGTCAGAGAAAAAGCACACGGCTTCAGTCAACAGCAGCTCTTTTTCTTCATTTTCAGAATGACTTGGACGTTCAGAGCTAGAAATGGCTTTAAAATATGAATCTGGTCCTTTCCCTGCCTAAAGGCAAGCATATGGTAGGCAGTATTTTCATTATAAACCAACTCCTAAAAAAAGAAAAAAAGACTTTACAACTTCCTCAAATACATTCAAGTTTCTAGATTCCATATACTATAATTTATTCATTCTCCCTTTTGCCACTTATCTACATTTTTATTGCTGAAATTTTACTTAATTGATGTTACTGTGCTCTCAGCTGACAGGGGCTGCCCCTCTCTCTTTCACGTACTTTAATACTGTCACTGACTATGGAGTCTAAGCTGACGCGGTATTTAAAATATCATGGTGGCGTATTTGTGGTAACAGGAATATAGTTAATTACCTGTTTACAAAAATACATAGTGTCCATTATGCAGCTTCCTTACATGTTCTTGGAAGCTTTTCTATGTCTAGAAATGTGTGGACACGTGACATAAGCAGTGAACAGCGGAGACTCTGCCTGGCCTTTTTCTTTTTCCTAGGAGAACTCTTTGCTAGAGTTTGTCCTCATTTACGTGATAGAATCCCACAGTGCGTGAGCTTTGTAGTCTAAGGAAGACATGCCCAAGATTCTCTTCTTTTTGAAGACTTAAACTTATAGGGTGAAAAGATTAAAAAAAAAGATGCTCAAATGTGGATATGATGAGAATATGGAGAGAAAGAGGGAGTTTCCTATTCTTTTTTTTTTTATTGAATGGTAACTATGTACATTAATGCACTTCTGGGGTACAGTGTGGGGTTTTCACACACAATCTGAAACACTTCCATCAAACTGGTTGACATAGCCTTTGTGTCATTTTCTTAGTTATTATTTTAAAACGTTCACATTCTGCTCTTAGAAAGATTCACTTGGAGTTTCCTATTCTTAAACGCAGTCCCTAAATTTGATAATAAACTTACATAATTCAACACACCCAAAATGACAAGTGTGAAAACAGTGGTACCTGTTTCGGGGGCTGAGAAGGCCCCAGCTCCCAATTCCCATGTCTTCTGCATCCTATGCCCAGCATGTTCCTTGACCCCTCGCTAGGTAAGTTACGGGAAGGACTAATGGAAAGTGTAGATGGAAAAGAGGCCAGTGTACCAGGAGTAGTGTTTGTTCCAATCGGCTTCCACACTCATGAGCAATTACACTGAGGTTTTCATTTATTTGCCATTGTGCCTAAAGCATGTTTTGCTGCGAGTATAAAATAGTTCATATACATTTAATATATTCTGCTTCTGTTTTCCACATATCTGTCATTCCTCCTCTATATAATCCTTGGCAAAGTTATAAAAGCGCATTAGGGCTCTTTTTGGTTTGCAAGTGACAGAAATTCTATTCAGTCTTGAGCTAAACGTAAATTTACGGGCTGAAGACCAAATTGCCAGGCAGTGGATATGACCATAGGTGTGGCTGATGGAGACATCATCTCAAACAACATCCTTAAGGATCTCTGTCTTTCTCATTTGGCTTTGCTTTAATCTTCTGCCTGGATTTTGCTCTCAGGAAAGATCTTGAAAGGAAGGATAGCTGGTTGCCCAAATACATCCTCCCAGCACCGCAATTCCAAAAGAAAGATTTTCTTTGCAGAAAGTGTTCCTGGAATTGTGGCTTTCTTGTCCTTCCCCGAGTCACAGACCCATCCCTGAATATTGCAGTGGTTATGGGGGCATATCTGCATGGGCCCACCGTCGTTTATCCTGATCAACTAAAGACAGTGATGATAGTTGGGAGCTTACGTGGAGTGAGAATCCTGCCAGGTAACAGAACCTCTGGACAAAGAGACTTACTAGACTTTTATTGCTCCATCTCTGAGAAGGGTTACCCCCAAACTCAGAATCTACCGCTCCTAAAAGGTGGGAGAAAACTTCCTCAGCGAACCTTTACCACTGGCCTAATATGTGCTCCCAGGTTCTGAAATGCTTGTTGCTTTACACTTAGGCCATCTCTCTTTTTTGGTGTCTTTGCCAACACTATAGAATTTCCCTTTATCTGTAGCCACATTGCAACTTATGATTTTTCTACTAGGTACACATAGGGGCTTTCTACGGGCACGCCTAACTCTGACCTACCATATGACAGGTAATAAATGTATCAAATAGGCAATTAAGCACCCAAAGAAAAATCAAAGTGTTCTGACCAGAGGAAAGAAACTAAGAAGAAAAAGAAAGATAGTCATGTCAGTGTGTATTAAAAATAAGCTCTATTATCCAACCTTATTTTTTTTAATATTTTTTAGTTTATGATGAATAACATAAGTGGAAATTTTGTATATATAAACATTTGTGACTAGGAATTTTTTCTTATAATGTATTTATGTGATGTTTTACATAAAATATCTATTTAGCTAGAGGTTATTCTTTTTAGGTCTGAAATTACTTTTTCCTATTTGACAAATGTTTATTCTTTCTTTCTTTTTTGAGACAGAGCCTTAAGCTGTCACCCCAGGTAAGAGTGCCACGGCATCACGGCTCACAGTACCCTCCAACTCCTGCTTAAGCAATTCTCTTGCCTCAGCCTCCCAAGTAGCTGGGACTACAGGTGCCCGCCACAGTGCCTGGCTATTTTTTGGTTGTAGTTGTCATTGTTGTTTGGCAGGCCTGGGCTGGATTCGAACCCACCAGCTCTGGTATATGTGGCTGGTGCCTTAGCTGCTTAAGTTATATGCACTGAGCCATGTTTATTATTTCTATTATGTGTTAGTTAGGGTTCTCCAGAGAAACAGAACCAGTAAGATGCGTGCATTTGTGTATGTTTGTAATTAGCTCAAGTGATTATGGAGACTGCTAAGTACCAAATTATGCAGGGGAGACCAGCAGGTAGAGATACAAAGATTACGTGGGAGGCTTAGTGTTTTGTTTTATTCTGGCCCTCAGCTGACTGAATGAGGCCTGCCTATGCCATGGAGAGTCATCTGCTTCACTCAAGGTCTGCTTTACTCAATTTAACATTTAAATTGAGCAAATTTAAATGTTAATTTTGGCTTTCTCGGTGACTCACAGCTATAATCCTAATTCTCTGGGAGGCCTAGATAAGCAGATTGCTTGAGCTCAGGAGTTTGAGACCGACCTGAGCAGGAGCAAGACCTGGTCTCTACCAAAAATAGAAAAAAGTTCCAGAGGTTGTTGTGGGTGCCTGTAGTTCCAACCACTCCAGAGGCTGAAGCAGGAGGGTTGCTTGAGATTGCTGTGAGCTATGACACCAGAGCACTCAACCCCAGGATGATGAACTGAGACTCCATTAAAAAAAAAAAAAAAAAAAAAAAAAAGTTGTTAATCTTATAATAGCCTCCAAGAAACTTCCATGTTCCACAATAATGTTTGACCAAAAATTTGGGTATTATGGATCAGCCAAGTTGACACATGAAATAAATTACCACATATTGTAAGTATTATACATTCACAAGTCAGGTTTTATAAATTTGTGGTTATTTTCATGTTCCAATAATTTGCATACTTTTTGGAATTTTATATTAGCTTTGTGACTATTAAATCTTTCCATACTCCCTCACTTAGGAAATCATGGCATATATTTGCTTTATAGCTAAAGTTAAGTGAATTTAAATGAACATTCTTATAAGCATGTGTTGAAAAATATGATTAGGTCACCTCTTGAGTTTTTTTTTTTTTTTAGAAAGCCACAGAACTATGAACCTCTTGAAGCTTTCAACAGAAAACCTGGAAACCTATAATATTATAAAGACAAAGACTTAGAATATGTTTAAAAGGCAGAAATGGGGCATTTGGTAATTTTTTTTCTAAAGCAGAAAATATTAAAGATATTGAACATGAGCTGGAAAAAAAAGTTCCACATTTTCTCAGGGTTAGCAGATGGTAAGGAAGGGAGAAGGTGAGCTTTGTGGTTCTCATGATGGTTTGATAATGGCCAACCAAGCACATCCATTCATCAAATCCAGGATGTGATGCCCCTTTGCATGCTCATTCACATCACTCCCACTTCCTGCATGTTTGCAGCAGAGAGATTTGCTATCTGAATCAATAGTTGCTAGTCTCCATATATTTCCTTCCAGACTTCTGGAACTAAAACAATTTCTCTTTACAACTTGGAATCAGTCCCAGGGTTTAGATTTATTTACTTATTTATTTGTGGTTTTCTTTGAAAATGACCATTCAGTTTGTGAACTATAATCAAAGATAAGCAGAACATGTAAGGCTATTCAGACGCAAGGAAGACTGATTAAGGACAAATGTTGTGAGAGTTAATGCATGTTTACTCCTGTCTCCTCTGGGGACTAGAACTTTTTTTTATCTCAAATTAATATTAGGGTACAAATGTTTAGGTTGCATTGTTCTCGCTTCTAGGGTAAAGTTCCAGTTGTAAAAGAACCCCTCACCCAGGGGGCATGTTATACAACCTAAAACATTTAGGTGAGATCCCACCAAATGCCCTCCTTTCTCCTGCCAATTGTTCTCGACCTCCTCCCTCCAATCATTCTCTCCTCCCTCTCTCCTCCCGCCTCCCCTTGCCCCGTGTTACACTATGTGTTTTATTGTGCATATGAACATGTGATTGTTTATATATTGGTTTCATATCAGTATTGGGCATGTTGGATACTTATTTTTCTATTATTCTTGCAATACAGAAGAATGTGTTTCAACTCCATCCAGGTAAATGTAAAAGATGCAAAGTCTCCATCTTTTTTATGGCTGAATAGTATTCCGTGGTATACATACACCAAATTTGTTGATCCATTCACGGGTTGAGGGCATTTGGGTTGCTTCCACGACTTGGCAATTATGAATGGAGCCACAGTAAACATGCTGATGCAAATGTCTCTGTGGTAAAATGATTTTTGTTGACTGTCATGACAGTCCAGCTTTTTACAACAGTACTTAGAGAGGTCATATAATTCCTCATTTTAGGGAGGCAATAAAAGTGTCAGGTTAAAGTGGCTGAAAACATGCAAAGGGATGGAAATCACATTTTATTATGGTGTTGAAACCAGCATAATGATACACAGGGAATGGTTTTGATATTATTTTCTGATTCTGTCTTTATTTTAGAATCAGAGAAACTTCCTTAACTTATGTGGCTAAGAGAAATATCTTTGTTCTCATCCAGATGCAATTTGCTATCCCGGTCCCACGTCTCCCCTTGTCCTTACTAAGTCCACCCCCTTCTACCCTCATGCTGCTCTGGGTTGAGATGACTGAGTGGGGCTGTGCTTCTTGTTGTGCCTCTGCCTCTCACTAAATTTACAGGAGTTGTTGTCAGTTTTCTTAATGGGAAGGTTCATTTTTCCATTACCCTTGGGAAAGGTTCTGCTGTTCATTGCTCATTATTCTGAAGCTGCCCCTACTTCTTTGCCAGGCTTCATGTATCATCGTCTCTCATTTCAGTGCGTCATGTCTTCTGAACAAGCACCTTCACTGACGAAGGGCAAGACTGCGTCCCAACACTAATTATGTCCTTTAGTGCAATTCAGTTTTGATACTAACTACCCAAAGTTAAAGCTGATCTCATATCTATTTGGGCTGCTATAGCAAAGTACTATAAACTGGGGGCTTATAAACAGCAGAAATTTATTGCTCACAGTTCTAGAGGTGGAAAGTCCAAGGCACTGGCAAATTTGGTGTCTGGTGAGGACCAATTCTCTGGTTCATAGATGGTATCATTTTTGCTGTGTCCTCAAGTGGCAGAGAGGGTGAACTAGGTCTAGGGGGTTCTAATTTTTACAAGGGCACTAATCCCAGTAGTGAGAGCTCTGCCATCCCAAAGGCTCTACCTCCTAATATCATCACCTTAGAGTTAAGATTTCAACATGTGAATTTTGAGGGGATTAGTCATTCAATCTCTAGCATTGCACAAGTTAAGAACAAAGTTTTTTGTAAGCCTTCCTCCACTTCAGATGCCAGACACAAACTGGGGTGTCTCTAAGCCACACTCACTTTGGCCTGTCTAAAAATCTAGAGCTTCCCTCAACCACCTCAGGCTTGATAACTTACTAGAACTACTCACAGAACTCACTGATGATGCTTTATTTGTTTTTTAAATGAAGGATATATAAGGCTATACTTTCAGGGACAGATCAGGCAAACCACATGATTACAGGCATGGAACAATGTCAGGAGCAGAAAGTGGGAAGTACACAGATCTTCTCTGCTCTCTTCTCCTGGAATCCAAAGTCACCCCCCTAGCACATTAATATATTTACCAACCAGGACTCTCCACTGAGCCACAGTGTTCAGAGTTTTTATTGGCACTTCCCTATGATTGAGTAATTAAATCATTGGACTTGTGACTGAACTCAAGCTCAAGCCATTCTCCCCTTTCTACACTGGCCCAAAGATTCAACCCTCCAATCATGTAGTCGGTCCTTTTGGTGACCAGTCCTCAGAGGGCTACTTAGGGACTCCATCATGAGTTACTCCATTAGTGTAATGAAGACATTCCTTATCACTTGGGAAAGGCCAAGGATTTTTACCATGGATAAATACAGAATGTATATTTCTTATGCCACAAACATGTTCTACTTTCTGATCTCTGTATGTGATGTGTTTAGGAGAGGTTAAATTGGCCCACCTTAGGGGAGAAAATCCTGCTTGGATTCCAAATTAAACATGGTTCTTTTATTGGGTTCACTGGTTCATTGGGTAGAAATAAGGATGGCATGACATTTCTGCTGAAGTAACTATTCTTGTGTAGCAAGTCAAGCTTAACTATTTAACTGTTTCAAGATTTCTCTTATGTAAGATGAATAACTACTTCTTATAATTATTTATGTTTTCCTTTAGGATTTTCCTGTTTTCAATTACTCATTTAAGGTAAAGGCTTAAGAGATGTTCACATGTTTGTTGAGCCCCTGTTATATACAAGATACTTTGGATGCACGTTAAAGTGAAAACATAGTTCCTTTTCTCTCTAGCTCCTAAATATGAATTCAAGAGCCGAGTAATAATATATGTTGTTGTTTTTCCCACTTTGTTCTCTTCCAATTAAAGTACTGTACTCTTACTGAAGTACAGCACTAAAACCTTTACAGAACCTCAGGACTTAGAATAGTGCAGTATAAAAACACCCCCACCAATACAGGACACATTACAAAGAATTTCACACAGCAAAAACACAACTGACTAACATAGCAGCTGGGATGGACAAAGCACTGTGAGACTGGAGACATGAGAGATCATGGGACACTGAAGTTCCCTGCAAAGGTTACCCTGGGTTAAAAAAAAAAAAAAAAAACAAGTGAGATAATAGAAAAACCTTCTACGAGGGGAAGAATGATAGAGGCAAAAGAGAAGTAGCAAAGTGAAATGTTTTGAGATACCACAGTTTATTCTGCATTTTACCAACAGCATATTACATATGAGCAATTATTTACAGAGCTACATTCTGCTCAGGGAAAAGGGGAATTGAAGGATTGTTTTGCTTGTTTCTTTTAGAGGGGAACTGATTTTTTTTTTTTTTTTTACAATCTGGAACATTTTATTAATTTCTATTATATAATTTTCCTGGCTAATACTTCCAGTACAATGCTACATAGAGTGGTTAAAGTGGAAATTCTTATTTTGTTCCCACATTTCCAGGTAAAGCCCCAGATGTTTTATCATTAAGTTTGATGTTAGCCACATGTTTGCAGATGCCTTCTGGTAGGTCTCAGAAGTTTCTTTCTATTAATAGTTTGCTGGGGAGGGGGTGATCATGAACAGGTGTTTGATTTTAGAAGCTTTCTCTGTGCCTATTTATTATTTTAAAAATTTCAGTAGATCCAGGGGTACAAGTGGGTTTGTTACAATCATAAATTGTATAGTGGTGAAGTCTGGGCTTTTAGTGTATCTGTCACCTGAATAGTGTACATTGTACTCAATAGGTAATTTTTATCCCCCTCCATTTGGAGTCTCCAGTGTCCATTGTACTTAGCTCTCATTTATAAACAAGAACATGTGGTATTTGGTTTTTCATTCTTGAATTATTCCACATAGGACAGTGGCCTCCAGTTCCATCCATATTGCTGCAAAAGACGTTATTTTACTCTTTTTTATGGCTGAGTAGTATTCCATGGTGTATGTACACACCATATTTTCTTTATCCACTCATGGGTTGATAAGCACTGAGGTTGAGTCCATCTCTTTGCAATTATGAATTGTGCTATTTGATAAGCTTACAACTGCAGGTGTGTTTCACATATGACATCTTTTCCTTTGGGGAGAAAACCAGGAGTGAGATTGCTGGATGAAATGGCAAATCTACTTTTAGTTCTTTGAGAACTCCATGTTCTGCTTTCCATAAAGGTCGTACTAATGTGCATTCCCACCAGCAGTGTCCAAGTGGGGAATTAAATGTTTTTAAGTGGGAGACTTGAAGGATGGATTGGGACAGATAAGACTTTGGGGCTTGATAACACTATCAAGAGAAACTAAAAATGTTTGGGTAGGAGAGGAAAAATATTTTAGGCAGTGGTGCTAGTAGATGTGGAAGGAACTGTACAGGGACATAATAACTTTGAAAAAGACATAGCCACAGGAGTTGGCAAGTGGAAATGCAGAATAATTTAAGCAAAAATACCAGAAACTAGAGGAAAATACAAGATCCGCATTTGGCTGGCATCAGATCATACTTCCCTAATAAAGAGGAGTCCATTAATATCGAGAGGCTCTTCTTTTGCAGGTTTACACACTACTTGGAGAAAATGATAAGCATTTGGATATATTTATCTGTGCATTTAAGTTTTTAATAATATAAGATAACTTGAAAATGTATTGTAGCAGTCATCCCTTTGATAATGTACATAATTTTTAAAATACTTAACATCAATGTTACACAGAAATAAAGACGTGACATTTGCAGTACAAAAGAAGCCTGTCTTTTATGTGCAGCACTTTGTGGAGTATTTAGAGCATTAAAGCGACATCTGGACAATCCTTGCTTTATGAAACCAATTAGGTAAGCAAACATTGACTGTGATGGCATCCTAACAGATGAAAAGCATATTTCAAAATAAACAAAACAGGAAAGCAATTCTCGTTGTAAGGTAAACGTTTTCAAGATGAACACATTCTAAACATTGCCCTGACACTACCCAATACAGTTCAGTTGGCTGAAATCTCCTGCAAATTGCTTCCCACTCGACTCCTGTGTAATACCCTCTTAGTGAAGTTGTCTACAGGAAGCCATTGACTCAAAACACTTTGGTCAAACTCTGTTTTAGAGGTACTAGCCAAACAATTATTTTTTTCCAAAAGCAAAAATATTTTGAGAATAGACCCAGGGATCTACTAAGTACACCGAAGTCTGTGGCTTCTTTTCCCTGAAATCTGAATAAATTGAACAGTCTGGTCTAGTTATGGTTAATTACTAGAGGCTTAAGGCTAATGTCTGTTTTCATACTATTACTTCCCTACAAAAAGAGCTATGCTGGTTGGTTTACCACATCCCCCAATCAGTTTCCACCATAGTCTGCTGGCCAGCCAGCTCAGGAACCAAGTGAGGAAGAGTTAGCCAACTGACTGGCTGCTGGCTATTATTTTCATTCTCAGAAACATGTCTTAAAGATGAGAGAAACTGATTTTCTTTCTCCTGTTTCTTCCTCGAAGAGTCTGAGGTTGTCACTTACATATAGTCTGTGTTTCTGGTGACTAAGGAAAAATTTTTCTCAGCTTTAGACTTCAGATTTTCTTTTTAACTTAGGTTGAGTTGAAAGTTTCATAGTATAAACTGATTTGATAATTCTGAGCGACTTGACTGATGAGATTAAGAATATTGGGGCACAGAAAATGATGCCCCCAAATTTGGCCCTATGACATGCTGAACTGAAGAACAGGCCATAAGGTCTCTCTGACACCCCCTTGCCACTCATGTCTTGCAATCCTGTATGTAATCCAGGTAATACCGGCTTCACCCAAAGCCTAGGGTGGAGTCATTCTATGAAGTTCCCTTCTCTGGCTATAGTCCAGGCCCATCAAAGGAAAACAATTACCTCTGACCCCTCTCCTGAGATTTTATTAACTGAACTTGTATTACAGGAAGAAAGACTGAATTCTGTCAACACACCTGGATAGACTTTTGTCATAAACCATTGTCTGCTCCATGGCCCAGCAGACTTTGTCTCAGGCCTTCATAGATTCTTCAAGAGCATTGAATTCCCCTAAAAGTCATTTACTATACCCTTAAAATCATTCACAGTTTCCCATTTTCCTTTTCACTAAGAAGGGTACACAACTATCTGTATTCCACTCGGTTGTCAGGCAATCATTCTCCTAAGATTCCCCTGTGCTGTGCATATTAAAATTAATTTGCATGCCTTTTCTCCTATTAATCTGCTTCAATCTACTCTTTGTCAGTTGATTTTCAGGGAGCCTTCAGAGGGTGATAGGGAAGTTGTCCCTTGGCCCCTATGAGATAAAATCAATTTCTGTCCAACCACTTCCTCATCGCCTTCTCCATGCAAATGCTCCAGCCAGAATTCTCCAAAACTGGCTTCATTCATGAATCCAAAAATTGCTTTTATCAATTTCTGCTGGTTTTTCTGAAAATTTTCAGTGTGTAGAATAAGAGACTAAAGTTTTGTGTGGATTTTATGGCAAAGCAGAGAAGTATTCCAATTCAGAAAACATAAAACTTTATATACGTATATATATATAAATTGTTGGTTATCATTCTTTGATAAGATAGCAACAGCGTTAATGCATCCCTTGAGTCAAGAGGGCTCAAAGCCTGCATCTATGTCTATGTAATTTTAACTGCCTATACTTCTAATTTGGTTCTCAGTTTCTTCTAAATAGATAAATTGATATCTTTGATCATCATTACCAAAGCTCATGAGTGATTATTTTGAATGGTGTATATTTGAACTCAAGGCAAAGACTGAGAGTCCCTATGCTCTTTTCCATAGCATTTTGTTCAAAGTCATCATACACACTTAGTAGAAATAATTCCAACAAACAAAATAGAATCCTACTCAGTGTTTTGTCTTTTTTCCTGAAGTGCTTTAGAAGATGTGTGACTGAGAGAAAAGTTTTGGGGTTTTAGTGATGCCCCTAAACAGGGTGGATTTGTTTTTTCGAAATGAAAATAACTTAATTCACTTATGTGCAAATCTTTTCCTTCCTTCCTTCCTTTTTTTTTTTTTTTTTTGGTGACAGAGACTCTGTTGCCCCAGGCTAGAGTGTTTTAGCATCATAGCTCACAGCAAGCTCAAACTCCTGGGTTCAATTCTCCTGCCTCCCAAAGCAGCTGGAATTGCAGGTGCCTGCCATGATGGCCAGCTAATTTTTCTACTTTTAGTAGAGGCCAGGGCTTGCTTTTGCTCAGGCTGGTCTTAACCTCCTGAGCTCAAGCAATCTACTGTCCTCAGCCCCTCAGAGTGCTAGGATTACTGGCATGAGCCACTGGGCTTGGTGGCAAATCCTTCTCTTATGATAGCTCATCCTTTACTTCCAGTTTGCAATCTGAGCCCCCTTGAGCACTGATATCCCCTGAAAATGCAACAAAATGAGTCAGACTGTAATCAATAGTCAAATAAGCAAAACAGTAATGAAGGAGAAGATGGGATAAAAGAGAAGATGAAAGAGAAGATGCATGGCTGAGGTCAATTTCAATGCCTACTATATCCTTGGAGTATTAGGTATCCTTGCTCAGGAGCCATCTGCTATGGCATGACGATTTTTTGAACATTAGTTTAATAATGAAAATGATAATAATGGAAAACAAAAAAATGGAAAATAGTTGCATTAGAAAATATATACTGATGTCAAAAAAAATCCTATAGTTTAGTAGTTGGTATATAAAGTTCCTCACAAAAAATGGTGAACATTTGCAGAAAGAAAAATACGTAGCTATAAAATCTCAGAAGGAACATTTCTAATGGAAGCAAGCATTAAAATGTTTGCTTACAGCAAGCTGTATCAAAATGCCCCCCAATATCACAAACTTACTTTTCACATAGTTTGGTGTGGAGTGGTCACCTCTTTCTCGCGAAGTAGACACTTGACTCAGATATATATAAGCTGTGTGATATTTTACTCTTTCCTGAAATTATTTGAGTTTTTTTGTGATATTTTAAGTATGAAATCACAAGGGAGTCTCAGGCTCTAAAAGAGAAAGCTTTTCTTATTTTGCCATTGATTTAATGTGCCGAATGCTTAATGGCTCTAAAAAATAGCAGCAAGAACTGGTCTGCCAGTTTTTGCCTATTAGAAGTAATGTGTAATTTGCTAACTAAAGGAGATTGTTAAAAGCCCTCATTTTGTATTTTACATATTTTCAAACTTCAAGAAAGCAATAGTAACCTTTATAGGAAAGGTTGCACTTGTGAGGAATGTTAAATAATCAAGTGTCACAGGATCAGAATCAAGAAGGCTTCATGATGAAGGTGTGATTTGAACACTACCTTAAACCAGTGAGTGTATGTTGACAGAGGATGACGGGATAGAGTGAAGAAAGACATAAAAGTCTTAAAAAAATGAGTGATCCAGGAATGGGAAGTCCTTTGGCTTGTATACTACATGAAAAGATGTAGTCAACTTGAAATGATTGCTTTCAGTTGATACCTAGAAATACCAGAAAAAGGAGCTTGAGTTTATTCTGTCTGCAATAGTTTCTCATTGAAAGGTTTTGACTATGTAGGATAGGAAGCATGATGATAAAAGCTGTATTATAAAACCTGGTTATTAATAATCCCACCCCACTGCCATTCTCCTTCTTCTGATAACAATTGTTGCATTGAAGGTACATCCTAAAACTGAATATAACAAAAATATTCAAATTATAAAGCAAACACCCATGTCAAGGAATAGTAACTCAACACAATCTAAAAGGCTCCTGTTGGCCTCAACCTTCCCTACTGAGTACAGATAATCACTGTCTATTTTATAGTCATCCTTTCATTGTTTCTTTTCTTTACATTGTTACAACCCACCTATAAACCACTAAGCAATATGGTTTAGTACTGTTTTGAATTTTATGTAAATAGAATTTTAATGTATATATTCTTTTATGTCTGATTTCTTCTTCCAATAGTATGTTTGTAAGAATCACCCATGTTGTTGTATGTAGCTCTAATTCATTTTTTCATTGATGTATAATATTCCATTTTACAAATACATTGCAATTCATCTACACTATGGTTGATATCTTTCCAATTTGGGTTTATGATAAACAATGGTGATATAAATATTTTTTTACATGTTTCTGAGTTTCTCTAGAGCGTATATTTAGGAGTAAAATGGCTCAGTTATTAGGGTCTATGTAGATAACATCAACCCTTTTCCCAGAGTGCTTGTACCAATTATACACCTACTAGTTCGTAGTCTGCAAGTGTTCCCATTGCTTCCCAAAGTCAACAACATTTGATCTTTTCAGATTACGTGTGTAAATCTGTTCTCACTATGGTTTTAATTTCGTGATTAATAATGAGGTTTAGGACATTTTCACATTTTAATGTCCATTGGACTTTTTATTTGCAAAGTATAAGGCTTTCACTTGCTTCTTTGGGGTTACTTTTTCTTAAAGATTTTACAAGTTCTTTATATAAACCTAATTCTTTGTTGTTATATATACACACACATACATGTATATATATATGTTATATATACCTTTAGAGTTTCTGAATTATATTTTTATAATTGTATAACAATTTTTTTCAATGTTATTATATTTATTAAACTTTAATGGTTAGCACTTTTTGTGTGTTGAAAATTTCTACCCCATCCAGAGTGTTTTCTATTTGCTATCAGAACAATCCACCATAAACTTAGTGGGTTCAAATAGCACAATTTATTATCTCACACAAGTCTCACTGGGATAAAATATGTATTCCTTTCAGAAGACTTTAAGGAAGAATCCAAATTCTTATTTTACCTAGTTACTAGAGCTTCCCACATGCCTGGGCTTGTGGCTCCTGTCCTCTGTCTTCAAAACCAACAGTGGCAGGTCGAGTTCTCTTCATATTTCATCACTGTGACCTCCTCTTTTGCCTTCCTCTTCCCCCATCAAGGTCTTTTTTGATTACATTGAACCCACTTATATATTCCAGGATAAGCATTTCATTTTAAAGTCAGCTGGTTAGCCATCTTAATTCCATCTGCATCCTTAATTTCCTCAGATAAGCTATTGACAAGCTATAGGAATTAGGACATAGAGTTCTTTGGGAGGTCACTATTCTGCCTCCCACAGTCACAAGTATATTTCAGAATGTGATCTTTTAATCTGTTCTTTTTCTTTCCACGTATACTTATTCTTCATTCATCAGCAGGTATTTGTTGAGTATTTGCCATATATAGGAGGAAACATTCTAGGTGTTGGCTACTTGAGAATAAATAAGACATTCTGTACTACCTCCCCAGTGGGGAGAGAGAATGCTAATCACTATATGACATAATAAACACTTCATAGGTGTTTCCTTCAGTCTTGGTCATGGAAAATTTGATAAAGATGAATGGATCTGAGATTTGAAAGCAAAGTGGCTTTAAGTAGTTGAAGGATTCAACGCAGGAAGGAAGAAGGGATTTGAAACCAACAGAATAAAAGCTATAGGTATAAAAGAGGGCAGGGAATGCTGGTGCCACTGCAAGTAGTTTACTGTGGCTAGAAGGAAGCTGGGGTGGGATAAGGGGGGAGAGGCTTGAAATATAGCTGGATAGTTAAGTAGGGATCAGATCTTAGAGAACTTTGGGAATGTGCTTGGTGAGCCTTGGGGAAGGTGCTTATATTAATGCTTTACCTTGGGTAAAGCATTAATATAGGGACAATTATGAATTTTGAAAGGTGTAATAGCAGGAATATTTCTATGACAGTATAAAGGGGGACTCATTGAGATGTGTGATATCCAGAGATTTTTGCCTTACTAACCCAAAGCATCTCATTGTGATCTGAGTCTTTAGGTTGTAATCTGAGTGATAACACCACAGTAGTGCCAGGGTGTTTGAGGGCTGAAAATAAATCATTTACTCAAGCCAGGAGTTTAATGGCATGCTAGAGCTCCCAGTTCCAGTGTTAATGAAGGAATATGAAGTGGCCTTTCCCATTGTTTGCTTACACAGAACTCATAACAGTGATTTAGAAAATCAGTCATTGGTTTTCTAGTTACACTTGCTCATACATTCAATATTATCAAGTCAAATTCTTATTTTTTTATAAGAATGTAATATATTACAAATTCAAGGTTAATATAATGTTTTTAATAAAACTATTCACTGGGAGAAGTTAGTTAATACTTTTTTAGATCTACTCTGACCATACTTATTTCAACAAATCTTTGTATAAATTCCTGCTTTGGTGTATGTGTGCGTTGCTCTATGTGACACCTTATAATTAAATGTTTGCATTGAAAGTTTGCTCATGGAGAAGATTATTTTTGGAGTAGCTAGAATCTTTGTTTCTCTAGCATCCTGTATGCATTTTATTTAACAAATATTTATTGAGCACTTTTTAAATGGTTTCTTCCTACTGATTTTCATTCACCTAATAAACACTTAATAAATAATAACTATGTGCCCGGACCTCACAGTTCAGTCAGGAAATCAAGCATGAGCTGAAAGAATAATAAGAACCAGAAAGACATTTAAGAATTATTAATACAGTCATTTAAAGACAGTCAATAGAGGGAGATTATCACAAATATACCTGTATTACTCTCCATTTTTTATGATTAGTCTATTATATTCATTAACCTATTCCTGCCTCTCAAAGAAAAATAAGTCTTTTAATTTACCAAGCTGCATTCAGGTGGTATTTTCATAGGTAGGAAAAACTTTTAAATGACCATAAATTAAATTATTTTTAGTTGTATGTCTTAGTTTTCTTTCCCTATGCTGAAAACTCCGATTCTGAATATATCTCATAATTTAAAAGAAGTTATTCTATATCATTATGCTATTTACATGTAATATATAAAACTAAGTGGTTAAGAGCACTTTTTTCCATGTATAATAAACACATAACTCTATGTAATTTTCAGATGGCTCAATTCCATTGCTCATCATCACGGCCTAATTTAATTCCTCTGCTCAGTTGCAGAAGTATACACAGGTAAAAGGAAGTCACAAGCATCATTTGCTTTGAATTGCATCTTCATTATGCTATCAGGTTACATTACGTAGAAGTCTGTGGTTCCTAAGACATATGGCCTCCCTTTAAGATGTTTTAAGAAGCAATTTTCTTGAATATATCGAAGAAAATCTTTCTATAAGAAAGAATAAGGAAGCCTTTGTGTTTATTAAGGTTCTGTTTCATGGCTTGGTGCCTGTAGCTCAGTGACCAGGGTGCCAGCCACGTACACCGGAGCTGGCTGGTTCAAATCTGGCCCGGGGCCTGCCAAACAAGGACAACTACAACAAAAAAAATAGCCGGGCATTGTGCCCGTAGTCCCAGCTACTTGGGAGGCTGAGGCAACAGACTCACTTAAGCCCAAGAGTTTGAGGTTGCTGTGAGCTGTGACGCCACAGCACTGTACTCAGAGCGACATAGTGAGACTCTGTCTCAAAAAAAAAAAAAAAGTTTCTGTTTCATGGTATCTCAACGCATAAAATATATAGACCTTTCAAAATAGGGAAGAATTGGAAGTACCGTATATTTATAATATATGGCTTTTGCTTGGCAGGATAATTATTGTTCTGTCCTCTGTCATGCAATGTATGTGATAACACCCATAACACCAAGATATACTTTTTCCAAGAAAACTTTTTGCTATGGTGCTGAGGGACTATTTGCTTAGTGAAGAAAGGGGAAAACAGTAACAAAAACTAACCGTCTGGCATTTGTTCTGTCCTGGGATATTATTGTCATTCTTAGTCACTCAACCTTGAGAGGAAAAACATGTCATTCTTTGTGACCACTTTGTCCTATCTACTTAGAGAGTGTGGGAAGGGGAGTCTGTGTCGATGTTATCCAGGTTCACAGAAAATGCAAAAATGTTAAACATTTTAATCATTCTATCTAATTGTACTGGGGAATAAATCACTGAAAGCAACGTGAGAAGTATTTCAAACCCAATCTAAAATAAAGAATGGTAACAGGAAAACAGGAAACTGCCTGGAACAGGATTTAGTAATAAGTCAAGACGTGATTTAGGACTTGCAGGACTTGGCCCAGGAATGACGGCTGCTTACTCTGTGTGTGATTGCAGACCATTTCGTGATGATCTTGGTGCTTTAGCCTCCTTATCTACAAGGTGTTCATGATATAGACTAGATTAACTTATTTGAGGCCAGTGCCCTCCTCAGAACTGATCCACAAGCTCTACTTATTAATAGGGATGAGTTGATCTTTTTCATCCTACTTACTCACCTGGCTGGGAAACATTCCAACATCACACTAAGTTTAACCATGTAGGGAAGCTAGAACTTTTAGGGTTATACAGTCCCTTTTATATTGTTGTGCTCAGAAAGATTTTCTTGGCATCCTTAAAATAGAAATTGTTAATCTAATCTGTCTAACAAGGGTACAAATGAACTTTTTTACAACTAGAATATAAATGTTTTGACACAATGACTATTCAAATGACATGAAATTTATGTGAACCAGCTTGATGAAAGTATTTCAAAATGTATATGAAAACACTACACTGTACCCCATGTTTGCATTAATGTATACAGCTATCATTTAATAAAAAAAAAAAAAAAAAAAAAAAAAAGGAAAAAAAAATCTTTCTTTCCTTCCATGGATTCGCTATTTCAATAAGTAGGACATTTCAATTTACTTGGTTATAATGAGCTGTAGTTGCTCTGCTGGCAATCATGACTGTAATTGTTGCAGTGTAGACAGTTTGGATCACTAAGGGTGGGGGGGAGTTAACCAGACAGGTGGGAACTAACCATCCAGAGAGACGGGAATTAACCATCAACACAGTATAATTTGTAAGATAACAGGAAATTTTCCTCTTTCACCTTGGCCTTGCAAATCGGTTCTTCCTGTAGTTTGGTATGTAAAAATAAACAAAATTTAAAAGTTCTATGACAACACAAAATAGGAAGTTTTAAATAAGACCCTAGTCACATAGCCAGTGTGAATTGGACCATCACATTTGCCTAGTAGATTTTATGAAGAATTATGTCCAGGACCAGACGCTGGCAGATACCTTAGCAAGAATCCTTGAATCTCATGCCTCCAACCTGCTTAATGTATCTGACAATTCATTGTATATGTTCATCGGGGCCTTACTACGAGTCTAGTTATATCGTCTTAAGCAATTTAATCCCTTTCCTTGTAAGGTTTAAGACACTTTGGGAAAGACAAAAAATTAAGTAACATTACAAAATATGTTTCATTTCCTAGGTTTTTTCCTGCTCCTGTCTTCCCTTACTTATTAGGAATGTTCTTTAATTTTAAACCCTTATCCTTGAGAATCAAATTGTCCTTCCCTTCCCATTTTAGTAAATGATTCTTGATAGTTGCTGTGTCTTTTGATAATTAAATATATTTTACCTTTCTGTAGAATATAATCTGTATCTCCATAAAAGTCATGTCAAGTATGTAAACTCAATTATATTTTGGAGCCCAGCAAGATTTATGTGTCATTCGGTATCAGATCTCTCTAAGATGTGAAGTCAAATTTACAGAAACCACTGTAATAGAACAAATAACATTCTGTTTAGCAATAGCTTATTATTTTCCAAAAATATCTTATGATACTGTCCTAGAGAAACTTAATATGCTGATTTTCCTTAGGTTATTCATAAATCACTTGTGGATGAAAATTTTAAAACCTCTTTAATCATTAGTTCAAACATGTCCTTCTAGAATCAAACGATTTTACAGAAATTATATATAACTTTTATCATAGGTATGTAGAGTTTTAAATAGTGCCCTTTGTAGGACTACTTTGGAGAATAAGGACAATGAAAATCATTTGCACCAATGACATGTGATACACTTTACCCCATAAAATCGCCAGTGGCATCTATCGATGACAGACTAGCTCTTCCACTTGAGGTGAGACCTGGCAGGTAGATAAGTTTTGCAAATGTCCTTTGACACTAGCAAGTTGTGACCAGAATTGGCAATTGGCATGTTTTTATAGGTCTGAGGGACACACTGAGAAGTCAGCTCAATGGCTTTAAGTCCTTAAAAATTTTCACTCATTGTTATATATTTATGTAAGGATATTTGTCCTACCCCCAAATATGGAAAAAGTTCCCATTTAATTTAATTCTCAAATACAGGGTGTCTGTAAAGTTTGTGTGCAATTTAAAATCATGGACTATTTCAAATTGCACATGAACTTTAGGGACACCCATGTTCTTAATTTTGAGAAGATAAGAATGACCTTCCCTTGTTTTCAGATTTCAGTGTCAAGGAATATCACAGCAGGTTGACCTCATATGAAGCCATGTAATCACACAGACTTTTCTTTCAGCATGTGTAAATTTTATTCAGAAGCAATTCCATAACATTTATGTTGAGAACATTACGTTGAACAAGGAATGATCAACAAAGATATCAAGCAGTTTCTAGGAACAAACTTTGAGTCTGAAAAATATGAAGACTTTTTCTTTTTTTTAAAACTACTGTGAATTTAACTTGCAAAGACATCCCCCAGGTTATAATGTCCCTTTCCTTTCACAGTCACACTGTTGAATTCTCTGTTATAAAGTAATGGTTGAATTTTCTGTGATAAAGTGATAAAAAAAGTAATTTCCAAGTACCTCTTTTTTTTTTTTTAATCAAATCATAGCTGTGTACATTGATGCAGTCATGAGGTACAATATGCTCGTTTTATATACAATTTGAAATATTTTCATTAAACTGATTGACATGGCCTTCATGGCATTTTCTTAGTTATTGTATTAAGACATTTATATTCTACATTTAGTAAGTTTCACATGTACCCTTGTAGGATGCACCATAGGTGTGGTCCCACCACTTACTTCTTTTATTTTTTTTATGGTGAGTAATAAAATTGGTATAATTGAACACGTTGATGGGAGTTGTGAGAAGGATGTAGTAAAATGTTAAGGTGATTTTGTGCTTTGGCCTTTCTGACTACCTTTAACTCCCTGATTAAAAAAAAAATGGAGGAAATTCAGGGAAAAGAGAAATCTGTGAGAAAATTCTCAGAAAAGCTTGGCCTCATTTTCCAGCGCTGTCAAGGGGAACAAGGGTAAGATTTGTCATGTATTCTTTGTAAGTCAGAAGTCACTTTCATGTAGATCAGTGACAAAAACCATGTGAGCAAAAATGAGACCCTCGTTTTTGCTTCTGTTAAAGTACCAAATCTCAACAAATCAAAATAAAAATGTAAAAATATTGTTCAGAACCTCTTTTCTGTCATGGCCAATTTTGCCTCAGTCTTCAAAATCCATTCATCCCCCACTCCTTGGTTTGACAGCTTCCCTCCCTCTGTTTCTTCTCCCTTCCTTTCTTCTCTTTCTTTCTTTTATAAAACAATTTTCAACTGTCCACAAATGCCAACTACCAGTGTATAAGAACAGTAGGACCAGTCCCTGCCCTCAGGCAGCTTCCAGTCTAATGTTGGCAATGACCTGGACATGAAGTAGATGATAATAAACACACAGTGACAGGAGCTCAGGTGAGGTTGGGAGATGGAAAGGGTGGATGAGGCAGGAGAGACTGAGGCTGTATTCTAGAAAAAAATTTTTTTCAAGCAGTTGAGTTTTTCAGAAAGACCTTTCCTGAACTATTTTTGTCATGTTTGAAAAGAGAAGGTCCATTTTACCCAAAGAGATTTTAGCTACACTGAAAATAACTGATGATTCTGTGTTTTTTGAAATCAGACTAAACTACTGGCTTGGTTGCAGTTCTTGTACATTTTTTTATTCAAAATGGCAGGTGCCATTTCTTCCCAGCTGGCATTTCACAAGACAGCAAGCTCCTTTCCCAGGGCCCAACCATGTTGGGCAGGAAAACTTACAGATGTTGGTTCAGTTCTCTGGTCCAATCAGCGTCCCATCTCTTTTATGTCACTTGAGAAATAGATCAAACTTTAGCTGCATAAAGCTATAATTACATTGTCCTGACTTTCATGTTCTGTTATCTAAAAGAATTAAGGGTTGAGGGAATAAAACCCAGTTCCATTCAAAGGATTCTAAAGAAAATCCCATCTTAACGTCAGCATGACTACAGAATATGTTAACATTCTGTATAGAAGATGTTAAGTTTCTAATAATCACTGGTTAAAGTTTAAAAGTACTTAGATTAAACACAGAGAGAAGTGGCAAATTTAATAAATATCTTAACTCTATGGATAGGGTCATAGTCATGTGAAAAAAAATTAAAGTTATTGTATAGATCATTTAAATAAAAAACCCAATATATATTAAAAAAAAAAGAAAAAACAACATGTTCATGTTCTTAAGATTTAAAGTTTTGGAGCTGGGGAGGTGACTCAGTCTGGGCCAACAAGAGACACTGTCTCTACAAAAAAAAGTCTCTAGAACTTATGTAATTACATGAATTCTTGACTCTACTTTACCAACTTATTCTGAAGATGGCGGTTTTGGGGAAAGGGAGGCTGAGAGGCTGGCAAAGAGGTTGAAAGAGATTGTAAACTCTGCAACTGAATTATCCTGTTTTACTCCAATTACTAATATTACCTCAGTGTTTTTCTGATTTCAATATCTTTCACATTGGCCTGAATGTAGGGGAGGATTTCCTTTCCAGCTACTAATATAAAAAATGTGGATTATATTGTTTCTTATTAATACCTAAAAGCCACAGATCACGCCGTAGCCCTTGACACATCTGGGTAGTCAGGGTATGTCCTTAGCTCCACTCCTAGCATGTTATATTGCCCTTTCCCCCACATTTATGGGATTCTATTGCAATCATTCTTTCCTATTAAGATTAGGTGCCATGGGTCTTTTTTTGCTACTCATGCATCCCAGGATCTCAAAGAACATTTGGCAATAATCAATGTCTGTCCAACAGAGGAACACAGAATGAGTGAGTGATTGAATGTGTAACTCATAAATAAAAAATGTGCTCCCAATAAATACAGATTTGTAAATGTCTATTCATTGTCATGTGTTTGGAGAAACTTTGTTTTATATTGTTTTTGTTTCTAGTCTAGCGGCTTTTATGCAAAATCTCAGGGCCTGTATTTTGCAAAGTATATACTGAGTACATTCTATGTTCTCTTCGGAGTATATGAATATTAAAGACTGTGGTGGGTTTTATTTTCCAATGTGTCCTGTCCCTATGCTTTGCGTATGCATGATATTGACATTTCTCTGAAGAGAGGAATTCTACACTCCCAGTGCAGAGGATCCTCGAGCCTCAGTGACTTGCTTCCAAGGCGTGGCATACGCTGGAAGGGACTCCCAGAGACTTCTGAGAGGCTGGGTCATAAAAGGTGAAACAGCTTCCTCCTGGCTCCTCTTTTCTCTCCCTTGGAATGTTTGTCCTTGGCTCCAAGCCACCACGCTGTGAGAAAGCCCAGGCCATGTGGTAAGGCCATGAGAAAGTGTTCTGGTCAGCACCCCCAGCTAAGGTCTCAGCGCGCAGCAGAGCAGCCCCCGCCAGACATGTGAGTGAATGAACCTGCAGATGATTTGAGCCTTTTGGAGCCTTCCAACCGAGGCCCCAGCCTTCGCAGAGCAGAGAAAAGCCATCTAGCTCTATCTTGTTTGACTTTCTCAGCCACACAGTACACGACTGTAATAAATGTCTGTTTTCTGCCATTATAGGTTGAGACAATTTTTTTTTTTTAATGTAGCCATGGTAACTGAAGACCGAGTTTTGTTTTTGTTTTACTCATTGAAGTGATTTATTAAGATGCAATTCACATATCATAAAACTTGCCATTCTAAGGCATCCATTTCAGTGGTTTTAGTATAGTCACCAGGTTGTGCAACTGTTACCATTGTCTAATCCCAGGACATTTCATCACCCTAAGAAGAACACTTTAAAATATTATAGTAGATGATGAAAACCTTTTTCCCTTATCTCCGTACCTATGAAAGCCTCAACTCTGAGCAGCCTCATCTAACTGGGCCTGTGAAATCTTACGTGCGTTATCTAAGGCTGATTTATTCTAAGAGGTTGCTGCCAGAGATTCAGCATTTGGAAGCACTATAGGAACCACACCTGTGACTACTGTGGGACAAAAATGTTGGCAGGAGAATGACACTGGAAATTGTGACTGATTAGTCAGATAACGCTCGGGAGATAACGTGGAGCTTCCTGGGTACCAGCCACTGCTGTAAGGACTTTGCATATAGTAACTCATTTGCAGCTTATTATAGTAACGCTGTAAGATTGATTAATTGGCTATCACTTTAAAATCTTTAAAACCTATTGGACCTACATGAAGAGAGATATGTGAAGAGAATACAGGAGTCCATTAAGGTCAAGATCTTTAGAGTTAAATGGGGATGATATGCAGAATTCAGCCAAGGAAGTGACAGACTTCCTGAGGAGAACCGAGGTAGTAGATTTCCCAGGGCACCAGTGAAACCAGGAATGATGGGGGAGGGCTGAGAAGCCAACCCCTGAAATCCCAGTTATAGATTGTCATTAGGGCTCAGTTTGTCTCAAGGACTCCTGGTCACTGTCCTGGCCAGCATCTGCGCCCCTTCTGCACTTTCATCTAAGTGATGAAGGAACTTCTTGTGCCCCCTAAAAACACACTGTAAATTGTCTGGGAAGACATGATGCTTTCTTTAATACATAGGTAACTTTCAATCCTAAGAAAATCTAGAATGAAGGTTAGGAATATTTAGGAGAATTAAACCTGCAATATTGATATATTTGTATTAGGGAATATGTTCATATTGACAGATATGTTGTATTTAAGATAATTTGGATTTTGAATTAGTAGATGAGTCTTGGAATTCTCATTGAAAACTTTTATTCCATGTATATACTATATCAAAATATTTAAAAATATATATGGCATCATATTTTGAAGATTTTTTGTTAAATTTATAACAGTATTTGAGTACCTAAGAAGGCTCATGAGTCAGACAAATGAAGCACTTGAAAAAGGAACTCGAATACCATTAAATTTATAGACGCCAATTTGAAGGCGTTTAATTAAGTTTTTAACCAAGAGTAAACTTTGCTTAAAGGCCCCTTAAAATTGTTAACATTTACTAACTTGTAAATAGATTAGTAAGTCTTGTAAGTTATACTAAAATCTTAAGGAAAATGTATTCATAACTTCCAGCAACAACTTTCAACACCAAGGTAAACAAACTCCTGGACAATTTTTTTGGTCATAAAAACTACATTCTTTGGCATGAGAAAATGCACATTTAACAAAAACGAGAAAGATAAAAGGCTGTCGAAGGCGTAAAGTCCCTGTTCTCGTCCCCTTGAAGGAATCCTGTAGCAAGAATCTGCTTTATGTCATCTGTGAAGAGTAGCAAGCAAGTGTCACTTGGTCACATGGCATTCACAGTCCCCACCCACCAAAGCACTGTTCCTTGGTATCCTGGACAGAAAACCTGTTAAAAACCACAGATTTGGGCAGCGCCTGCAGCTCAAAGGAGTAGGGCACCTGCCCCATATGCCGGAGGTAGTGGGTTCCAACCCAGCACTACCCCTCCCCCCAAAACCCCCACAGATTTATTATCAAATATAATAGTATAAGTTGACTATGCAGTTTCTGAAATCGTAGTGCAAAGTTATAAAACCTGTAACAAAGAAATAAATGCAGTGGCAATAACTGCACCTCCATTCACTAAAACACAACACGTTCAATTTTTAAAACATGAACTGTGAATGTTTTCATTTTCTTTACTGATTTGGCCCTCACACAAGAAAGGATGTTCACAACTCCTAACTTGTAGGCTACCCTGTTGAGAAACATTTTTCACATTATATGTATGTTTCAGGTTCCTATATTAAATTTCCATTGTTATAGAAAACGCAGTTAAATGCATACAATGTCATATGAACCATTAATTTACCAATTAGATAATTCCATGCCTACCAGTATCTCTGAACAGCTATGCCATTGTAATTGCAATAATTAGTTTTTAAACTATATTTGCATTTCTAAATTATCTTTAGAGGAGATATTGCATTGTATAAGATGTCATTACTTTATGCAACAGTTACTGTGGCAGGATGAAATCTTTTATATGCTTCAATGGCATGAGAAATTAAATAAAAAATTACCTTCCATATATCCATTATAAATTTATAAGCCAGTCTCTGTATTAGGATTAGCTTTAACTGTGTAAAAATCAAAATTAACAGTGGCTTCTTGGATTTAAACGTAAACTTTATACTAATCAAACAAAAGCCAATTAAAAAAAGCATCATTTATTGACCTTTGAAGGCAACAATTCTCAATGAAAACAGTAGCAACTCAAATTTTTGTGGCAGAATGCAATCGGTATGACCCTCTCAGAAGGCAATTTGGCAACATGTATACTATAAACAAAGTATTTTAATTAAGGGAATTTGTTCTGCAAAAACAAGAAATAAAAATATATAAGAGTATGTTTATTGCAGCATTTTAAATAGCAGCCCTAAAATGCAGCCCACCCAAATATCCAACAATAGGTGAATTGTTATGTAAATTATGATACATCAACAAAGGAATACTATGTAACCATTCAAAGTGGTCATTATGAAGATTTTTAAACAGCATTTGAAAACTATAATGGTATTATAAAAAAAACACGATAAAGAATTACACATAAACATCTATTTAAATAATAGGTGCATACACCAAAGCAAAATGTTGTTATTGAAATGTAATATTTTTCCTGCGGTTTAACTTATTGGAGAATATTACCTTTATCATGACTGAATTGGACATGCACATACTTTAAACTCACTATGAGAAGGACACTAAGCACTAGATGTGTCTTCAAGGAATCCTACCCAATTTCACATAAGAGCTATACATATGGAAATACCTGAAAGGGAGCTTCTGGGCATTCAGCAAGTTGAGCCAGGCTGACATGTTGTCACTGGGTACACTAACTTCAGTGCTCCTCCGCTGTGGCGAAGTTGTAATCCTCTGGCATTCCAGGCAGGTGTTCGGGAATTCATCTATGTGCAGAAGTATCATTTGTACTCTGACCCTCTTCCCCTTTCCCCCATGATACTGATCAAATCAAATGGTACATAACAGGCCCTTTTAGTTTTATTGTTTTCCTAAGGCCATAAATTTATGGTTCTTAAAAAGGAGAAAAGAAACAAAAACAAGAAAAGAAAAACGTTCCCCTGGATATTTAATAAACGTAACCCTTTTCATGTTCCCTCCTCATTCCTATACACGTTTTCCCCATTTTCTTTATTATGGTAAAATACACACAAAATTTGCCATCCTAGCCATTTTTAAGTGTTTAGTTCAGTAGTATTACATGTATTCATCCCTACACACTTTTAAAAATTATTGCTGGGACTTTCTATGACCTTAATACTTTGTTATTATAATTTACTCAGCAATTGGTTTAAATTAGAGAAGGATAAGCATCGAAAGGTTGGAGTCTGTAAATTCCCATATGGAGTTTATCTCCTTTGATGCTGGAAACTTGCCAACTTTTCAGGAAGATTTCTCCTATTTCATTGAAACTAGTAGGTGAGTTCTCCAAGAGCAGCCATTCTGCTTTCATTAACTCTTTTGTGAAACATAAAGACAGACCTAAACATTTCCCAGCAACAATATTTAAGTGCCTACTATGTGCCACACTGTTGCAGACCAACCATAATTATGTTTTTGTTTGTTTGTTTGTTTTGAGACAGAGCCTCAAGCTGTCCCCCTGGGTAGAGTGCTATGGCATCACAGCTCACAGCAACCTCCAACTCCTGGGCTCAAGCGAGTCTCCTGCCTCAGCCTCCCAAGTAGCTGGGATTGCAGGCGCCCGCCACAACACCCGGCTATTATTTTGGTTGCAGCATCATTGTTATTTGGCAGGCCTGGGCTGGATTTGAACCCGCCACCTTGGGTGTATGTGGCTGGTGTCTTAGACACTTGAGCCACAGGCGCTGAGCCGACCAACCATAATTATAGCAACAATCCTTGGTTTGGGTTGTATGATGAGGAAACTGAAGCTTTCAGATTTGGCTAGAGCAGGAAAGGGCTAAGATTATAATCCAAATCTTGGTCTACCTGCTCCCTGCTGGTTCTTCCCCTTGGCCACATTCTCAAATGTTCACAGCGTTTCCCAAACAAACCCAGGTGTGTGTGTCATGCAGGCTGACTCCTAAAAGGCCACACAAAGGTGACTGGTACAGATACTACTTTTTATCTTGCCTTAACCTCTCTTTGGCATGCATCACTTTAAAAACAAAACAAACTCCCAAGGGTGAAGCTGGGTTACATTTTTGTGAGTGACTGTATTCTGGATAAAATTTTTCTCTGGGTCATCGGCACTTGCAGATTTTTTTTTTTTCTTGCTTGATTACATATCTGGTAAACTGGTACGTGAAGAGCAAGTCAGTTTAAGTACAGGTATAGCATATAGAATACCCAGAGCATGTCTCGGGAGGTCTGCTGTTTAAAATAGAGAGAAGGAAACAGTGCTCGCTCCTGGGCTGAGGTACCCGCACCTAAACTGCAGTTCCTCGGGCTCTGAAAAGATCAGAATCTTGTAGTTTTAAGGGTTCTTTAGGATCCAAAATCAGTTGAAGAAAAGACAGAGTTTTAAATAGCTCTTTGTATGCATACAAATATATACATATATATTAACAGCTTTGCTATCGAGAATCCTCAGAATAAAAATCAGAAGTTTTAAAAATAGTTGTCTCTTCCAGTTGGCCGAGGGTTTTAGTCCTTTGGAAACAGCTTTTGCTTTTTTATTTTTTTTTAAACTGTTTTGTGGACACACGTTTTAAATCCACTGCGTGTCCTCATGTTCTATTAAACTAACATTTTTCAGTGATTACAATCTGTCTGTCACTGAGCTCAATACACCCCCTGTGCGCTCCTTGAACCTCGGTGCTCAGCCGTGGAAGAGGCACCATCACCTTCATTTTACAGAAGAACTCACGGCCTACGGCAGCCAGAGAACTGGTCCAGGTGTCCTAACTAGTAGGAAGAGGTGAAGCTGGCATTGAAGCCTAGGTCCTTAAACTCCCTCACTCCAAAACTTGTTCGGTTACTTCACTATATTACCTCTCTGAATAAATGAAGTCTTTGTAATAATCTACAGTTTAAACTTAAATGTCGACTTGACCTGCATCTTTGTTAATAGTGTGTGGGGGTGTATACAACATCTGTATGGGATTGTAGTCTAGAGACCCCGAGCTACACAAATGTTCATTATTTGTACTTATAGTCAGTGACCTAGGACTACAGTGCTCTTTAGGTTCATGACACTGAAGTTTTTCTTTTTGATGCCCTCTTTTGCTGAGCAGGCAGCCTGTTTTGTGGTCATGTGTGTGCCTTTTGCAGAGTTAGAGAGATATGTTCCATTCCAGCTCTGACACCGTCTAGCATTAGAATCTCATTTTCTTCATCTTCAAATTGGGTATAATAATGTCTACTTCCAAGATGACAAGGGATCATGTAGTTGGTGTCTGATGCCGTGACTGGCAGTAGGAAGTCCCCAGCCAATGGCTGTGGTTATTACTACAGCATATCACCGCTGCCAGGAGGCTAAGCATAATTTCTCCCTGCTATCAGTGTTCCTGTTATAGCTGGCTCTTTACTGACTTGTGGAGCCTAATCTGTTTGGGCTTAGAAAACAGTTCCTGTATTGGTAACATAGTGAAATGGACTTGTGCAAGATATTGGCACTTGGATGAGGGTGCAAAGTCAAGCCAGGAACAAAACAGGGTGGAAATGCTGAGAAAACACAGAGAACATTCCAAAGCACAGCCCATGTAATTGAAACCGAGTCAGGAACGTGACTGGGGCCAGCTCTTGGGGCAGAACAGGAGATACCAATGGGAAAGCTGACGTCCATGGCTCAGGTGGGGTCACAAGCTGACAGGAGCAAATCAGAAAAAGGGTCACAAGGGCTCAGAGAAGGCAGGCGTCACTGGGAGGACTTCCTGTATATAACCCGCAATTGGTGCCAATGCTCTTTTAGAGGCCTTAAAGTTTTTACACAACTATGCTGTCATATTTTCTTTAGGTGTAACTCTGCAGAACTAGCATCTGAAGTCAAGATACATAGACAGCTTACACGTGCATTTTGTTTGGCTGACTTAGATATCTTTTCTTTACCAATAGATTTCTGGCTAAATGATAGATAAATGAATTTTCTTGACCACCTTTATGTGTTATAAATAGAGTTGCCGGATAAAAAGCAAGTTGCCCAGGTAAATTTGAATTTCAGATAAACGTTGAATATTTTTGAGGATATGTCCCATCCTTTTTTTTTTTTTTTTTTAAGACAGAGTCTCACTCTGTTACCCTTGGTTGACTGTTGTGGTGTCATAGCTCACTGCAACCTCAAACTCTTGAACTCAGGTGATCCTTTCAGCCTCAGCCTCCCAAGTAGCTGGGATTACAGGTGCCCTCCATGTCGCTGAGCTAGGTTTTCTCTTTTCAGTAGAGATGGGGTCTCGCTTTTGCTCAGTCTGGTCTGGAACTCCTGAGCTCTGGCAATCCACCCACCTCAGCCTCCCAGGGTGCTAGGATTACAGACAAGACCCACTGCACCTGGCCTGCCATGCAATATTTGGAACATATTTATTCTAAAGTTTTAATAATTGTTTATCCAAAATTCAAATTTAACTGGGAATTCTATTTGTTTTTTGTTTTTCTTGTTAAATTTGGAAACCTTATATATGAATGACTACAATAACATAAAGAAGAGTTAATGATGCCTGAGTACTTCCAGGAACCGTGGTACTATTTTAACATGCATTATTTCACTTAATCTGTATAACAATGAATTAAGGCAATTCTTATTCCTATTTTCCAGTGATGAAATTAGGGCTAGAAAGATTAATTTCTAACAGTTTGCAAATGGCAGAGCTAGAATTCAAACTCAGAGTTGTCTGATTCCAGAGCCTTCAGAACACACTTAATATCTTTCTTTTTATTAACTTAAATCCACACACATACTCTCAGTGTGTGGCAGAGAAGGTACAGACACCTGTACTGGCATTCTGTGATATTTGGATTCTGGCTACAATTGTCGTTTATTATACCTTATGGTGTGTTCATAAAACACAGCCATTGCATCTCTCTGGATGTGTTCTTTGATCAAGAAGAGGAATCATGGTTTTGATTACTCAAGTTCAGACAGGTGTGTTGCTGGGCTTTCTCAGCAGGTGCTAGTAAGCCTGCGCAGTTTGAAGCTGTGCTTAGGGATTCAAAGAAAGGCTTCTGGCCACCCTGCTTCTGATGGCGCGCTGTGAATATCTTATAGCAACAACTTCAGTTTCTTATTCATTTTCATTACTTAACCTGGCATTGGGAACTCTGCCGAAGCAAACGTTATTTTAATGTGGATCGATTGGCTACTTTTCAGGAGGTAATCGTTGCCAATTCTCCCTTGCCATTAAATATTAAGTATAAGAAGTAGATGAGGCTAATAAACCACTTAAGAAAATGGATGTTCTGTTATCATGACACCTAACAATAAACCTCTAAAGCTATGGAGGTGCCCGGCCTTCTTTGTGTTTTGGGACTGGAAAATTTTTGCTTACTTACCACAACTAACCTCTTTTAAATGGTTACTTAATCATTGGAAACCAAGCTGCTGCCATCTAAATGGAAAAACTCTATTGATTTTAAGAGAATATATTATCAACAACCAGAATTGAAAAACTGCAATTTATATTCTCTGTCACCTCTTCTATTGTTACTGACTTCTATTGGCAAAATGCTTGGGACACTCAGGATGTGTTTCCTATTAACATGACTAAAGCAATTATATGAGATGCTTTTAAATAACACCCAGCAACTGCATTGTTTATTGCATTTAACATTAGGAATCTTTGGCAATTCAGGAGCTTCTCATTACATAAGAGATCATTATCTCAAGATATCATAGAAAACATTAGCTCTAAAATATTTTTTGAGACAAGTTGCTTGCAGCTAATGCCTTTAAAAGCAACTGAACAATGTAATCTAGTAAGGAAAGATCTACCCTTTCATCTGTGTGATACATTCATATACGTTTAGAAGATTCTTTCCTACAAAAGTCAATCAGTATTCCAGTTGTCATTCTGTCAATATTTGTTTTCCTTTACATCAACCACAACAAAAATATCAGATTTCATTGCTAGCATTCTGGTTTCACATTTGAAAATATGTGCAACCGACGCATATTATTTTCAGCTAATTAAGTCTGGTTGTATAGAAACCTTCACGTGACTCATTGGATTTCTCACTTTTCATCTGGATGTTTGGGTTTTATGTCAGCACAGTCACAGCTTGAGTTCACTGTGATAAACTTTGGCAAGATGCAGCTATCTCTCAGATGACGTCAATGTGTTTGAAAGGAAATGAGTGTATTGGTTTCTTTGATGCAAAAATCTGACAGGATCTGAGACAGAAATTGTGAAATGTTCAAAATGAACCATCAAAGTGTAGAGCTGGAGAGCTTATGATACAATAAAAATAATTTCTCAAATTCTCCTGGTACGATTTTTTTTTTTTTTTTTTTGAGTGGAGTCTCACTATGTCGCCTTCGATAACGTGCCGTGGTGTCCCAGCTCATGGCAACCTCCAACTCTCGGTCTTAAGCAATTCTCTTGCCTCAGCCTCCCAAGTAGCTGGGACTACAGGCACACCACAATGCCTGGCTATTTTTTTGTTGCAGTTGTCATTGTTGTTTTGGCTGCCCCAGGCTGGGTTTGAACTCACCACCTTCGATGTTTGTGGCCTGTGCCCTACCCACTGAGCTATGGGTGTCACCCAGTTTTTCAGCATTATTATTAGGAGTTTGAGAATACAGTAGTCCTATTAGGATCACCTAAAACTTTATAGAACAGTCAACAAACTTCTTAGTGATCATCACTTGCATTCTTCTTGAGGTACATTTTTAAGCTCTCAAGACAATGATGTTTGCAAACTAAAGCACAGTACATTTAACTTCATTAGGTCAACTTGACATAGTCCAGTACAGAGCAACACTCTTTAACAACATGTAAGACTTTAAAGAAAAAAATTATTAACAGGTGTCAATGTTGGAAAATCAAAAATAACAAAAAGAAACAACAATTTGAGTTACAAATCAGTAATAGAACACTGTTAGTATTTCCTGAGAGTTCGTTATCTTCTCTCTCTTCTCTGCTTCCTAATTTTTAGCAATATCATTATAAAATTGCAAACTGAGGGACTATAGGTTTTGTGATAGTGTTTAAAGAAACCAGAAAGAAAAAAAGAAAGGATATATAATATTCTAACCTCCTGAAATGATCTTCATTTTTGCAATGCAATGTGTTTACATAAAGAGGTGTTAACCTATAAATCAGGTTTTATTTTATTTGGAAGGAATTAAATACTTCATTAAAAATTACTTAAAGTTCTATAAAAGGGGGCAAATATTTCCACATATTTAACTGCAGATATCTTTATTCTGTGTTTTCATGAAATTAAAATGAATTTTCTCTGACAGCAATTAGCATATCTTTAAAAAATGATTTGAAAAATCTCAAACTCTCATCCTGTTAAGGAGAGAATTGTATAATCGCCCCCCCAAAGTACTTGTTGTCAACTTCTCTGATCGCCATTGGGTTTGTTCTTTTAACTACTCACCTCTTTCCTGCCTGACATTATAATGTTTCTTCTGTAAATACTTCATTATGAATTTCTAACAGATTAAAACTCTGTAAGAAGCCTGTAATTCTAGTATCACCCCTTAAAAACATTAACTGTGTGTATTGTCAAGTATCCAGTGAAGTGTTTGCATTTTTCATTTTTTTTTTTAGTTTGCTTATTTGAAAAAGGACCAAATAAAGCTCGTACATTGTGATTACTATGTTTCGAAAGATTTAGTATAATTTCTAGAATAAAGATGGCTGTGGATTTATATTCTTTAATAGTGACCTCTCTTTCCTGCTAGTGTAGTTAAGGTAAAACATGTTTTAAGATAGATGTTTTATGTATGTAAAATCAAGTAAACTATAAATAAACAGCCAATTTTCTGATATTTGGGTCTAAGCATTATTGACTAAAAAAATGGTGATTTATTCCTTCCCATTTTTATTTCAAACATTTTTTTATTGTGTACATGTAGAAATGTTATACATTTAAATTTTGACATTTGTAGAGTTTGGCCATTGATCTTTAAAAAACAACTTTCAGGTTGAAATACTCAGTTAAAGCCATAATCTGTTGCTGTTGATACGTTGTATGTTCTGCTAATGACGCATCTTCTCCTACTTAGATCAAGATCTTCAATTTGTTTAGTAGTTTATCTTGATTATGAATTTAGCTTCTGTTTCTGAGCCATGGAAACTGAATATAAAACTGAAGAGTATTTATGTACTTTATTTAGACATAATTTATATAATTAATTATAATTGGTACTGTAGTTGTTAGGGAGAAATCAGTGAAAATCAAAATAAACCATCAGTCATTTTATTTACTTATTTCTTATAAAAATAAGAGATCATCATCTGTGATTTTATTCTAGACATGCGTTTGATGTTAAAATGCCTTTTGAATGAGTTATTTCTACTCATAAGAAATGACTTTAAGTTTTTTCCCCCTGAGTTATTAATTTACACCAGGGCATTAATTATGAATATCCCATTTAAGAGTACTGTATCTTACTAAAGATGCTTCCTTGTTTGCTTAGGAGTACGAAAAATGAGACCTGGAGGTAGATCAGAGTACTGTTACTATCACTTAACAGACATCCATTGTAGACCAATGGAGAAAAGCTAATTTTTTTTGTTTGCTTGCTTTTTATCAAATGCACTAGGCAATGCAAACTATTTCTTCTCCTTTCTGAATAAAAAGTGCTCCTTATCACCCCGATTCTCCAATAAACATGCAGTTTTGCCTTTGTAAAGGAAGTGTAATTCCAACATATCTTTATTTGAATCTTCTAAGATACTTAGCAATTGACGTTGCTGCCATAAACATATTTTCTGTTGCAATTTTGTATAGCAAAAAATACATAGGGAAAGCAGTGGTCCATGCTGACATTATGGCTCCTCCATGTAACAAGAGATGTCTAAGCAAAGTTCTTGTGGGCCGTGGAATTCTTTATCCTAGGAAATCTGCTAATGCTTATATGGCATCTAATAGGTACTAGGCACTGCTGTAAGTATTTTAAACACATGAACTTATTTTATTTTAAACACATGAACTTATTTAATCCTCTTAGAAACCTTATAGGAAGTAACTATGATGAGGATTTCCATCTTCATAGATGAAAAAACTTAATCAAGTGTGTCATTTTAGTTATTTTATTTTGCATTTCTAAAATTTCTATGTGACTTCCTTTTGAGATTTAAATTCTCTGGTGGAATTTTCCACCTCTTTTTAGATCTCTTTTTATTGACTGTTTTTTCTCTTGGTGTTAGGTCATATAGTGCTGTGTTTTGGTATGCTTGATGTCTTAGTCTGTTGAGGCTCTTATACTACCATAGACTGGGTAGCTTAAACAATAAATATTTATTTCTCATAGTTCTGAAGACTAAAGTCAAAGATCAAGATGCCAGTATGTTGGGTTCTTAGTTAGTTTCTGCTCCTGGCATTCAGGTGAAATTCTCACATGATAGAGAGGAAGAGCTCTGGCAATTCATTCCACTGTAAGGAGACCCTCACCCCATCATGTGCCTCAATCTTCATGACCTAACCATCTCCCAAAGCTCCTCCCTTCTGATACTATTCCATGGGGGACTAAGATTTCAACATAAGGATTTTGGGAAGGTACAAACATTTACTCTATAACATCTGGGTTTTTTTGAGTCAATGTCAGACATTGTATATTAAAAATTATAGAAGATGGATCATCTGCTTCTCCCCAAAAGACAGGAAGAGTGGGCGCCTAATCCCCTTAGTTCATTCAGAAATTAAATTCAAGGTTGGATTGAAGTTGTGCTAAGGCTCTGTTGGGATCTCTTTCATCCCTGTTTCTAGACCGTCATTCATAAAAGTTCTAATTGAGAGTCCAAGATGCTTACCTGGGCCCCATTACCCTATGTGTCCAAAACTCAAATGTCTGTTTCCTAAGCACTCTAAGACTGTCAAAAACTCCTTCTGGTTTTCTAAGATATTTTGCTTGGCCTCTTAGATTCTTTTCCCTGCATAGCTGAGAATTCAAATGGCATCATGAAGGAAACCCAACAGTGTTGGATGTTTTCCTCTCTTTCCCCCACGCCCACCATTTCTCATGGGAATCCAAGATCCTCAAGTGTCTAAATTATATCTCTCTAGCCTCATGAGATGGCCCAAAGTTCTGAAGGTTTTTCTGCCTCTTACCAGGGTAGTCCATTTTGCCTTTTTCCTAGATCCTCAGCCTCTAGCACCATGACATAGTTGAAAAGACATATTATCACCTGGGAGCTAATGTTTTCAGTAAATGAGGGAAACAAATGGGAGATCAGTGAAGAAAAGCAGGAATAAAGGGTACTGAGTGCTTTCTCCAGCTGTCACCAAACTACAAGAAGTAAGGGATTTACAAGTGAAATGATATGAAAACAGCAATGGTGAATGGTGGAGATAACCTATACTACTTGTGAGAGTAAAAACATCCTCCATCCATTTGAGAGCATGAAGAAGCTGAGCCCATGCAGCTGAGATTCAGAATTTAACATAGGTGAGGAGTTGCAAGGGTTTTCATGGAAGAGAGTCAGGATATAAGTTTGCTTGCCAATCAAGGCATGGGAATTCTAGAGGACATAGTGTGATGGTGGTGACAGTTGCTGACAGTGGTGGCTGATGCAGGATGGCATTTAGTTCTGGTAGCCCCCCCCCATTCTCTTCTTGATGGTATAATGGTGATGAGTGTGGTGATATCTTCTTAGATTACTCTAGGTTCTGTTGCCAATTTTTCCCACTAAAGCAGCTAATAATATTAAGTAGAGGAAGCACTCCATTTGGAAGGCTTAATTATTCCCAGAATCCTGGACGAAAATCTTACCAAGAGAAACAGTAGACCTGCCTGTCCAACCTCCATAGTGGCAATGACTTCCATATTATCTTCCTTTCTCAAAGGCTGGTGGCTGGTGTCTCCTAGATTTCTGAGGAGTGTTTGGATTCACTCAAAGTGTATTTTCAAATCTATTCTTAAAATAATTTTAAACATTCTAAGTTATTACTTTGTAGTCTAACAGAAACAAAGCAAATGAAATTATTTTTTGAGCTACATTATATCTTGGAACCTACAAATTATCTCACAGTAAGAAGGCAAACCCATACCAACCTCAAGTGAAATTAAATATGCGGATAAAATGCTGGTGAAAAGCTATTTTGCATAGATCTAAGTAGTGTAATTTGCCAGTTTTGTGAGTCAGGCAGATGCAGTTCATTTTGAAGCAGCCTTTGGGTCTTTTCACATGATTTGGCTATTCTTAGATTTTTCTGAGTCATTCTGTCTTCCATGGTAGTCATTTTTCAATTCCATATTCTCTATTCATGAGGGAGATACAACATTAACGAGCCCAAATTTGGCTATGTGGCTTAATACTCTGAGCAAACAGGCTATATATTCTTTCCTATTCTTAGCAATACCTTGGGACAAGTTGAATGTAAATAAAATATTTGGGCAATATACTCTAACACGGTAGAATTTCTGGTAAGTGATGCCAGGAAACCTTGGCATGCACATTATTGCATAATTGTTTTGATTCAGTTTGATTGTCCTCTTAACAACTAAAATCCCAAAGCAGTAGAAATACTTATGAAAGGAACAGAAATGTGGATAACACAGGATGAGCCAAAAGACTCTGCCAATGTTTTATCCAACAGAAGTGGCATATTTTAAAGACTAATGCAAGAGGTATATTGATACTTGCAATGACAAATTCATCAGAAACACAACAACTTCTTACAAACCAAATATGGCAATAAAATCTTCATTGAGGATATCATTAGGAGAACTCAGAAAAGAAGGTATAAATAGGGTTGTAAGGGGACTCAGGGGTGAAATTTGACATCCCCCTGCACAAGTTGGCAAGTTCAGCAGAGGAGGATGGAAGAGTCCACCCATGAGTTAAGGATTCCTGATGTTTTATCAGCGAGGAGCCTCTCTGATCTCTCCCTGATGAAATTGTCTTGTCACTAGACTGATGTTCTTTGAAGATAGAGGATAGAGGCCTTCCTCATTCTGGTGACCATACAGGCCAACAGAATGCCTGACATATAGTGGACATTTAATGATTATTTTTTGAACTGAAAGAAACTGTGGGGGGTGGGGGTAAAGCAGGCCTGACACTTACCTTTCTACTGTAGCTATCCTGGCCTAGGGAAGCCAGCATATTGTTGGAAGCACCTCTTCCTTTCTAGCCAGCCTATAGTCTGGCAGAATGTGTCTGCAGTTTTGATGTCTCATACTCAATGGGTAATAGTGCTAAGGAGTTTCATGTGGAAAGTCACATGGAGATTCATATTTCATGCTTTTATCCATATTAGAGATTATTACCTTTTGTACTTAATATGAACTCTCCCCACCTACCTCCCACCTCTAGAAGCCAGAAGAAAGAAGTACCACACATCTCATAGGAGAAAATTCCAAGAATTTTCTCTCTTTTTCCAAGAGAGACCAATCTATATAGTACCTTAGTCCACAGTAAATTTAACCTAAATATATTTAGAAGATCTTTATTTGCTAGTGCTAATGATGTGGTCAAGGGTGTCCTTCACTGGAGCAAATTCAATGTGTTACTGGAAGTAGAAACCAGTCTTCAAGAGTCATGAAGTGAAGAAGTGGAAACTAAGGTTAAGGCTATTGTTTCAAGGAGTTTGATTTAAAAGGGTAGAAGTGCAAGGCTAAGGTCTGAGAGCAAGTAATGGAAGATTTTTTTAGAGGTGAACATTTAAACATATTTAAAAGCAGTAAGAAAAGATTCATTTTCAGCTAACTTCATAACTGGGTAAATAGGGGCCAGGCCACAGGTGGGTATTATGCAAAAACCAGGAAAGGGTCAGCTGGGTGAGGACAGGATTGGCCTCTAGGCAGCAGAACAAAGCAAAGAGTCCTCTGGGAGGGGGGAGAAAAATAAAAGGATTTTTCACCTCTCAGGAATGGAAAGGGAGACTCTCAGTTTGAGGCAATAGGAGAAAAACAGAGCAAATAAAACTGTCCTGAGAGGCCTTAATGTGGCCTATAGGAGGTAGATACTAGAGAAATTGCCTGTGCCCTGTGGGGCCTTAGCCACCACTTTCCTTTATGGAACTCCTGTTGCCTATAGAAAGGGAGCAATGGAGCATCAGCAATAGAAGAGTGATCCTGCTGGGGTCAAATTTTGGAGAGACACCTCCCCAATTCTGTGAATTTCCAGAGGGAGCCAGACCTCACCCTGCAGGGGTATCAGAGGAGTGGTGTGGCTGGGGCAGAGGCATGGCCTCGGAGGAAGAAAATATTTGCTGCTTTGTAACCTCTGGCTTGCAACAAACTCAGGCGGAACACTCCCCAGTCTCCATTGAGCACCTGAGATAGCCTGAGATAGTCAGGCTCCAGCTCCCCCTGCTGGCTAGTGGCTGAGTGTGGTGGTCTGGCCAAAGAGGCATTGACTCCCTTTGACTTTGGTGAGTGCAAATCCCTGGCGCATTTGCTTATTGGAGGGAACTGGGCCACAGCTCTGCATTGTTGCCAGAGACCGGGTGTGATGGAGGTGCAAGGTGGGGAAGGAGGAACCAGCACCTCTGGACTAACTCTTTTGCTGGGTGAGCCTTTCTGACTCTATGGAGCACTGGAGCAATTCACACTTGAGCTGTCAGTGGACCCCTGGTGTCTAGTTTCTGGAGACCTTTAGAAATTTCCCACTTTATCTGTGTTTGTGCTGACCAGGACAATTGGTTTGGAACTCTTGACCTGGGCTGATCACCTGCAGACCCTCCAAGGTTATGCCCTAGTTGCATTGAGGTGGGAGTGTCTGATTCTCCTCTTTCAGTTGTTGCTTATGGGAGGCAAGTTGTCTTAGTTGCTTAGTATTTATCCACAGCTGGGATTTCAACCCAAAGCCACTGATTCCCTAGGTTTAGATAGAGACTAGCTGAATACAAGACAGAGCTACCTAGCCCCACCACACCAAATAGGTCTCCAGAGACTCAGGCTGCAGTACTGAATGGGACCATTGTAAAGCTGTATGCAAAAAGCCACAGTCACCAGTCCTAGCTGTTTGATAAAGGGCTGGTTAATTACAACTCCAGGAGTCCTCAATCCAATTTCACCTTACCAGCCTCTTACCCGTAATGGTGAAAAATAATCATGGGGCAGAATCAGCGGAAAAACTCTGGCAACATGAATAATCAGAGTAGATCAACTTCTCCAAGAAACAACAAAGAAGACACAACAGAAGATCCCATTCATAAACAAATGGCTGGATTTCAGAAATCAAATTCAGAATTTGAATGACAAATAAGATTAATAGAATTGAAGTAAAGTTAGAATTAGAGTTTAAGGAGTGATTCAAAAGTTGTCTTTCAATGAATTCAAAGACAATATCTCCAAAGATTTTGACACATTTAGGCAAGAATTTGTAGCCATCAAAGATCTGCAAAATATAGCTTAAGCCCTCAGTAACAGAATGGAGCTGGTAGAAGAAAGTATCTCTGACATTGAAGACGAAGCTTTTGAATGATCCCAAACTCTCAAAGAGGCAGAGAAGTGGAGAGCAAAAAGGGATCATTCTCTGAGAGAGTTGTGGGACCACTCTATTTTTTTTTTTTTAAAGACAGACTCTCACTTTGTCCCCCTCAGTAGAGTCCTGTGGTGTCATGGCTCACAGCAACCTTTAGCTCTTGGGCTTAGGTGATTCTCTTGCCTCAACTTCCCTAGTAGTTGAGACTATAGGTGTCTGCCATATAGATGCCTCCCTAGTAGCTGGGACTATAGGTGCCCAGCTATTTTTTTGTTGCAGTTTGGCCGGGGTTGGGTTTAAACCCTCCACCCTCAGTATATGGGACCAGTGCCCTACTCACTGAGCCACAGGTGCTGCCCTGTGGGATCACTCTAAAAGAGCAAACATTCACCTTATAGGAATTCCTGAAGGTGAAGAGGATGTTCCTAAAGGCACAGATGCTCTACTCCAAGTTATAATTATGGAGAAATTCCCAAGCATAGAAAGAGATACTGAAATTCAGATAGCAGACAATTTCAGAACCCCAGCATGACTCAATCCAAACAAAGCATCTCCTAGACACATTGTAATTAACTTTGCTAAAGTTAACATGAAGGAGAAAATTCTGCAAGGAGCCAGATGTAAGAAAATCATTACCTATAAGGGAAGAATATTAGAATGACTGCAGATCTCTCAGCTGAAACTTTTCAAGCTAGAAGAGGATGGTCATCAACCTTCAATCTCTTAAAACAAAACAACTTTTAGCCCAGTATCCTGTATCCAACTAAACTGAGTGTCATTTGTGATGGGGAAATCAAATACTTTAATGACATACACATGTTGAAGAAATTTGCCATAAGTAAACCAGCTCTTCAGGATATTTTTAGACCCATCCTACATAATGACCAACACAATGCTCTACCACAAGGTAAACTCACTCAAATTTTTGATCAAAACCCAACTTCCACAGTGAGGAAAGAATTAAAAACATTCACTGGACTTTCAAAAAACTTGGCACCCAAAACACTACCAGGCTTATCAATTATCTCACTTAATGTGAATGGTTTAAATTGTCTTCTAAAGAGGCACAGGGTGGCTAACTGGATACATAAACTCATACCAGATAGCTGCTGCATACAAGAATCTTATCTTACCTTCAAGGATAAAAATAGAAGGGATGGACATCTATAATTCAGTTTAACAGAAATCTGAAAAAAAGCAGAGGTTGCAATTTTATTCACAGATACAATAAGCTTTTAACCAACAAAGGTAAGGAAAGCAAGGATGGTCACTTCATATTTGTCAAGGGAAACAATCAACATGAAGAGATTTCAATTATTAATATTTATGTGCCCAACCAGAATGTTCCTCAATTAATAAAAGAGACCCTAAAAGACATGGATAATTTGATATCTTCCAGTAACATAATAGTCAGAGATTTTAAAACTCTTTTGGCAGTATTGGATAGATCCTCCAACAATAAACTAAGCAAAGAAATTTTGGACTTAAACTTGACCCAACAACAAATGGACTTAACAGACATCTACAGAACATTTCATCCCAATAAAACTGAATACACATTCTTCTCATCAGCCCATGGAACATCCCCCCAAATTTACCACATCTCAGGTCACAAATCTAACCTCAGCAAATTCAAAAGAATAGAAATTATTCCTTTTATTTTCTCAGACAATCATGGAATAAAAGTTGAACTCAAAAACAACAGGAATCTTCATACGCATACAAAGACATAGGAACTAAAGAATCTTATGCTTAATGATACCTGGGTGATAGATGAGATTAAGAAGAAATTACCAAAGTTTTGGAACAAAACAATAATGAAGACATGAATTATCAGAACATGTGGGACAGTGCCAGGGCAGTCCTAAGAGGGAAATTTGTAGCTTTGCAAGCCTTCCTCAAGAGAACAGAAAGAGAGGAAGTCAACAACTTAATGAGACCAAGCAACTGGAAAAGGAAGAAATTTCAATCCCAAACCCAGCAGAAGAAAATAAATAACCAAAATTAGAGCAGAATTACATAAAATTGAAAACAAAAAAAATCATTCAAAAGATCAATGAATCAAAAAGTTGGTTTTTTGAAAAGATTAACAAAATCGATAAACCTTTGGCTAATCTAACCTGAAACAGAAAAGTAAAATCCCCAATATCATCAATCAGAAATGACAAAGGCAAAATAGCAATAGACATCTCAGAAATAAAAAAAAAACCTTAATGAATACTATAAAAACTCTATTCTCAGAAATATGATAATCTGAAGGAAATAGACCAATACTTGGAAACATGCCACCTGCCTAGACACAGCCAGGAAGAATTAGAAATGTTGAATAGACCTATATAAAGTACTGAAATAGCATCAACTATAGGAAATCTCCCTAAAAAGAAATGTCTAGGACCAGATGGCTTCACATCAGCATTCTACCAAACTTTTAAAGAGGAACTAGTACCTATATTATGTAACCTTTTCCAAACACAGAAAAAGAAGACATACTTCCCAACACATTCTATGAAGCAAATATCACCCCGATCTCCAAACCAGGAAAAGACCCAACAAGGAAAGAAAATTATAGACCAATATCACTAATGAATATGGATGCAAAAATATTCAACAAGATCCTAGCAAACAGAATCCAGCAACACATCAAGCAAATTATACACCATGACCAAGTGAGTTTTATACCAGGGACTCAAGGTTGGTTCAATATATGTACATCTATAAATATAATACGTCACATAAACAAATTAAAAAATGAAGACCATATGATTTTCTCAATTGATGCAGAAAAAGCTTTTGATAATATCTAGCATCCTTTCATGACCAGAACACTTAAGAAAATAGGTATAGAAGGGACATTTCTTAAACTGATACAGGTCATCTATAGCAAAACCACAGGCAATATCATATTGAATGGAATAAAACTGAAAACATTTCCACTCATATCAGGAACCAGGCAAGGTTGCTCATTGTCTCCATTGCTTTTTAACATTGTAATGGAAGTCTTAGCCATCACGGTCAGGCAAGAGAAGGCAATCAAAGGTATCCAAATAGGATCAGAGAAGATCAAACTTTCACTCTGCAGATGATATAATTTTATACCTGGAAAATTCCAGGGACTCAACTATAAAACTCTTAGAAATTATCAAGGAATACAGCAATCTCAGAATACAAAATCAATACTCACAAATCAGTAGCTTTTATATATACCAACAATTGTCAAGCTGAAAAGGACAGTATTCCTTTCATAGTAGTGCAAAAGAAGATGAAATATTTGGGAATTTACCTAAGAAAGGACCTGAAAGATCTCTATCAAGAGAACTATGGAACTCTGAGAAAAGAAATAGCTGATGATGGGCAGCGCCTGTGGCTCAAAGGAATAGGGAGCTGGCCCCACATGCTGGAGGTGGTGGGTTCAAACCCAGCCCTGGCCAAAAACTGCGAAAAAAAAAAAAAAAAGAAAGAAAGAAATATCTGATGATGTTAACAAAGGGAAAAATATACCATGCTCATGGCTGGGAAGAATCAACATTGTTAAAATGTCCATACTACCCAAAGCAACATACAAATTTAATGCCATCCCTATTAAAGTACCATTGTCATACTTTAAAGATCTGGAAAAAATAGTACTTCGTTTTATATGGAATCAGATAAAATCTTGAATAGCCAAGAAATTACAAATAAAAGTAAATCAGGAGGAATCATGCTAACAGACTTCAGACTATACTATAAATCTATATAGTGATCAAAACAGTATAGCACAAAATAGAGAGATAGATATATAGAATGGAATAGAGATCCAAGAGGTGAACCCAGACACTTATTGTCATTTGATCTTTTATAAGCCTATCAAAAACATAAATTGAGGGAAAGATTCCCTATTTAACAAATGGGGCTGGGTGAATTGGCTGGAGACTTGCAGAAGATTGAAACTGGGCCACATCTTTCGCCTCTAACAAAAATTGACTCTCACTGAATAAAAGATTTAAACTTAAGACATGGAACTATAAAGATACTGGGAGAGAGCACAAGGGAAACACTTGAAGAAATTTTCCTGGGAGAATACTTTATGAGGAAGACTGCCTGAGCAATTGAAGCAATACCAAAAATACATTACTGGGATCTGATCAAACTAAAAAGCTTCTGCACAGAAAAGAACACAGTAAGTGAAGCAAGCAGACAACCATCAGAATGGGAGAGGATATTTGCAGGTTATATTTCTGACAAAGGTTTAATAACCAGAATCCACAGAGAACTCAAACTTATTAATAAGAAAAGAACAAGTGATCTCATTTTTTTGTGGGCAAGAGACTTGAACAGAAGCTTCTCTGAAGAAGATGCACAGACTACAGACACATGAAAAAGTGCACATCATCTTTAATCATCAGAGAAATGCAAATCAAAACCACTTTGAGATATCATCTAACTCCTGTAAGATTAGCCCCCATCACAAAATCCCAAAACCATAGATGTTGGCCTGGATGTGGAGAAAAGGGAACACTTCTGCACTGCTGGTGGGAATGCAAGCTAATACGCTCCTTTTGGAAAGAAGTTTGGAGAACACTTAGGGATCTAAAAGTAGACTTCCCATTTGAACCTGAAATTCCTCTACTAAGTATATAATCAAAATACCAAAAATCAATTTACAACAAAGATATTTGCACCAGATTTTTTATTGCAGTCTAATTCATAATTGCCACATCATAGAAGAAGCCCAAGTGCCCATTGACCCATGAATGGCTTAATAAATTGTGGTATATGTAAACCATGGAATATTATGCACCCTTGAAAAATATGGAGACTTTTCCTATTTTATGTTTACATGGATGGAGCTGGAACATATTCTTCTTAGCAAAGTATCTCATGAATGGAAGAAAAAGTATCCAATGTACTCAGTACAATTATGAAACCAATTTATAATCACCCACACTTTCATATGTAAGATAGCCCAGGATGAATGAGGGAAGAGGAGGGGCAAGGGAGGGGAGGGTGGATGGTGGATGGAGGGAGGGTAAATGATAGAACCGTACCTATAATGCATATTGCAAGGGTACATGTCAAATCTATTAAGTGTAGAGTATAAATGTCTTAACACAATAATTAAGTGAGGTGAAGACTATGTTAACCAGTTTGATGTAAGCATTCCAATATATATATATAAAATCAGCACATTGTACCCCATAAATGCTTCAATGTATACAGTTATAATTTAATTTAAAAAAAGGGGAGCAATTAAAGGTAGCAACCTGACTAGGAAAACACAGATATTGTAGATATTGGAGGATGAGTTTCTGACACATAAAGTAAGGTCCCCGAGGACATAGGAGTGGGTTGGCATCCTGACAACAGGTTGAGTAATTAACCTCATCAACATCCTACAAACTATCCAGGAGATTAGGAGCCAAGAAGGAGATTCAGCTTGAAGGCATTTTGTATATACATATTTATAGGAGATGCAGCAAGGAAATTCAGCTTGCTTTAAGAGTCAAAGGGAAAATACATAATTGCATTAAAGTTCACATTTTGTGTTTTTAAGAACAATTTTTAATATTCTTAAATATTCCCCAAACTGTGGTCAGAGAGACCTCAGATAATGTTTGTATTTTAATAATCTTTACTAGTTTTTACATGGTTGTACCCAAGCCAACCAAAAAGACACTTTTTAACCTGGTTTGCTCTGCATCACTCTTACAACATTTCTCTCTTACTTTCCATTTAATGGAAATCTCTACATTTATAAGCCTGTATTTTCTCTGGATTTAAGTTTATCCATCAAGAATAGAATTAATTTAGCATTTGGAACTCACTTTTTGGTACTGTTATATGGAGTACGAAAAGTCACTATGGAGTGACTTTGACACCAGGAAGAACTTGGCTCAGCAAATACTTTCAACAAAATTACTTATAAGTTTTATATTTATGATTTATTTTTGTTATCTCATTGTGTTTCTCTGAGCAGTCCTGATGTATTGTTGTGACCATGCAAATCACTAGTTGTATGAAATCCTGCATTACTTGACATCAAAATCTGTTATGATGCAATCATCAGGTTTGATGGAATTAAATTGAGAAGGAACATAGAGAAAGGGATTTTAAGAAGGATGTGAGAAAAGACTGGGGTGCCCACAAAAACATGATGAGAACATTGTGATCAGCACTTAGCAATTCTCACTGAAAATGGGAAAAGAATGTGGGTATGAGGTAACCTAGGTAATCTATGACCAATAGAAAAGGACAATAACCACCGACCCATAGAAAAGGACAAAGGTGCCTGGAGGCAAAGAGAGACCAATGAAAGAGTTACAGACAATTTTAAATGAGAGAAAGAGGATATTTGTATCTCTACACTACCTTTGTACCTCCATCTCTGTCTTCTCGTTTGTGAGAGGGACCCACTTCCAACTCTCTTTGGAAGTAATCTAAACTCTTTATTCTTAAATAAGATTTCTCCTTGTTATACTAAAGCCTGTGCAAAGTTACTTGTGCTTTCTACTCATCCTGGCTGTGCCACTGCAGTTTTACTTTCTGTTTCCACTTTTGTTTCAATTCATCTGTGCCTTAGTTGAACTTTCTAGTTCCAGAAAGTAATTGAACCAGGCCAACTGGGTTCAGAGAACCAGGACACCCAACTCCCACCCTAAATAACCAGATTTAAAAAGAAAATAACTGTAGTGGAGAAAGCAATAGCAACAAACAAGAACTATACTAAAGATTATTTCCTTTCCTTTTCACTTTTTCCTTTTTGGATAAAAAGTATTAATAAAAAGCCTGGAATTTTTCTTAGGGACAGCATCTTTTAATAGATACCTTGTTGTTAGATGTTCATTTACTTAAATTATTATTTTTTTTGGAAATAATTTACTAAGTGAATCTAATGACCTAAAATATTCAATCTTACTTTGAAATTAGCTTTCAAAAATCATAAATTTTTTTCAAAATTTTTCTTGAAACCTTTCAAGAATCTTTCATGTTTATCAATGCCATTCTACATTCTGACTCTCTAGAATAACAGCAGGTTTTCCCTTGACAGGAAATTTTATTCCAAAATATGACTCCTTGGCATAAAGAATATTTTGAATTAAAGACCATTCAAGATAAAAAGCATTGGAGGGGGTCTTTTCCCCTATCTGCATCAATAGGATTGATGAAAGGGAAAATCGGCTTCCTTCCTCTCCCTGTTTTCTCAATATATTGCAGGAAAGATGATTAAGGATAAAATCAGACATGGCCCAAATCATTTAAATGTAATACCTATCTCCCAGGTTATTTTAATCTGCAAAGAGACTCATTTATAAATCAATCTGTTTCCCCATCCATTTATCCTCCCTAGCACAATTTATTGCCCCTAAACAGAATTACCTGTACTCCGAAAGGAGGATATAATAATATCTGAACTTCACTGAGATACTGGATAATCACTCCATGATTCTCCACATGTGCATGGTACACAAACCTTTGTCTTATTAATCTGCCTTAATTGTGATTTGATCTTTCAGTGAACTTTCAGAGGAAGAGACAAGTTTCTCTTTACCCCTATAATACTATTTCCAAAAACTTTTTTTATTATTTTGCCTTAAAGTTTCAATAGAGTATAAAAAGAGATAAGTAGTTGATTATTTGAACTTTTTTGAAAAAATGCCATTCTTTAGATAAAGCTGAGCTCTTGGCATCTGCTAATCACATCAATATCTTAGAAAATTAGTACTTCTATTCATTCATATAATGAATGGTATGTGATTTCTGGTTCATGATGGATCAACACTCCAGGGTCTTCTTCTGATTCCTACATGCACTGTATCAAAGTCTAGCATAATCACACATATTGTATTACAACAATAATAAAAAGTATCTATTTATAAGAGCAGTTTAGAAAATCAGTGAGCTGTGAAATCTACTTGATTGAATCCGAATGTAAACCTAACTACTGTGCCCTTGGATCAATCAAAGTATCAAAACATTACAGATTAAGAACTACTGGGCCTGATTCTCTATTTCTAGCCAGAAGGGAACTAAGAGTATGTGCTCATGGATTTGAAGTGCAAAACAACTCTGTCTCCCTCTTCCATATTCCCCTCTTCCCTTTGTCTCTAAGAAGAAATTTATGGAGTAGTCTACATAACTGTTCATGGTAAGATTTATGTCAATCGACTTCAACAGCATTGGAGGGAACACTATCCTCTGGAGGAGAGTAAAACTTGAACGTGCAAAGGACATGGATTCTATTTGGATAGATTCATTGGCTCAGTCAATAAATTACAACTACATATTTAGTATTTAGCATGAATTCAGTCTGTGTAAAGAGTTTATAAGAATTATCAGCTAATTTATTGACCATATCCTTTCAATTTTATTTGAACAAATGAATGTGGTGGGACGTCTTAGTCTGTTTTCTGTTGCTTGTAACAGAATACCTGAAAATGTGTATTTTATAAAGAAAATGAATTCTTATAGTCATAAAGTCTGACAAGTGCAAGGTCAGGGAAATGCATCTGGTGAGTACCCTCTTGCTGGTTGGGACTCTCTGCAAAATCCTAAGACAGAACAGTGCATCACATAGCAAGGGAGCTGAGTGTGCTAGCTCAAGTCTTTTCCTCTTCTTATAAAACTACCACTTTGGCTCCTATGATAACACATTAATCCATTAATGCATTAATACATGCATGGATTAATCTACCTCTTGTGACTCAATCACATGTTAAAGGCCTCACTTCTTACTACTGCCACATTGGAGATTAAGTTCCAATATACCTTTTGGTATGGCATGAAACCATAGTGTAGAATAATGTGCAAACAACTGAAATATTTGTTTCCATTTTCCTTCTGCCCTCACTTCAGACCTGCCCTCACTCCATTCTGGCAAGCCAGACAATGTTCAAAGGGAGGCCCTCATAAATAGCTTCAAAGAAGAAAAAAATTGGGGAGACACATGATTGGGCAGAAGCAGCCATTTCTCACCTCAGCACCATATGAGCTAATCTAGTTCAAGTATGGAGGGGAGGAAAGTTAGAGAACCAGCATCTTAGAAAATGTTGCAAGTGGGAATATTAAGGCATTTTTCTTTCTTTCTTTCTCTCTTTTTTTTTTTTTTGCAGTTTTTGGCCAGGGCTGGGTTTGAACCTGCCACCTCTGGCATATGGGGTCAGTGCCTTAGTCCTTTGAGCCACAGGCACCACCCTAAAGCATTTTTCTATTAAACTTAGGAAGGTTACTCTGAGAATAGAGAGACTGCTTCTTTTCACGTGTAATGTTGAAAACAATGGCCTTACAGACGTGTCCTTGCCATAGAAATGACAATAGGTAATAAAGAGAGCTGTTTGAGGAATATAAATAGCAGAGAGGACTAATGATGGCCTAAATTTCTTTTGATCCTAAGAGAGCAGCTAAATCTCAGGGAAAGGCACAGAAATTTGCTGAGTGAGAAAACCTGTTTCCCTTCTAATCCTTTCAGATGACTGTGTTTTATCAGTCATCTATTACTCTGTCACAACCCTCCCCTCCAAAACCAAACAGCTTAAAACAACCACTTATCTTATCACAATTCTGAAACTTGGGCTGGGATAGAATAGGTAGTTTTCAGGAAGTAGCAGTCATCTAGTGGCTTGACTAGAAAAGGGGTGGCCCCACTCATACCTGGGGTATTGGTATTGCCTATGATCAATGATCTATAAAATCTCTAAACTTTCTAAAGTTGGAATCAGGGCTCCAACAGCAGAGATGTTTCCCAAGCATGTGAAGGAACAGGTACAAGTCTCATAGAGGATTGGACTCTGCACTTCATACAACCCCACTTTTTATCATATTCTGTTGATTAAAAGAAGTCAAAAGGTGAATCTTGTTTCAAGGAGCAGGAAGATAGATTCCACTGCTAAATGGCAGGAGTTGCAAAGTATTTGTGGTCATATTTAGTCTACCACAGTCCACCCTTTGACTACAATTATCTATATTTCTCCCCAAGCAAAGTTTATTGACCCCTCTCTCAAGTCTCATGTCTTGGTGTGTTCTGACCTATATTGTGACATACTTTGGCCATCTGGCACATGTATGTGGCTGTTGAGCACTTGAAATATGGCTGGTCCAAACTAAGATGTGCTGATTTTTTGTTGTTGTTCTTATTGTTGTTTTGTTTGTTTGTTTGTTTTGAGACAGAGTTTCACTCTGTTGCCCAGGTTAGAGTTCCATGGCATCAGCCTAGCTCACAACACCCTCAAACTCCTAGGTTCAAGCAATCCTTTGGCCTCACTTTCCCAAGTAGCTGGGACTACAGGCACCCATTACAAAGTCCCACTTATTTTTCTATGTTTTTGGAATTGGGTCTCTCTCTTAGCTTATGCTGGTTTTGAACTCATGAGCCCCAGTGATCCTCCCAGTTCAGCCTCCCAGAGTGCTAGGATTATAGGCCTAAAATGTGCTGTTATTTAAAATACACACAGGATTTCAAAGACTTAGTAGGAAGAATGTAAATTATCTTTTAAATAATTTTTTATCTTGATTATATGTTGCAATGATAATATTTTTGATATATTGGGTTAAATAAAAATTATTTTTAACAATTAACCACTTGTTTTTAAGTTTGTTCACCAGAAAAAGTTGACTTACATACTGCGGCTTGCATTATATTTCTATTGCCCAGCATAGCCTTAGACCCATGGTTGGCATACTTTCTCTGTACTGGACCAAACAAATACAGGGTGTCCATGAAGTTTGTGATTTAAATTTAAAATAATTTTATTTTAATTAATAATAATTTTAAATTGCATGCAAACTTTATGAACCCCCCCTGTATTTTAGGGGGGGGGGTTTGGTGTTATGGTTTGAATACTTGACCTTTCTAAACCTTATGCTGAAATTAGATCTCTAATGTTAGACATGGGGCCTAATGTGGGGTCCTTGGGTCATGGAGCAGATCCCTCATAAATTATTTGGTGCCTTTCTCATAGTAATAAATTGTCACTCTCTTAGTTCCCGTGGGAACTGGTTCTTTAAATAATCTGTCTGACACTTCCTTTCCCTTTCTCTCTTGCCATGTAATCTCTGCACAGACCTGCTCCTTTCCCCTTCTGCCATTACTGGAAGCAGCTTGAGGTGCTCACCAAAGGCTGATGCCAACACCTTGATTCTTGTACAGCCTCCAGAGCCATAAGCCAAAGAAACCGTTCTTTATAGATCACTGAGCCTCAGGTATTTCTTTATAACAACACAAAGCAGCTAATCCAGTGGGCCACATAGTATCTATTCTAACTTTTCAACTCTCATTGTAGTTCAGAGCAGCCATAGGTAATATAGATAACACATATACAAGTGAGTATAGCTGTGTTCAACAAAACTTTATTTACCATAAAAAATCCAAGTGCCAGACTGGATTTGGCCTGTAGGTAGTATTTTATTTTACCTAGTTTAGATCATTAACATTTAATAGAATTGTTGATATAGTTGGATTTCAGAGTATCATTTTTGGAGGATATTTGTTCTTTTTGGAGTTTTGTTTGTTTGTTTTCTCCCCTTTCTGCCTTCTATTAAATAATACGACAGCATTTTACCACTATTCTGTTTTAATTTATTTATTGTCTTTGTGGTTATATCTCTATGTTTTAAGTGCTTGTTATGAGGATAATAATTTACATACTTACCTGTTATAAATATCTAGAGCAAGTATCCTTATCTGAGATATTTTGATGTTATTCCACAGGTCTTGAGGCTCTGGTTATTTTTCTTAGAACTTTATTTTTTCTCTGTTCTTTATAGGGATAATTTTTAGTTGTTGTTTTTTTCTTTTCTTTCTTTTTTTTTTTTTAAAACAAATGTTTTATCAGACAGGCAGTCTTAGATTTATATACAAAAGTAAAACTGAAAATATAGTTTTGTTCTCTATACATTTCTTTTAATTTTTTTTTTCCCTAAAAAAGTAGGGGGTGGGATGGGAAACATGCTTATATACTATTCTAAACAGAATAAGGTAAAACAGAGCACAAGGTTATTTTCTTTCTGCTAATTTCATTTAGTCTGGGATAGGGTTGGGAGAAGCAGAAGCCAGGAAATCAGCCCAGTGAAATAATGTCTGATATGATGCCGAAGATGGATGCTGTGTCTGTGCTGCTCCTGTGTGTGTGACAGTATGGCTAAAGCTCTTCCTTAAGCTGTTAGAGGATACAAGGCTGCTGTTACTGCCACTGCCACTTCCATTGGTGGTGGGCAGAGAAGTACTGCCTCCTGCACTTAACTGATCAAGAAACATCTGCGAGAAGGTATACAGAAACCGAGAGGAGTGTAGGAGGTCTTGATCATCTGAACCTGTGGCAGCCGCATGCAAGGAGGTGTAATGCTGATTGTCTCCTGATAAAAAAGAAAGACATCTATCTAATCCTTGTGAGTCAGAAGGCATGGGTGTCATATGCAAAGGATGCCTACAGTCATGGATTAGGGCAGCATTGATGTAGCTTGTGTCTACTGCAGGAAGGTTTGGGGTGTGGGATACTGGAGATGCTTGATGTGGAAGACTTGAAAATGCCTTTATTACCTAGTGGTGATGTAGGAGATAGGGTAGGGCAAGTCCTCTTCGCAGGTGGCTCTTCCTGCTCTTCATCAGGTCCATCACCTCTACTTTCTTGTTCTTTTTTTCTTTTTTATTAAATCATAGCTGTGTACATTAATGCAACTATGGGGTACAATGTGCTGGTTTTATATACACTTGGAAATACTTTCATCAATCTGGTTAACATATCCTTCACCATATTCTCTTAGTTATTATGTTAAGACATTTATACTCTACACTTAGTAGATTTAACATGTACCCTTGTAAAACACACCATAGGTGTGGTCCCACCATTTACCCTCTCTCTACCCATCTTTCCCCCTCCCCTCCTCCTCCTCCTCTTTCCTCTTCATCTTGGGCTGTAGTTGGGTTATAGCTTTCATATGGAACTGTGGGTGCTTATATATTGGTTTCATAGTAGGGCTGAGTATGTTGGCTACTTTTTCTTCCATTCGTGAGATACTTTGCTAAGAAGAATGTGTTCCAGCTCCATCCATGTAATTATAAAAGATGTAAAGTCTCCATCTTTTTTAAGGCTGTGTAATATTCCATGGTTTACATATACCACAATTTATTAATCCATTCGTGGGGTGATGGCCACTTGGGCTTCTTCCATGACTTAACAATTATGAATTGGGCTGCAATAAACATTCTGTGCAAATATCTTTGTTATGAAGTGTTTTTTGGTCTTTTGGCTGTATACCTAGTAGAGGAATTGCAGGATAGAATGGCAGGTCTATTTTTAGATCCCTAAGTGATCTCCAAACTTCTTTCCAAAAGGGAAATATTGGCTTGCACTCCCACCAGCAGTGCAGAAGTGTTCCCTTTTCTCCACATCCATGCCAACATCTGTAGTTTTGGGATTTTGTTATATGGGCTACTCTTATAAGAGTTAGATGTTATCTCAAAGTACTTTTGATTTGCATTTCTCTGATCATTAAGGATGATGAGCATTCTTTCATGTGTCTGTAGGCCGTGCGCCTGTCTTCTTCAGAGAAGTTTCTATTCAAGTCTCTTGCCCACACTGAGATGAGATCACTTGTTCTTTTCTTGCTAATGCACTTGAGTTCTCTGTGGATTCTGGTTATTAAACCTTTGTCAGAGACATAACCTGCAAATATCTTCTCCTATTCTGAGGGCTGTCTGCTTGCTTTACTTACTGTGTTCTTGGCTGTGCAGAAGCTTTTTAGTTTGATCACATCCCAGTAATGTATTTTTGGTGTTGCTTCAATTCCCTGGGGGGTCTTCCTCATAAAATATTCTCCCAGGCTGATTTATTCGAGTGTTTTCCCTGCACTTTCTTCTAGTATTTTTATAGTTTCATGTCTTGAGTTTAAATCTTTTATCCAGTGAGGATCTATCTTTGTTAATGGTGAAAGGTGTGGGTCCAGTTCCAGTCTTCTGGTACATAGTTATTATAGCTGCCTTTTCCTTAAGAATGGGTCTTTTCCCCTAAGCTTTTATTACCCTGATTTGGGTCTTTCCTATGCATGCATAATTCAGCCTAGGACCAGTCTTGTGTGGAATCATACACAGAGTTAGGAGATACCTGCTATGACTCCGTCTCTTTTACTCTCTTATCTGCTAGACACTTTTCATGATTTATCTCAGGTGGAGTTTCTGAGTCTTAAATGTCTGTGTTATGCAACTTTACAACTGGAATTTATTTCTGGAGCAAGAATATGAAAAATAAAAAGTCAAATTCACCCATGCATGGATTATTTCTTCAAGTGTTTATGTCCTTATCCTTTATGTTTCAGAGATCCTCAGGTATCTTGCCCCCACCCAGAGTTTTAAGGTGTGATCAATAGGAAATGGTCTGGAGGAAACTTACACCAGCATCATGGAGGTAACATTAACTTTATTTTGATTTTTGTTTGACTTTTTCCATTTTTTAAGCAATCTTTATGTATTTTCATGCTATAGATGTCTTTTGTTAAAAACAATGTTGTTTATATCTGCTTTGAAAAATTTGACATTTCACAAAGGCAGTAAATATGTTTACCTTTAATAGAAACATTTATATATTTGGATTAAATGTGCTGTCTTATTTTCTATTTTCTACTCATCTCAACTTCTCTAGCTTTATCACTTTCTCTCTCCTTGCATTAATCTCCTTGATTAATATTTATTATTCCATTCTGTCCTAGTTCAGAATTTATTTGTTCATGTTCTACTTATTTAGCATTACACTTGAAATTATAAGAGCTGTATTTAACCATCAAGTCATTATTAATGAATACTTTTATAGTCCTTCTAGAGAATGATTGTAAATTTTTAACGCTCATTTTTATTACTAAATAAAGTTTATATACCTTTGCCTGCTTTTTTTTTTTTTTTTTTGAGACAGAGTCTCAAGCTATTCCCCAGGTTAGAGTACTGTGGCATCATAGCTCACAGCAACTTACAACTCAGGCTCAAGTGATCCTCTTGCCTCAGTTTTTCTATTTTTAGTAGATACAGGGTCTTGCTTTTGTGCAGGTTGGTCTTGAACTTGTGAGCTCAAGCAATCCACCTGCCTTGGCCTCCCAGAGTGCCTTTACCTACATTTTAATGACCTTTTATTTGCTCTGTATTCTTTTTTGTGTGTGTGTGTGCAGTTTTTTTGGCCTGGGGCAGGGTCTGAACCCGCCACCTCCAGCATATGGGGCCAGTACCCTACTCCTTTAAGCCACAGGTGCCGCCCTGCTCTGTATTATTTTATGCATTTTTCATGCTCTATCAGTTATTATTATTATTGTGGCTTAAGAATACCCACTGGAATTTCCCACTGGTCATAAACTTCATTTTTTCTTGTTCTAAAACCATCTTTACTTTGTTTTTATTTTAAAGTATCCTTTTGCCAAGTACACAATTTAAGAAGTATTTTATTCAGCTCATTAAAGTTTTCATTCTGGTTGCTAAGAAGTCAACGGTGTGACTTTCTCTTCTTTTAAAGCAGTCTCTGTTTCCTCTAATTTGTTACTATTCTCATTTGGGTTTTTCAGTTTTACTATGAGGCATTTAGGTGTAGAGTTCTTTCTAATTATTTTGTTTGACAATCACTGATTTTCTTGAATGTCTAGATTAAAATATTTAGTATTTTATGTACAATTTTACTTATTATTTATCAAGATACTGCTTTTGACATATTTTCTTCCATCTCTTTTCTGCCAGCTCTTCTATATTTTCTATAATTTTAACCATTAATATAAGATAATTAATGGGTTGTCCTTTCTGCCTTATTTTCAATTCACTAATTCTTTAAATATCACTAATTGTACCTCTTCACATGATTTCAGTTGTTATATTTTTCTGTTAATAGATTTCTATTCTGTTTTTTTCTCATAATAACCATGTCATGTTTTATATTTTCTACTTGCTTACCAAATTTTTAAATCTTGGTGTTACTGTTATGGTCCCTGATTTTGAACTCTATTCTTCTAGTCCCACAAATTCACCAAGTCACCATTTAGTCTATCAGCTATCTTGCAGAATTGGTTAATGTTCTTATAGTAAGTATGCTTTGAGTGCCTGAGCTTGCATTTCCCATTTCTTGTCTTCTTACAGATCATGCTTCAATAATTGCTGGAGTATCATGTGAGTCATTTGATAATTCTGAGGATTTTGCCTATATGTGAAGGTGTGGCAGTTTTATCCTCGAAAAAATTGCTACATACTGCATTGCTGAACATCAACATAGTCACCTTTGAATTACTCCCCTTGGGAAGCTATGCACTAACACCAGTGCCTAGTACACCCTTCCAATGATTTTGGAACTCTTTTTCTGGAATAACCATCAAAGCTGTTGTCTTACCCTTGATGTATTGAATACCATCAAAATGACTTCCTTTTAATTTTTTATTTATCTTTGGCTAAAGAAAAAAGTTATTGGGAGCCAGATCAGGTGAGTAGGGAGGGTGTTCTAATTTAGTTATTTGTTTATTGCTAAAAAAAAATCCAGATAGTGCTGTGTGAGCTGGTGCACTGTTGTACTGCAAGAGCCATGAGTTGTTGGTCAAGTTCATTAGTTAAGATTTTCCCATTTCTCTATTGATGTTTACTTGGTCTGCAATGCTTCTCACAGTCAGCTGATGATTTTGATGAACAGTTCAACAAATTCTTGCAATGTTTTCATCAGCTCTACTCATTACTGGCTACTCTGACCTCCTTTCATCAGTGACAATTTCTCTCCCCTCAGAAAAATGTTTAATCCATTTGTATAGTGCCATTTTTTTATAGCATTATCCCACAGCATTTCTATACAGCATTATAAACTTGGACTAACATATCCCTGATTTTACTTCCAATCTTGCCAAGAAATTTAATAAGAATGTATGAATTTTTTGTTCTAATTCAAGCTCTGACATTCTTATGATAGCACACAATAACATGCAACAATAATAAATTATACTCAGCAAGACACTATCACATGTCAACATGAACACACTGTAAGACACTAATATACCAAGGTTTGAAACCTTACTGAGTTGTTTGTACAGTGCTGCCAACTTAAGCACGTGGTGGGAAGTTCACAAACTGAATTGTCAGGCTTTGTAGTTTTATGATTATCATTAATCATCAGATTTACATGTGGCATAATTTTATTACACATTTCCTTCATCCTAAAGTTGAGAATTACATTTAAAACTCTCAAAAGTGTCATAAAATTTGGAGTGTTATTGAAATACAGTGACATTAGTGTTCAAGTTTCACAGGATTTTAGAGAACTTCATGATAAAACTTCGTTTTTATCATGCATACATGTTTGTAAGATTTCTTTATAGGAATTGTTTAAAATGTCAAAGAAAGTAGAATTAATGTAAAATGCTGAGATACTGAGATGTATAGATTCTTCAGGAAAGCACAGAGTATTTGTAGTAAACTATGATATATTAGAATGAGCATGTAAATTCAGAATTTTATACATTCTTATTAGCTTTTCATAAAAGTTTTAGATCAGGGCATGGTATAGTTTCAGATATTCTCATGGATTCTCTTTTTGAATTAAATCCATTTCTTCCATTCAAAATGAGATTAAATGTACAATTTTGTCTTATTTTTTAAAACTTTAATTTAAATTCTGCCATAGTAGTGATAGATCAAGTAAATGGAGTTTTGAGAGGACTTTTTACTGTCTACTTCTAATGGACAAAATATCACAATGCTACCTGGATAAAGCAGAAAACCAGAAAGCTACTTACCATAATAACAAGTGAGGATTAAGATAAAAGCTTAAACCTGCCACTACTTTTGAATATCACATACAGTGAACTCCAAAGGCACTGTCTCTTTTTGTAATGCTTTAGCACAAAATTGTCTTGCATGGAAGTATATCGTGAATGTTACATGATTCCCAAAATAGCATCAGTAGCAGTCCTGGAAAAGCTTCTATTTATACCTCTTAGAAAAAGCTTTTATCAAGAAATGTTTTGCCCTCCTGACTAGCCTTCTTATAACCTTCGTGAGAGTATCTTTTCTGTAGTGGCACAGAGATGGCCCAGGGCTTACTCATTAAAATAAAATGTGCAACAGAATGATTAAATACATATAGTGCAATTAGGAAATAAAAAGGGAAAGGTAGAATCACCACCAGCTGCTACTGAACCCCAAGCTAAGAGAACTGTTCATTTAAAACAAATCTTACTCTGTAATGAACTCACAAGAACGTTCCATCTCATGTTTCTCTTGCTTGGTCTTCGTGAATTCCTTTAACTTTGGTCTGACTGTCGGTTCTCTTATGTAAAACTGAAATCAGCTACTGAGTTCTGAAGATAAGTTTGTGCCAAATAAGTCATGTCCTCATTTAACCACAGTAAGAAGAAAAGAAAAAAAAAACTAAAACATTTTTCTGACATTTGTTTGGCTTTATTTGATTTAAATAGAATAAAAGCCATAGGTCAAAATCTACTCCTCGTAGATTCCTAGTAACTATAATTTTACATGAAATGTAAGTAGAACTTATTTAAAATAAGCATTCACGCCAGTACTTTTTCTTCTTTTTTTTTTCTCCCTTTACAGATATGAGTTTTTCTTTTAGAATGGATGTTCAGGAATCACAAGTCTTCATGATTTGGGAATAATTTGAATGTTTAATTTATGAAAAATATTAGTAATGAAGAATTTAAAATGTATCATAAGATAAGAGTAGAAAACAGAAAGAAAATGTTCCTGTAGTATTTTTATATTTAATCAGCATAATTAAATACTAAGGAAGGGAAAGGATACCATGGGAATAAGGAGTTAATAAATTCTGTGCTCAGTTTGGATGGAACATGCATGTGGTAGAGGTGTCCAGGGAAACATGTGTGCCTCATGCATAAATAGTTGGGAAGAAAGGGTGAGAAGAGGATGTACCTGGGAAGAGAGTTTACGTGATGTAAGCACCAGTGGAGTTTCAGTGTGGAGAAAGTGTTTAATGGTGAAAGATTGGTGCTCGGGCCAAGATCAATTCTTTTACCTTTGGAGAGAGTGGATCAGCATGGCACTTGTTTTTTCTTTGTCTTTGTGCCTTAATAATCTGATTGATAATATAACTCTAACATTCAACATGTATTATTATAAAAGTCTTCCATGTTCCAGGCATGCTTTAATGCATCAGCTCTTTAAATCTTTATAACAAGTGTCTAAAGCCAAAACTATTTTAGAGATGAGGAAACTGAAGCATATGAGAAGTCAACACCTTTTCCCAAGGTGACATGGCTATCAGTGGTATCCCGGCTCCAGTGTCTGTTTCTTCACCACTTACATCAGATTCCCTGCCTTGGAGACTGCATCTCATGCCATGTCTTTAGAATTGGGTAGAATCCTGAAGACACTCAAGAACCAGAGAACCCTTCAGCTTTAATGAGTAAAATCTCACTTGCCTTTCTGTTTTTTGACTTTAAAAAAAAAACGCTAATCATTCTTTTCACATTCCATTATAAGGAATTTTATTGTTGTCTCCACATGTCTTTAATACTGCTGTGTTCCTGGTGCTTTCTAATACATTCTGTTGTTTAATCCTCGAAGGACTGTGAGATGAGTATTACCACTTCCATGTTAGCAAGGGAAGGTGCAGACCTGATGTTTAAACCCAGTTCTTCCTGATTTCAAGAAAGGTGTTCTTTTGCCAATGATTACAAGAAAATTAAAATTATACTGAATATAAATGATAAGATGTTTATAAGATTGACTATCTTGGGGGAAGTTATGCAAATAAAACCATATCTACAGGTGGAATCGGACCACTAGACAGTCTGAGGAGATTCCTCTGCTGGCGGGCAGATGGGCCATTTACTTAGAGATGAAAGCTCTATCATGGGATTCCTGTAAGGATACTCTTTCTATACCTCCTTTATCTCAAGAAAAAAACAAGAGGGTAGGACAGCCTGTAGCTAATATTCATAGATAAATACCTTCTTCCCTCTGGTGTAGAGTGCATTTCTGATAGCTATTCTCTCAGTGAAGAGCTATTCATAAGAGCCACTCATGGTGCTCTTAATTATGCTCAGAAATGTACAATGCCTCCTCTACACACACATGGAAGCAGTAGGTAGCAAGAAAAGAAAAACTCAGGCAATTTTTAAAAGGCGATTGTTTGAAAACATAGCAAAGTTAATACCATTGGCCTCTAAGCATGTGGTTCCTTAAAAAAGCCGTTGGACAAAAATGGAGAATGACTGTGATGAAAAAGAGTTGTATAAGTTGTATCAAGTTGATTTGGCAGCACCAGCTTAACTATTATGCAAATGGATTTCTAAAAAAAAAAGGTAAAAATAGAGTTGCTAGAGCCCTTAAGAAAAAACTGATTATGAGGCAAAATTGTTGGCTTCTTGGTGTAATATTTGTTGCCAAGATCGTAGTTAGATACTTTCTGAATGGGCAGCTGCCCAACTCTATCAACAAATCCCAAGTATCGCATCAGGATGAGCCAAGTTATGATAAAGGCACTGGTCTTGCCTTCTCAGCAGATAACAATGTGCAAATGTAATAAAGACACTTTAGACCCAACCATGTTTTGTCTTTGCAATATATATACTACCATTAAAAAAGAAGACCATAGCAGTTGTGAACCCAGACTATCTGCCTTGGGAAGCTCCTCCAAGGTTCCTAGGTCTGGCATATGGTAAGCATTTTAGTGTTTGTTAAATCTTGGTTGTTGAAATGTTTTGGAATGGTATGACTGTTTGTGACCAAATTAATGTTGCTCTACACTTTCCATTAATGATAAGTAATGAAATGAAAACCAGCCAGAGGGTCTAATTTTAACCTATTTTATGTACTTGGATTAAGACACAGCTAGGGACTTGGAAAAATTTGAAAAATAATATTTATTTTAAAGTCATGAGAAACAAAGACTTTTGATTTAATCAGTGTATGCAAAGGTTTGTTCAATGGAATATTTGAAATGAAAAATGAAACACCTTCAACTTAGGAATATTATTAATCAATAGTATGATGACCTTCTGGGAAGTGCTTTGTTAGAGTGATTGTTTACATTCCTACTTACTTTTCATTCATAGGCATGTTCATCAGGTACCATGTGGCAGTCATTGTGCTGAGCTTATTCAAAGATGAATAAGATCTACTGTGTTTCCTCCAAAATAAGACCTACCCCCAAAATAAGCGCTAGCAGGATTTCTATGCATTTGTTAAATATAAGCCCTGCCCTGATAATAAGACCTAGTGATGGGCTGCATAGCCACACCATGCATTTCGGTGTGGAGAGGAAGACATCCTCTGAAAATAAGCCCTAGTATGTCTTCTTGGGAAAAAATAAATATAAGACAGTGTCTTATTTTGGGAGAATCACAGTAAGATCTTTCTTTCAGGAAATTATATTCCAGTGGGACAGATGAAAACAAGTAACTTGGATACAGGGCTTCCTAATGGAGCACAGAGAGGATGCATTCATCCCAGGGTGGGTATCAGGGAAAGTAAAGACACCTGAACATGTTTTGAAGCATGCTGGGCTGGCAAGGAAGAGAAAAGGATCTTCGAGTGCATGGGAACAATGAGAAAAGGCATGAAGTTTGAAAGGGCCAAGTGTCTTCAGAGAGCCTTAAGTAGTTTGGTATTTCTTTACTGCAAAGTACAAAAGCAGAAAAAAAAATATGACTAGAGAGGGATGTAAAGAATAGGTTATGGGGGACATTGTTGCTATGCAAAGAAGTTTAAATTTTATTTTTTTAAAGTCATGAAGAGCAAAGGCTTTTAAATAGTGCAGTCAACGTTGGTAGATTTATGATTTAGATTGGTGGGTTACTCTGGTTGCAGTGTGGACAGTGTATTTGAAAGGATAAAGCCAGGCATTGTGGCAGGCACCTGAAGTCCCAGCTACTTGGGAGGGTGAGGCAAGAGAGTTGCGTCCAAGAGTTTGAGGTTGCTGTGAGCTATGATTCCACAGTGCTCTACTGGTGGCAACAAAGTGAGACTCTTTCTCAAAAAAAAAAAAAAACAAAAAAGAAAGGATAAGATTGGGGACTTTGAGCAAGAACAGAAAAACAGAACAAGTTGGTACTTTCTTTAGGAGTCTAAAAAGCTTAGTGTGAAACAGGCTTCATACTGGGGAGAACCTCTTAAGAGAGGGTAGCTTTCTATCTTTTCCACATCTAAGGCCTAGGCACTAGGCAAGTATGACTTGCAACTTGACTTATTAATAAGTGTTATCTGCCTTTCATTAAGTGACATGGCCATGCCTAAAAACATGATACAAGAATGTCGGGGGCGGAGCCAAGATGGCGAACTGCAGCCAGCTTTTTACAGAAGCTCCCGTCCAGAAGGAGGCTGAAAGGACAGAACCTTAGCAAATTAGCTGATGGTTTGGAGCAGAGACAAGAGAGAAGATTGAAGAGTGCACTTCAACCTTCCTGAGGCGAGCTGCGACCCTGAAATCACAACCAAAAGGTACAAAATCCACCACCAAGCATACGGGAGTCCCCTCCCCCACAACAAGGGCTCGCGCAGTTTACTCCATGCAAACAAGTGAGCAGAGTTCAAACTGCCTCCCACTCTATTCCATGGGAGAGACCCCCTAAAAACTGGACCTCCTACCCCCGCCAGCGTGCCACGGCACCCTCTGGCCAGACATAAAA
>NW_003852452.1:695487-708435 GCF_000181295.1 Otolemur garnettii
TGCATGTGAAAACCCCACACTGTACCCTAGAAGTGCATTAATGTACATAGTTACCGTTCAATAAAAAAAAAAAAAAAAAAAAAAGAATGTCACTAGTCTACTGATGTGGACCCTGGCCATACCCAGCTGTTTTCTGCTCCACACTTACGCACATATCTTCTCCTCCTGGAAGTCTCCACTATTTTTTTAAGTTTAATCTCTTATAACACTCCCTTTATGAAGCCCTGTTTTTCCCCTTGATCATTTTCTTCTTTCTCCTCCATGATAACTTGTAAAAACCTCCTCTTAAATGGAGGTAATCTCCACTTATTGAGGATCAGACACAATGCAAAATACTTTCACAGACATGTAATCTTGAAGGAACCCGGCCATAACTCTCCAATTTACACCAGATTACAGATGGAGAAACTGAAGATCTCACAGATATAGTATAATTTGCCCAAGGTGTGGTGTTCAGAAAATTAAGATCAGGGGTTGAATCTAGGTATATCATACTCCAGCACGTATGTGGTTTTACTAATCCCAGATTGTTTTATTTATTTCCCATCTTTCATACTGTCATAAATTTGGAACCAAGATGTCATCTATGTATTCCTATAATGTCTGGAAAGTAAATAAAGGATACTCAAGAACTGTTTTTTGAATGGATATATGTTTAGAGCATTACCACTGTTCTAGGTAGGCACTGCAGTAGGTGGGATACCACATAATTGAGGTGGGACAACATAGTGTCAAATCACTTGTTTCAAGAATACACTAAGACATACATGACAATATCAGATTCAATTACAGAATCTCGAGAAAGAAGAAAACAATGTAATGGCATATAATGAAGGACCTATTTTTGCAGACAGGAGTGTCTAAAGAATGATAAAGTTTATTCCAATCTCAAAAATTTGAAAGTATTAGACATAGTAATAGAGTAGCAAAAATGCATTATGCTAAAAAATATTAAAATTGGGTCCTACTTTTGTATAAATTATTTTATAAATACTGTTATTCAAACGTCAATTTCTTATGACTTTTTTTTTTTTTTGAGACAGGGTCTCCTCTGTTGGCTGTGCTGAAATGCAGTGGGCTGATCATAGCTTATCATAACCTTGAACTGACCTCAAGCAGTCCTCCTGCCTCCTGAGTAGCTGAGACTATAGGTATGCACCACCATGCCCAGCTAATTTTTATATTTTTTTGGTAGAAATGTGGTCTTGCTATGCTGCCCATGCTGGCCCTGAACTCCTGGCCTCAAGTGATGCTCCTGCCTTGGCCTCACAAAGTGCCAGGATTACAGACATGAATGATCTTGCCCAACCTAAACTTATTATGTCAACATTTAAATGCCTACTATATGATAGTTGTAACTACGATGAAGTCTTCCACATTACAGTCTACTATATGACAAATACAAATAAAATTCTGCTTACTAAATGACTATTCTATAGAAACAATTATAGGTAATGATTGTGTCTACTATATGACTTGCATATATGAATGTTACAAAGATAAATGTGATAGATTCCTTGCCATGGAAGAAATTGAAGCTTTGTAAAAGATTCCAAATTTATAGAGAATCTAAATTTGGCTTAAGTTGTGTCATGTACCATTCATTCCTACACGTGTCATAGACTAGAGGTATGAGATTATACTGATTTAAGCCAATTATCCGGGATGGCATAAAAACATGCTAGGGAGTCAATCACAATGTCCCCAGGGGAGAAACTTAAAGAAGGCTTCACAGAGGAAACATCACTTGCCTTGATGAGACTGGAAGAAGCAAAGCACATTCAGATAATTTGAGTACCTGAATAAAAGTTGCAGAAGCATGAAAACCCTTGGCATGTTCATAGAAGAGTGGGTGGTTTAATATGAATAGGGAATGAGGTGTAGGGCATAGTATGCCAAGAAGAGCTAGAAGGAAACAGGCAGGGCTTGGATCATACAGAACAATATATGCATGCTAACAAAATTATCCTTTATCTAGTGAGGTGTTGCTCAAGAATTTTATGGTGGCGTTTGTGTGTCTGGGTGTATCTGTGTGTGTCTGTGTGTCGGTGTGTGTATGTGAAGTTAATTTTGTATCTTAGAAGATGTGTGTGTGATAAGGAAGACTGATGATGGAAGAGAAAAGGAGAACTTCATTTTGGGAAAAAGATAAAGAGTTTACCTAACACAGTAGAATGGAAATGAATGGGCAGGGGCCAGACATGTTACAAAGGTAAACTTGATGATTCTGAGGGCTTAATGATACATGCCCTCTGAGGGAGAGGAAGCAGTCTTGAGCTGCTATGACAGTGTCATACACTGGGTGGCTTATGAGCAACGGAAGTTCATTTCTTACAGTTCTGGAGTTTGGAAGTCCAAGATCAGTGTGCCAGCATGGTTGGGTTCTGGTGAGGGCTCTCTTTGGGGTTGGAGACTGCCCTCTTCTCTTGGTGTCTTCCCATGGTGAAGGCTCCCCAGAGGTCTCTGGAGTCCCTTCTAGGTAAGCACTTAGTCCCACTCATGAAGGCTTCTCCCTCCTGACCTCAGTACTTTCCACAATGCCTCCCCCAAAATATCATCATATGGGGGATTAAATTTCAATGTATGAATTTTGAGAGGCACAAACTTTCATTCCAGAGAAAATATCTTTGGTTTTCTGATTTAAGTAACAACAGATTAGGTAAAAAGTATAGGAAAGGGAGAGAGTTATGGGTGGAGGTAGAGAATGGTGTGCTGACGCACCTATAATTCTGCCTCGCGTGAACAGCCCTGGCTTTTTAGGTATACAGGTCTGAATCCATTCACAGGTTGTTGTTGACTGTGTGACCTGTGGCAAGTTGTTGAAGAAATCAAGCTGGGCCCGGGCATGGTGTTCATGCCCATAATCCTAGCACTCTGGGAGGTTGAAGTGGATGGATTGCTTGAACTCAGGAGTTTGAGACCAGCCTGAACAAGAGTGAGATCCTGTCTCTACTAAACATAGGAAAAAAAATAGCTGTGCATTGTGGTAAGCCCCTATAGTTCTAGCAGGAGGCTAAGGCTGGAGGACTGCTTAAACCCAGGAGTTTGAGGTTTCTGTGAGTGAGGTTGATGCCATGGCACTCCAGGCTGGGGTAATAGTGACACTTTATCTCAAAAAAAAAAAAAAATCAAGTCAAATCAAGAGAGATACTAATTAAGCTTTTAAGGGAACAGATAAAATAATCAAGTAACCTAATGAAACATCCAATAATTAGGGAAGAATTAAGGTCAATAAGATTCTTTTATTGAGCCTTTAGCACTCGTTGGTATATGTCTACAATCTAATTTTATAAGCTATCTCTGTAGACTAATATTTAGAGAAATCCAGTTCCACAGTGTCAATCATAGAAAACCTTAATTAGCTATTTGGCACGTTATAAAATCACTACCGTCTATATGAATATTAGCATTTGGCATTATAAACATGTCCAAATACGTCTATATAATCTCTAGAGGAGTTGTACATGGAATTATAGTTTAAAAAGATATTTTAGTTGCATTACAAAACCCAACTTTCACTGTGATCAATGCCTTCAAGTGGAGATAGGACAAATGAACAAAAACCAGCTATCTGCAAAGAACAAGGAAAAGAAACTAGAAGATCACATTCTTAAAAAAATTGTCCCCTTTCCAGAAAACTATAGTAGCAAAGGTAAAAAGAAACAAGACCACCTTTTAAAACATACACAGAAAAAGGCATGACAAAGTCAACATTTAAAACAGCAAAAATGTCAGAATTTGTCCTGAAAGCTTATTAGCATCAGGCAAGAGCAGGTCGTGGAGCTCTCATTAGGCCCTCGGTAGCCAGAGACAGAGAGCTTTGCAGGAGCCTGGGTTCATTTTAATTGGAACAAGCCCCTGAGGAAAAAGAAGTACGTCACTGAAGTTGTTCCCTGGACTAATAGTGGCTTTGAGGCTAGACTGCTCAGTGAAGCAATCGTTTTCTGATTTCATTAATTCTTCGTAAAAATAAACTGACTCTGTATTCTCTGGATATAAAAACTGTAAAACTTGGGCTTTTAAGGGGAGGCGAATGTGTGTATTATGAATTCATTTGTCTGGAAGTCTGGAAAATATTACTGAATGTGGTCAGCATGCATCAATTTCAGCAACTGACAAAGTAGCTCACTGGATCAGCAGTGAGAGAAACAGAAGTCTCCTGGGGAACAGATTCGTTTTCGGCATCGATGTAGGATGGAATAATACGAATGGGATAATCAGTCTAGTGTGTTTGCGGAATACCTGCAAGATTTTGGAAAATAAGTAAAGTGCAATATTAATTAACCTATATGTGCAGCATGTAACTATAATTTATTCACAGTCGGTTTCTTGGCTGTCATCCCATTTATTCAGTCATGACTTTTATCAAACCATTAGTCATTGGTTGATCTCATGTTTTCAGCGCTTACAGCATAGGGCATTAGTATGATACGTTAGAAAGACACCTCGCCTTTATAATCATTCATATACGTCTGAAATCTATGACTGGCTTATAATGAAACAATTTGTAATTTTCCTTTTGTTTTGATATAAAAATTATTTTCCCTTGTTTGACCTAGTAAAGGCTAAATAAGTGGGGTACATGTGTGTACGGGTGTGTATGGTTTTTCTAGGTTGAATAAGTTCGTGTAACGCTGTGTGTTTAAAGAGTCTAGGGACTTTTAAAGAGGAAATATTCTAAGCAATCATTTTTGAGTAAGGTAAGTAAGTTTTTAGGGGGCAAAATGAGGTTTTGGTCCATCCCATAATAGTAGATAAATTGTGGTTGGGTTGTTTTTAATCAATTGATTTTTCCTCTGGAGTTAGTTAGGACTTTTAAATATTATCATCCACACACTGAATATTCTCAATTTTCTTTTTCTTTTTCTTTTTGAGACAGAGTCCCACTATGTTGCCCCAGGTAGAGTGCTGTGACATCATAGCTCACAGCAACCTCAAACTCTTGGCCTTAAGTGATTCTCTTGCCTCAGCCTCCCAAGTAGCTGGGACAACAGGTGCCCGCCACAACACCTGGCTATTTTTTGTTGTAGCTGAAATTGTTGGTTAGCAGGCCAGAGCCTGGTTCGAACCCACCAACTTCTGTGTATATGGCTGGTGCCATAACCACTGTGCTATGGGCGCTGAGTCAAATATTCTCAATTTTCAAAGAAAAGTTTAATGAGATAATGTGTAAGTTTCTGGTTGGCAAACTATATAGCAGTCATTCTCATTGTTTGGGACAGACAATTTTACTCCCTACGACTCCTATATACCCATTTCACCCATTCATTTGAGTGTATATTCCTTTTAGGCTGAATTCTTCTTTCCTGCCAAAGAATCCAGCAAAATAAAGGCAAACAGTGACTAATCTCATTTTTAATGCGATTCTTACACCAGAAAGCCTGAGAGACATTTGAATGAGGAAGAAAAAAGATCAACCTTGATTTGACAGTTGTTTGACAAAATAGGAAAGTGAATTGGAAAGTGCACGGGGCTGTGAAATCAGTAGTCGTCTATTTTTGTTCTCAGATCCTCAAAATCTTCTGTCTCAGAGCTAGGAATTGAAGAAAAACTCACCAAGGCCAACGTTAAGTTGACTTGCTCTTTCATCTGTTAAGCTTATGAAAACGGTGGGTACAAGAATGTAAATTGCAGAAAATGTCCCACATATTCGGATTCTGTCATCGTTAAGATGCTTTCCAACCCTGAAATTCTGTGACTCCCCAGTGAAGTCCCTTGGATTTTATCTGAGAAAGGAGTTACCTTTCTGTCTTGTGTAATCTGTATTAATAGTGAATGGTTGTTTGACACGGTGACATGTTTGACCAAGATATTTTCTGGAGCTGGATTTGAACAACAAAGATTATGCCAGGATTCTAAGTATATCTGTTTCAGAATCAAATAAAATAATAATGTGACTGTAGATACATACATTTGTAGTGATTGTAGATTCAGACTATGGATTCTCCTTTTATAGTACAACCTGGGGAGAAAAAAATAATTTATCTAAGGTTACTAGTTTGAAAATTGTGGTTCGGGGCACTGAGGGGTAAATGTGGCACCGTGGAGAGGAAATCTCCCCCATCTCCCAACCTCCACCACCACTCGCATCCCAGCAATAACCCAGTCCTGCCAGTGCTTCCCAAGCATTCCATACACCTGGCTTTCCTTTTCTCTCCATCCCTACAATTATTCTCTGGATCGCTTATCACCTCTCCCCTGGACTTTGCACAGACAATATAAATTCTCATTTCCTTGTCTTTGCTTATATGACTTTCTTTGCCTGGAACATTTTCTTCTTCCAAATGACCTCATTCCGTGTCTGATTAATCCTTATGTCTCAATTCACAAGAGCGTCAGCTCTTCTGCAAAGGCCACTTGCATCCTTCAGAAAGTTTAGGCGCCCTCTCCCATTCTCGGTACCATAGATGTGGGTCCAGCATGCTTATTACACTCACTACGTTGCAGTCTACCCTTCCTAGAAAGAGGAAGTCTGTCTAAGTTACCTTTGCATTCTCTGAACGTAACAAAGTGCCAGCTCCATAGTAGCTGCTCAATAAAATACTTCTTGAGGGCCTGACGTTTGCTCTGAATCTTCAGTCTGTGGAATCTCTAGAGTCGACCGCGCTTCACATGTGCTTCTTACTGAGATGTCATTGTCATTCATCCTTCTCTATCCCGTATCTAGCCACATCCTCTCTCTACTTTCCTATAATTGTCAGGTCAAGTTCAGGAGGATGATGAAATCCTGATTTATCATTTATGACATCCTTGGATCTGGCCTTTGCCTGTTTTCTTTTCCGGCCTTGTCATTCCTCATTCTTTCACATACCTCATTGACACAGATTTATGGAACTGCTTGTACTTTCTCATGATTAACACGTGTTTCAAGCTTTTATGACTACACGTATACTTTCTCTTTTGCCTAAGACACCTTCCTCCCAGTGCCTCTTCCTTCTTCTAAATCCCGTTCCTCTTTTCTCTTGGGAAAGCCTTCCTGGCACCACTCCCACCTGCATCACCTCCCTGTGTCTGAGCCCTGCTGTCTTGTGAGTTTCCATTGTACCCGGGCTTTTTCTCTGACGTGCCTCTCACACCTCGCTATTGATGTCTATGCATGTTCCTCTTTTCTCTATGTAAGTACAAGCTCCTTGAGGGTAGGTACTATGTTGGCTTGGACCTGTGTTTTCAGCACCCAGTATTGTATTCAGCCTATAGTTTGAACTCAGTTGTAAAGAAAAGAGGGAGCAAGGAGAAAACGATGAGAGAAGGAGAAGAGAGAGGAAGGAATAGTCGGCAGGTACTAATTCCCAGATATTTAAACTCATTTCAAATAGGAACTTGTTTATTCCCAAGGTTCTCAGAAGCTGACGGATGAGAGAAGCTATCCTCTCCAATTCTATCATACCTTACAAAAGAAAAACTAGCTTTACAGAGTTTATCCAACGCTCACAAAGAAGTAGGATTTTCTGATATTTCTATTTTTTAACGTTGCAGGAAAAGAAATTCAGGAGATTCATCAAGCTAGGAAGTAAGAAAAACAGAATGTGAATCAGTCTGATCAACACAAATGCAAATTTTCTGATACCATACCCAGGATTGACTATATCAGGGGTGTCCAACCCAGGCCCACAAACCGCATGCTGACTTTGTGAGGACATTTTTGGCTTATCTGTGGTGTTGGATGTCAGGAAAAGTATGGCCCAAGACAGCTCTTCTGACAATATGGGGGTGAGGAAAAAGAAAAGGTTGGATATCCCTAGACTATATAGTTTGTGGGGCCCAATAAATATTTAAAATATGGCTTGCTTTCTTTAAAATTATCAAGAATTTAAAGATAGCAATAGTTTAGAACCTGTCTAAGCATGGGGTTCAGTGTAGGTGCTGGGGACATATGCCCATGAAGCTGGCCTTGACATGTCTTTCCATAGTTTTGGGGAGCTAAGAACATGGCTGGCAGTACATTTGCCAAACTCTATCTTGGTGCACTGGGCAATATTTGTCTCGTTGGACTAAGGAGAGAACATATTGATGTTGGACACCACGGTCAGTGTGGGGAGGGATCGGTGTTTGGGTTATTATCTCGTGAATCTTCCTACGCCCCTCATGTACACTGCACCTTCTTTCTGAGCTGCCTTTCTCCCCACATCTCCTGACCAGTTGAGCCCTGTGTTTCTCTTAGAGCATCAGCTCCTCTGGGAAAGACTTCAGTCTTTTCCCCTGCCTGGTCTGAATCATTGCCCTCCTGTATGTTGTATTTTGGTGGGTCACTCACGTTCATTTTGGTTTCTTACTTTGTGTAAGAGGAAGTTGAGGCCTCGAGAGTCACGTAGCTATATGGCTGGGAAATAGATGTTGTTGGGACACTTTACGTTTTCAGCACCATTCACTGCTAATCCAGGCTGCCTTCATGCTGCTTCAACTGCAGACTTCAAGTTTGAGGTCACTTGTTCACTGAGAATACTCAGCACTGGCCACCTTGCTATCACCTTTCTTTAATCCCCTGGAAGAAATGTACTGATGGTTGAAAGGTGATGTCTGGTTCTCTTGGTGGAGAGTAACACATCCACACACACATGGATATGATCTGGACCGTGTGATGTGGGAGGGGACAGGAGCTAGCACATGCCAGGATCACTGTGCATCTTTATCTCTCCAGAGCAGGGAGCAAAAGGATGAGCCAAAAAACAAACAAACAAACAAAAAAAACACCCTGGTCGTTTATTTCATCACATTTCACTTGAATCTGAAAAGGGTGACCAAAGTTCCACACTTTCCAGGAAGCTAGAAGACAATGTTAGCATTCCTTATAAGACCTGATTTGCTAAAATGCTAAAAGCTCTTAGTATCATATTGGAACTGCTCCGTTGGCAGAATAAACGTTTTACTGTGATATGAAATAATGTTAAAAATATCCAGGCTTTACAATTCAAATTTTAAAAATACATTTTAGGATGTGATGTAGTTGCCTCTACCTTTAAATATGACGATGAAAAAAAAAATAAAAATAAATAAATAAACATGAGGATGAATGCACAGAGCATCAAGGTGGAGATTCCCCCTCTGCGTGTAACAGAAGAAATGAGGAGGGAACAGCTTCTCCAAGATGTGCTCAGCGCAGAGACGTGATCAAGGTGGACATTTTTCATGCTTTAATTGGTTTCATTAATTGAAAACGAGGTAATTGATTTTGAGAAGGTGATTTAAAAGTGGGGTTAGGGATGGCAACTCTCTGAAACGAATCCATGAATCTCTGCTAATCCTCAAACAGAATAAGGAAGTATCTGTGTGAGCCTCCTATGAATCATACAGGGCCACATGAGGTTAAATCAATGAGACTGTTACTTGTAACCAGATGTTAATTCTCCATCAACAGTAGTGTGGTTCATAGACAGGCAGAACCTAATGTGGAATTAATTTAAAAAATAAAAAAAATATCACTTACTTGCCTACACTCTTCCAATATCCTGGGGGGAAACTGAGAAGAAATGAAAGAAATGTTCCATGGCCACATCCAGGGAATCTCGGTAATGGGTAAGAAGCCTCTCGTTAGAGATTTCTGAGCTCTGCTCTTTTCTGTGGCTGGAGAAGGACCACTCGCCCTAAGAAAAAGTGTGTGGCTCAGAGAGGCATCTAATAAATGGCTGATTCACTGTGTCTGCCAAGGTCTCTTGGCAAAGGCTTTGGATCTTGATAATACCGTTTTCTAACATTGCCTAAATGGGCATTCCTTCAGAAGCCTAGAAATATTATCTCTTGTCCTTCCAATTCAATCACTCAGCTTTTTCCTCGATAGTGTTGTAATGGAGGTAGGCTTTGAGAAATTTAAATAGGCAATCTTCTTTAGCTTTCCAAGTATATAACATTTATTCTGGTTGGCCCCAGAATTCATCAAACCTGGAGAAGATTAAGATACATTATTGCAAATCGGATGATATAATAGCTTCTGACATGGAAAATACGGTTTTTAGAATTCCTTCAGTTTCTTTCCAGTGTACCAAGAACGCTGGTGGATGAAGAAAGAGAGAAGCAGTTAATAAATCAGCCCAAAAGTATGTGTTCTTATTTTTTCTTCCTTGGGCCACTCCTCAAAAACGTAACAGAAAGCAAGTAAAGAAAAGTAAATGAGGCCAGAATCAGACTTTTGTGCCCGTTTCTCATTTGAAACCTTGAACCTTGTAAGGTTTTCTTTACATGAACATCTGAGGTAAAGGTTATTATTCTTATTTTAAAAGCTGAGGCAAATGGAGACAAACCATTTGCTCAGGATGGTACAGATGGCGCAGAACCTGGATTTGAACCCGGAACAACTGATAAACCACTCTTAACCACAGTACCACACTGCCATTCTGTGTTGCACTGGGCACACAGAGGTGCGAAATTTTCGTAAAGAATTTAATTAAAATTGTGGAATGATAAAAGTCAGTAAAGCTTTAATATGTTTACATTTGAAGAATAAATGAATTTCTGATCATTTTTTTTTCGTTGATATGATAATGGGGGTAAGGTACTTGCTCTTCTGGTTTAGCAACATATGAAAGGCTGATAAAATTTTGGATAGAAATGAAGATTTCAAATGTAACCTAAACTTCTATATGTCTTGCTAAAAAAAAGTTTGAGCTGACTTTTGCCCAATGGCATGCAAACTCAAAGCATAACTTTTCCTCATGTGACTATCTTGAACAGTTTTGTAATTATCAACGATTATAAATGATAATGTGATTTCTTGTATTGATTTATCAAGTACCATAAAGTTTTACAATAGATATTTCCTCAGAGTTTCAAATTAATTGCCACAATAAAAATAATCTTTGAAGTTTTTTTTTTTAAGTAGGGTACTTTGTTTATGTTGCAGCTATTTCCATAGAGATAGTGTCAGTATTTCGGAACTGTTTGGGAAGGCAAACTTTTTCTATATAGGTATATTTTTGAGCCATTTTGTCATCAAAATTCCATTATCCAACAGAATATAAACTATCTGTCTCATCTCAATATTCTTTTTACTTTTAGGTACTTGGTTCCTTATTTCCTTATTTTAAAGGATTATTATTTCATAGTAGTTTATTTAAACTAAATGAGACATTTCTGACATCAACTTTTAAAACGTGATGGTTTGGTTCTCTTGTATTTATTTTGGGTAGACTTGCTGTCTCTAGCTAAAGGCTTTTTGCTTATAAACCCTTTGCTTGTAAACCTATAGTGTTACCAATTAAATGATGTAGCCCTTCAAGTAATGTTAACCATCCTGGATGAAAATGTGCTCAGGCAATTAAGGCACAGTTGTAAATCATTGGAATTTGGAAAAATAAACAATGTCAGATGATAGTTCCTTGAGACATGATGGATCTGAATCTCATTGTATGAGATCTCGGTTTGAAAATGAATAGGAACCTACTCTACGATTTCGTGCATAACATAGAATCAAGAAGGGGAGTAAAAAAGAATAGAGAGACCTTGTGAATTCTGATTTCCCAGGGAAGTAAGGAGAGGCAAAATTTAACTCTGAGAAAAGCGACAAAACGGCAACAACTACATTAATTCAGTTACACAAATTATGAAACACAAGTTGTGGTTTTCTTTTTACAGTGATTATATGAAATAAGTTAAAAAAAAATCCTACTTGGTAAAAGCAAAGCGAAGGTCACGGACAACTTGATGAGACAACCAACTATCCCAGTCTCGCCCTCTTCCCGCCTCACTGGAACTGGTGAACTACACCGGCGTGTTTGTGTACATCCCAGCTTCCTCCTTTGCTTCTCTCCGTACGAATATTTTTATTATAATCAGTCATTTGCTATTTTTGCCATCATTGATTTGATTCCTTTGTAGGTTATCTGTGAGTGATGATGTGAAAATGATGTCAAGACAAACCTTTGTGATTTTATTTTTCAGAAAAATGTCTAAGAATTAGTCTGGTGAATCATGCTGCTGCCACTACCAGTCAAGTGACATAGCTGAAAATTTTATCAGCGTCAACAAATAATCAAGATGGTAAGAATGATACAGGATCTAGCACAGATTGTTAAATTTGTGAAAATAAATTGCAGACTGTGGGTCTCTTGGGATTAGGTTCGTCTGCCACTGATAGAAATCTCCAAATAATAATGTCTTCAACTACATGGGAGTTTCTCTTTCAGGCAAACAAAATCTGGTGTCACCTATTCAAAGTTGACATGATGGTCCCGTGTTCAGCAGCGACCCAGATAACTTCTATCTTGCTGTCAGGTCAGACTCCAAATGGTTCCCAACTCATGGTGGGATATGGCTGATTTAACTCCAATGTCTACATTCAAAACTGCAGAAAAGAAAAAGGACCCCAACAAGAGCAGGTTTCAATTATGAAGGCGGTGGGGGGAAATGCATATTGGGAGAAATTTTGCAATCTCTTTCATAAAAACAATCAACCTAAATTATATCAAAGTACCAAATTTTTAAATACAATACCAAGTCTTAAAAATATTCATGTTCCTATTTTCAATGGCAAAACTATGGAGCATTCTGTTATCTATCTATGCCAATAATTTGACCAAATAATGTATATATGAGAAAAGACGTTTATAACACAGGTGTTTCTAATAGGAAAGAAAACCCTGGAAATATTTAGGAAAGAAGAAAAATGTGGAATTTACTTGATACCATTGTGATTTTATACTATTGGGAATAACCTATGGATAAACGGTGCCATTAAAGAATTGAAACTTAAAGAGGTTGAAGAAAGTAGAGTGGAATTAAATTTTATAGTTAGAAGAGTGCAGTTCTTGAAAAAAAAATGGTTCACTATTGAGAGAGGATTACGGCTCTATGAGAGCAGGAGTTTTTATTTAATTTGTTCACTTTTAAATTCTGGGCACCTAGAATAGTGCATCAAAGGAGTAGGGGTTAAATAAATGTTGAATTAATTGATTGATTTTTCCACATGTTAGTTACAAGTAGATTTCTTGTAGAAAAAAAAGAAAGTTTGTTTTTGGC
>NW_003852452.1:719860-727526 GCF_000181295.1 Otolemur garnettii
TGGTCAATTTACATAACATTATTTCCAATCATGATATTAATTTTTATAGTTTCTTTAGAAGCCCTCATTGTTAGAATTCCTTTAAACAACTTTTTAGGTTAAAAAATTCTCAAAATATAATCCATAGATAAAGTATATGTTACATGTAGTATTAAATATTTTTCTTACAAAATATAAATATCAAAAGGCATGGAGTTCATTCTGAAAACATATTTGTGAAATATTCTAATACAGAGAAAAATTAAAATATCTTCTTAGTATTGGTACCACTGAGATTTTACTTCTAGTGTCAGTATATTTTAAATTAAAGAGCCATATGTTTCGAATTTCAAGTTAGTATTCACTGAGGGTACTGCTTGCTGCTTATTTCTCTAACTAGAAAATGGGCCTGATGCAGTTTATACTTCAAAGTGAATTTTTGGTAATATAAAATGATAATTCTAATATGTTCTAATTAAATGATATTCAATTTATTTACCATTTACATATGCTTGAGATTTTAATCAGTTCTAAATATTCAAGTTTCAGCACATTAAGACATTTACTTTTCCTTAGGAGTACATTCAAAGTTGTTTCTGATAAATTGGTTTGCCTGCAAAAGATTCTCTTAGTGAGAGGAAAAGTATCTGTATCTGATGACTGTATCTTTACAGATATAGTATCACTCAGGAGGAGGCCAAATATGCTTGAGCATGGACAATAGAGTTTGGCTTCAAGTCCTTGATATACATGCCATCTAGCCTACCCTACAGGCTAAATGGGGCCTGAAATATGGCTCTCCCCCCGTCTCACTTTCCCGTAAGATAGGGCAGCTAAAATAATGTACTGATACTATCAGGTTTAATCACCACTAACTCCTAGCTGAAACTAATTGTTTGGACCTTGAACATCATTAAGTCCACTTTTTTGAGAGTGATGGTTTTTTAGAGTTCAGATTATACCTAGAATTCTGATATAAAACATCATACTCTGAATCTATCCCCTGGATTTTTCCCTATTTCTCAGTATATACAGTTAAGCTAGATATACCCACTCATTAATCACCAGCTGAATCTTTACATCAGCATGTTGCCCAATGTGGCAAAGATCATTTAGTAGGAATGGCTAAAACTATTCTGGAATGCTCGTCCTGACCAAAAGAGCAACACCAATGCAGATCCCACTGGCAAAGTGATCTGTGTTCTCTCTGTCTGATTTACACATGGAAGCAGCTGTTTAGAGAGGCCAAACACCCTCAGTCCTGGGTGTAGGAAGCAGACAGAAGAGGGGTTTTTGTTCTTCTCAGGTTCTAAAGTGAGAAATAGTTCAACTAAATACATATAATGGGAAATTCTCCAGACATGGACAGGTACATCATATTCTAGGCAGCCAGAAATACAAGTATGATTTCTCCAAGATTACAGAGCTAAGTGAAAAAGCTGAATTCAGTAACTGAATCTTTCTACTCTACAACACTGCCACTCTAATTGACTAAAATATAAAATATCAATGACACTGCCTATGATTAGGAGGTAACAATAATATTAGTACCTTGGATTTATATTATTTAAAAAAAAAACAAATCCTAAATCACTGTAATAGTTGTTTGTTCTTAAAAACCTTACTAGTTTAAAGCAAATTTAGTACTTTATTTAACAGGTGACTAAACCGACATAAAGGTAAATTAAATGACTTCCCTATGGTCAAACAGTGGTAGATTTAGCAATATTTGTTTTAACTCTTTTTCAATCCATTAACATCCATTACCTGCTGTCTGAAGAGAAAGGATATGGCTTCAAAGTAGCACATTGAAGGTGAATGATATGTTTTCCTTGCAGAAACTCTTCGTATGATGTCAGTGTTAATAGCAGGAAAACTGAAATTTAGGATACATAAAAAATAATGGATTTGGTCAGACTGGGTCATGAAATGATTAGAGCTGAATTCACTTACCGTAGCTTTAAATAATGCGAAGTCCAGCATAGTACAGGTCCCTGAAAGGGAAAGGTACTTTGAAAACTTCTTGGCATACTTCCACTTTAATAATCCAAAACCATCTGTGAAAACAAAACTGGTATTATAGGCCTCCACTAAATGGATTATATGTTTCTTAGCCGACACCTGTTCAGAGCACTTAGGTATTAGATGACTCAGGGATCTAAACGACATCCTTATCTATTGAGTGAGTTCAGACATGAATTTAAGTGTCAGAAAACAGTGGCAATTTTAGAGCAAAAAAAATTATAATTTTAATCTTAAATTTCTTGAATTTAAGATTATCAAAGGAAAAGGTCTGTATTTGTCTAAAACAGCATAATTTATAAAATGCTTTCACAACACCACAACACTGTGAAGCACTGCCTACTTTAAGACAGTGAAATTATGTTGTGAGATGTCACAGGCTAATAAGTCATGGAGTCAGGGAGGGTCCTCAGATCTGCTGCACTGCACAACTCAGCGGCTCTCTGCAGTATTGGGCATGCCTGGCCCGTCTAGCTCAATGTGGTGCCCCTGAAACTTAAGGTAATGATGCCTACTCTTGAGTTTTCTTTACCTTACCTTGTACTATCTGTGGCCCAGAGAGGAATCCAGAAATAAAGATAATCATAGGCTTGAATTTTATTATAGTTTGATTTGCCGGAATGCACTGAATTTTGAAAAACAAATCGAGTAATGAAGAAGCAATCGCAAAAAGTAAATAGGAGGGTACATAAGTAATCAGAAAATACAGCTTACACTCTAGAAATACTTTACAATTTAAAGAAATCAGAGCCACTCAGGCCTCCAATCTACAGGAGAGTAAGTGTTTTCCAAACTTGGATTCTTCTGGATATGTGGACTGATGACATACTTGATAGATGGTATAGGACTGAGAAATAACTATCATCCATCTCTTGAGAAGAGTAACATGTTTTATGATAAATCCAGGCTGAACGAAGAAGGTGAGTATTTAGGGGGCAATAGCATATGGCTGTAGAGAAATGCATGCAGAAAAATCAAAGTAGGAGTGAGTATTTGTAGGATTTTTTTTTTGTTGTTGTTGTTGTTCTTTAGAACAAGAAGGTAGAAAAGGGGCGAAGTTGGGCATCCCAGAAACACAAAAGCAGGTGAATTTTTTTTATGGATGTTCTCTTTCCAGCCACTGAATCAGGAACCCTACTGTCCAATATATGGTCTTGTAAGGAGATGTTTGGTAAGGAATGAGCTTACACAAATATTATGAATCTAGATAAGTCCTCCTTTTAGGGAATATATTTGCAATCTGGTACACGGGTAATATATTTGCAATCTGGAAACATCTTTTGGAGTAGGCACTTCAGCACTCCTAAGTTTAATAAAAAAGTAAGAGGAAGTAGAAATGGCCCTTGGTCCTAGAAAATAATTATCCTCTTTAATGAAATTTTATTCATGGTTTAGCAAATAGAAGAGACACATAGAAGAAAATCTCCTAAAGGAGAAAACGTTTGGGGGTGGCTGTTTGAAGCCTTTTTACTCTACTGCTGTGTCTCCCAGACTTTATAAGTATCAGATAAAGCAGTTTAAGAAAAATAAAGATACCTAGGTTTTGCCAGCAGAAACTTCAATTCAGAGGATCCAGAAGAGCTCAGAAATTTTAATTTTTAACAAATTTCCAGGAGATCCTGAAGCACATGGTTTTGAAAACCAGTGATGATCCCTAGACAGGCATCACACAGAATCTTATTTAGTTCAACAGCAGCTAAGGTCTTAAAAGTATGCGTGGCACCAAGCTAAAGCCTAAACTTGAAAAAGGTGGTCGAGAACCTGAAAGGAATTGCAAATAGCTGCACCAAAATGACTTCTCGTGAGGGCTGATAGGAAGATTTTTCGTGGAAAGGAAAAAAATGAGTGACAAAAACATAAAGCTTCGCATTGTTTTGTTCTAGTAGGTTGTTTTTAGATATTGCTCATCTTTTAAAATGGGTCCCCTGATCATATCATTTGTACCAATGGTTGGTAGGTGGTGATTCCTTTTGCAATTACAGTTGTACAAGGATAGATAAAATTTAGCACTTTTGGTAATGCAAACGTCCATCCAAAGGGGTAATATTTTAATGACTTTTAATAGAATATATTAATGTGGAGATATTTTTGTATCTCAATTTATAAAGTCTGTCTACTGCTATAAATTCTCTGAAAAAAATGCTTAGTGTTTTTAAGCTATTTGCTTATAGTTCATAAAACAAAAGGGCTGTTTCTTAGAGAATTGAAAACAAAAACTAAATGTAAAGTTACACATATCCTTCTGGACACTAGCCGTCATAGCGAGTTCCTGAACTAGTATAGACTGTGGCCTTGAAGTGAGACTTGCCATGTGACTAAATCATATTCCACTAAGTACGAAAAAAGGAGTCAACTAAAAAATACATAGAAAACTCTATCCTTATGTGACCTTTTCTTGGTGGAGAAGAAAACATGACAATAATTTTTAAGACTATTAATATATACACTGTTGAACTTGTTTCCAAAGGAAATTCACAGGACTAGAATGTAGCGTGAGTGAAATGAAAAATGTTAGCGTGAAGTATGACAAGGTCTAATGCAATGTACTGGGGGAAAATGGAATGTGCGCTCAAAGAAAAACGAAAGAAATTAAGCCAGGAAAAGACAAAAGGGATTTTTGAAGATGATTTTATAGGGAGGTTAAGAATGTTCTCTGAACATGGGAACCCATAGGGGTAAATGGACTAAGGAGATGTCAAGGTGAGGTCTGGTGAAAAGCGAGGTGATGATTGTGAGATTCTAGAGCTGGGAGAGGTTTGAAAGATACATCACATTCTGCCTGATACCTTTCCTGTAAGCTGTGATTCTGCTATAGGCATCACAGAGAAGTTCTTTGGACCCTATTCATAAAACACAGGCTACATCTTTAAACCTTTCACTTTGTGCCTTTTTTTTTTTTTTTGATACTTAGGACCATGTCCCACTCTACGTTCTGGTCTTGAACTTCACTACTTATTCACCTATTTTTACCTCTGCCGCACGCTCTAGACTTGACAGTTACATTAAAGCTTTGGCTATGATCATGCCCTTCTCTCCAAGTTTGATCCAGTAGTCCTTGATACCCTCATTTCATTACACATCCCTACCTGCCCACAGCCAATTTCTTTTCACCATGTGACCAAGACTTACGTAAAGAGGTTTGACTTATTAATTTTAAAGCTAACAAAATGCAGCCCTACAGAAGGGAATTGGCTTACCAAAGTCATTCAGTGACTAATCAGGTCTAATAACATCCATTCTAGTTCTTTCTTTGCCAACAATTCTCTCTTTTTAGTCCTAATAATTCCTGAACATACCAGGTAGATGCATAGATTTAAAATCTGGCTCTCCTAGAAAAATTCTTAAAAGAATTTCTTTTGTTATTGTACTTCCCTTCCTTGTGTATGACACAGTGCTCTTTGGTAAAATTAGTGCTCATGTTTTTCTTTTCTTAGGTACTTCTTGCTATTTTATTTATGCCACTGGAAGATTTAAAAGCATTCTGGCTTATTGAAGAGAACAAGTTTAGGATGTGTCAAATATGTTGCCTGTTTTTAAAGCCAGCATAATGCTGGAATGCGTAAACACGCTTAGTCTAAATAATTCACAATGCACAGTATTACTGTTTAGTTCGGCAGGAGCTAAGCTCATAAAAATGTATGCTACATAGCTCTGGTGGCTAAAATTTCAGAGATGGAGAACCTGAAAGGAATTGCAAAGAGCTGAATGAAAATGGCTGTTCGTATCGTGAGGCCTGATAAAAATTGCCCATTTCCCCTTTGCTCTGTGCCGTAATGGATTTAGAGGTAGCCATTGTCTTGTAAAGTGACATCATCCTCTAAAATCTTCAGGCCTATCCATGCTAACTCGATATTCATGTTCCAAATAAGAAATAATAGCCCCTGTTGAAGTGGAAGGAAATTGGGTGTCTGAAGTAATGGAAGCACAGAGGAAAGCACGTACGAAGTACCTTTGCTATATAAATCCAAGGTTTTGAAATTCCAGGCAGATGGTCCAAATGTAACCCTATCCGTAATCCCAAAGAAAGCATAAACAGAATATTTCCCTTTCATTAACATTGCACTTATTTTTCCCCAACCTATAAATACTAAGAACATTTTCCTGGCTTCAAAGTTTATAAAATTAAACATCCTCAATGTTTCGAGTGTAAATTAACCTCTCATAGAATCCTAGAAACCCAACTGAAATGCTCAGAAATCTATTCTGGGTTCTAGTCATATAAAATATAAAGTTTCCAATAAACCTCAAAGATTGCCATCATGTGCACTGGCGTTATAAAAGTCACTGCCTTTTATGCTCAGGTTGAGCTTTTACTAGTTTTAGCCCCTCTCCAGAATTTCGGAAAAAATGACTGGCTTCACAGAAGTGCCACTTGACTTATAAGGTTTGACCAACTAGGAGACACTATCTTAGGTAGAAGGAACAGGGGCCGGGGCGGGGGGGGAGCAGGGGGGCTGGAAACCAGAGAAATGAAAGTAAGAAAGGAAAGACTTTCTCGTGTGCTTTGGTGATTACTGCCAGCACAACTGTTTCACTTTTGCAGTTTAAAGCTATGAGACTTCAGGAGCATATACATGAGAAAGTGTCACTCGAAATGACAGTTTAAGCCACAGGTGCTAAAATTTTCAGCAAATCCATGCACTCACAATTAAACCTGGAATGCACAAATTAACTAAAAATGTAACAATGGAGTTTAGTGCTTCCAAAGCGTCTTGCTGGCTACTGACCACTTGGACCCGAGCTGCCACAGGCCCTGGGTGAGGGAGAGGGCCGAGCCCATTTTGTTGTCAAGGATGACGGCAGGAATCAAGTAGGAATGCAGATGCATTTCCAAGCTCTCAACCTGGTTTTCCACAGCACATTAATTATTTTCTAAACCAAATTCCTTTATGACCTAAATTCTAATCCTGAAGCTAATATTGTGCCATTCCTATGCCTTCCCATTTGTTATTATCTGTGAGAAATCCAACTATATTCTACTTTATTACTCATTCTTCATAATTAATCTAAAATAGTGTCATTCATCAGAATTAATATAATTTTTCTAATCTCTTCTCCCAAAGTCAGTTCCCAGTTCATTTTGCATATTTCAAACCGTTTTCATCCTCCGATGAGTAAAATGTCAAGCTTGCGGTAAATGCTTTTCATTGAGATTATAAACCTCTTTTGAAGGCAGAGAGGGGTTAGCAATTTTTCCTGGCTAACAATGAAATTATTTCACCTCATACACCCTGGTGCTTTTCTCTGTTCTTTTTTAGGACAAGCATCCGGTTTCGTGGAGCATTCCCTCTGCAGTGTGACTCAGGCACCTACAGCGTGGTCTGATGCTTTTCTGTATTTGCTCCAATTATTTATTGTGTTTCCAGAATAAAGCTGGATATCAAGATGTGAGCAGTGAGAGTAACGTTGCCTTCAGATTTCTGAATACTACAAACCATTAGTGCAGCCTAAGATCACCTGGTTTTATTTTTTTGGCAATTGTATCTTATGTCTCCATGTACAAGTTTGTCCTATTCTTTTTTCAGGGAAGCTACAGTGGTGATAACTTTTCTCCACAGTGGTTAAGAATGTTGCTTCTGGGCGGCACCTGTGGCTCAAAGGAGTAGGGTGCTGGCCCCATATGCTGGAGGTGGGGGGTTCAAACCCAGCCCCGGTGAAAAACTGC
>NW_003852452.1:727787-732812 GCF_000181295.1 Otolemur garnettii
CACAGTTCTGGGACTTGCTAAGTTCTAAATAAATGTTTGTTTATCAGAAGTAACCGCAAAAGCCACACTGTCATTATTATCATCATTATAATTATATTTTAAATTCACTGTTTATGAAAAATTTCCCTGACATTAGGATCTTACAGATGTTTTCAATCTGACTTTATTTTATCTAGAATCTATAAAAACATTGGAAGACATGTGGACACCTTTTTGTTTAATGTTGTGCCGAGTGTCCTAGAGTCCACAGGCTTTCGTAGAAAGAGAAGATACTGCTGTCGTTCAGTCTCACTTGCTTATAGATGAAAATCGTATATTTAGCTGATGTTTTGGCCTATTCTTATAAACTAGATTCGGAACCATGCTGACAAATTACCTCTTTGGGAACAGAAGTGTATTTTATTGAGTAAATAAATTCATTTGATAAATTGCATTGTATTTGAGTTTAAGATTATTTATCATGAACACTTTTTACGTGGAATCAACCTTGATTCAACTTTGATCTTGTCCTGAGTCCTCTGTGCAGAGAAGAACTCACTATAGGGATTGAACCATGACTTTTCAACACAGATTCCCTGATAAGGTATTTCATATCCCATACACAATTCAAAATAAAAATCACTAATAAAAATTAGTTGGAAAGACTGAATACCTCTTATTATTAAAAAATTAGTTATTGGACAATGAGATGAGAAAATTCCAAATATGGACTCAGGTGCCAAAAAGTGTTGTTAGCACTATAGAAATAGGAACCAAGAAAGCAGTATCACCCAAGACACCAGTGGAATTAAATGACACAGATTTCGTGATGTAGACTAAAGGAGATTACACAGAGTTATCCTGCTCATGGAGAAATGTGTGGTCAGTTTGTCGTTGTTACTGGTGCTTTTTTATTGGCTTTTGTAGAACAGTTATGGTTTCTAAATACCTACCTCTAGGGAAATTATGCGTTGTAGAGATTTGTAACAGAGGAGGCTTAAACTGAAAGGACGACTCTAAAAAGGAGGATAAACATTTTAAAGACTCAGATAATTTATCAGGAGATACTGAAAGTGAATCCTATGATTTTCTTTTCTTTTAAGCTTCAGAATTCCACCTCACATTTTGTCTGGAGGGTTAGGTAACATCCGTACTTTTCAGCTTTCTTTCTTATTCAGGCCTATTACAGACCACATCCTACACGCAATTTCATCTCATGTGCAGAGCTTGAAAGAGAGCTTTGAAAGAGAGAGCTTTGAAAGAAATATGAAAGGATATAACCATTTTATAATGGAGGAGACAAGACAGGAGGGATTAGTGACTTAGTCAAGAATACAGAGCAGTTGTTTGTCAATAGGTTTTTATTCTAGGTTTCCAAATGTGCAGTCCAATACTCTCATCACTACCGCCTGCTAAGGCATCACATATTAATAACATTAGGGTTTTTTTTTTTTGTATTTTCTGGATTGCATTTAGCATAATTCTGGGACATAGCAAAGGTTCAATAAATGCTTATTGAATGAAAAATGGCCTGGAGGTGGCCTAAGTCAATATTCCATTTTGTTGTCATAGCTTTCATCAAAGAAAACTTGTGATTATTCCTGGACTCTATTGCACACCACAAATCAAATGTGCATAGTGAATAGATTTTATTTTTAACTTCTCCCAGCCAAACTGATATGGAACTTTCCTCTAAGCACCATTTTGGTGCAGAATTTTTTTTTAAAAAAATTAAGTCTTATTTGATAGAAATCTGTAAAGTGCAATGGTGTGTAATTCCGGGATCTCAGAAATAATTTGTAACTCCCACTCACAGGAGCTCTGCAAACACATATGCTGAAGATATTAATGGATTGCCACTGAATACAGGGAAGAATAAGTGACAATGACCCATTGATCATGGGGCCTTAATGATACAATGAAAATTATGTCCTTAATGAAGACAAAATCAGGTACATAACTGCACATGAATTGAACTGAGTGTAGGATGTTAGGTCAGAGTGAAGTAGGGTTTTAAAAAAAACAATAAAAACAATACCCAGGAAAGTTATTGGGGTAGGCAGGGTAGGACGTGAGTTCTGTAATAAGGAAGAAGGACTGAACAGGAAATACTTCTCTGCTCTGCAACTTGAATATCCAATCTGCTGAGCTTCAGTCAGCTTGGGGGCTACCTGTGGTGTCATTGTAAGGATGAAAGAGGATTCTGTGGAAGCACTGGCCTGTACAGGCCTTGCCCTGTCTGTGCTATTATTTCAGAAGTATTTCTTTATATTTTAAATACTAGTGTGTGTGTGTGTGTGTGTGTGTTATTACATTGAAGAGTTTGATTCTGAGTTGCTAAACAAATAGCCTTCTGGAAGGACTTCAAAAATACCACGAAGGAAGCCTAACTCCAAGATGGTAAAATACAAGTTTTATAGTGGTCCTATTGACTTTCAGTTATTGAAGGAAAAATCAGCAGAGAATTAGGAAGTAATGAAACTATTTTGAAATGATGAAGGAAAGAAGGAAGCTTGAAAAACCTGTGCCTAGGCTCGGCGCCTGTGGCTCAGGTGGCTGGGGTGCCAGCCATATACACCGAAGGTGGTAGGTTCGAATCCAGCCTGGGCCTGCCAAACAACAATGATGGCTGCAACCAAAAAAAAATAAAAATGGCCAAGCGTTGTGGTGGGGGCCTGTGGTCCCAGCTACTTGGGAGGCGGAGGCGGGAGACTTGCTTGAGCCCAGGAGTTGGGGGTTGCTGTGAGCTGTGATGACACGGCACTCTACCCAGGGGGAGAGCTTGAGGCTCTGTCTCAAAAAAAAGAAAAAGAAAAACCTGTGCCTAGTGGCAGGGCACAAATTAAAAAAAAAAGCAGCTGCCATGTTCTATACTGGGCAGAGTAGTAGGGTGCATCCAACGATTAGCAAAAGTAGTTGAGTACTCCAAAAAGGATTATCCAGTAGTCGTCTCTCTCTCTTCTTTCTCTCTCTTCATCTGCCCACTCTCTCTTCCATTTAGCTAGAATGTAGTGGCCACATAGAGCAGGTGCAAAGGTAGCATGCCTTGATGGAACATTTTGAGGCCAGAATCTCTCATGTGGGAGTGCTGAGCCGTGTTCCTAGAGCTGGGAAGATCCCGAGTGTGAGGCAGGGGCTCGCTAGATCTGAAAAGCTTCATTCATGGATATACCACAGTGTTTTTTCACTGGTGCTTACATGTTCTTTTATTAATATTATTACTGCAATAGATTTAAGGGGTACAAGTTGTTTTTTGTTACTCAGATGAATTCAATTGTGGTGAAGTCAGGGCTTTTAATGTACCAATAATGCAAATAGAGTTCTTTACATCCTATGTTCTTCAAGACAGTTATGTAGATTTACTATTTCTATTAAAGGGAATGTTTGCATGCACTGTGAGTCCCTTGGTTTTCAAGTTAACTTAGCATTAAGACCATATTCTTATTCCATAAAGAGCAAAGTTAGTACTTGGGCACCCCAGTTGGCTTCTCTCCATTTAATTGTTTTTTAAATTATTACAGATTATAAAATTACATGTAATAGTTGCACATATTTATGGAGTAATATGTACATTGTGATACAAGCATGCAGTGTGTAATGGTCAACCAAGGTAATGGGGTATCCATCACCTCAAGCACCTATCATTTCTTGGTATTAGGAACATTATAATTCCACTCTTAAGGTTATTTTGAAGTATTCTATAAAGTGTTGTTAACTATAGTCACCCTGCTGTGTATGAAACACCAGATCTTATTCCTTCTCTCCACCATGACCCATGGCATAACAGAGGGCTCAGCAGAGGGTCAGGAGTTTTATCACCACCCCTCCCCTGGGGTGTCAGTGGAGATCACAAAGGGAGTGATGATGAGGTTTCTCCAACCCTCCTGGTCGGGGTGTCAGCAGAGGCTTCAGCAGTAACCAAGAGCCTCTCCTTCCTCTCAGAGGCCAGCAGAGAGTGAATACAGAACCCAAATCCCCACCTCCAAAAGCAGCCCCTTTTCCCCTTCCCCTGTCTGAGTTCAGTCACAGGAAGTCCAATAACACAGAAGGTTTAAATAAGATCTGGAGTCCTGCACTATAACACCCAGAATGTCTAGGTTTCAGTGCAAAATCATTTATCATACCACCAACCAGGAACATCTCACTCAAACGAAAAGGGCAATGGAAAGGTGCCATCCCTGGGAGGACAGAGATGTTGGGATGGTCTCACAAACGTTTGAAAGCAGACACAGTAACTATGTTTCAAACAGTAATGACTGACGTGCTTGAGACAAAGAAAAAAACGTTCTCAGCAAAGAAAGAAAATGTCAACAAGAAAATACAATGTATGAAGAACTACATGGGAATTTAGGAACTAAAAGATGTAATGACCCAAATTAAAAATGTAGTGGGTGGTTTTGACAACAGAAAGGAGGGAGAGGAAATGACGTGTGAAGTTGAGGATAGAACAAGAGAAATTACCAATCTGCACAACACAGAGAAAGTAGACTGGAAAAAAAATGAGCAGAACCTCAGCGATCTGCAGGACTACGGTAAAGAGTCACGTCGCTGGAGTCCTGGGATGAGAGGAAATGGAGGAAAATTTCACAAATTTGGCAAAATACATAAACGTATAAAATGAGGAAGCTATGTGAATTCCAGCTGGAGTAAATCCAAAGAAATCCTTCCACACAGAGGCACAGCATAACCCAACTTGGTAAAACTAAGGACAGAGAGAGATATCTAGAAAATTCCTAGAATAATACTTTTTGTCTGAGGAAAAAGGTAATTCCAATGAGGGTTGATTTCTTACCAGAAACCACGAAGGCCAAAGGGGAGTGAAACATTATTTTCCTCAGAATTCTATATTCAGCCAGGATATACTGCAGGGTTCTAAATAGACGTAAGATAGGTTTTATCATATTTAGGCAAACCCACTTCATTCTGAATCTTACATTATTTTTGCCAAGAATGGATTTTTAATTGTCGGTCTTTATAGCACACTTAATACTGTGGGTCTTAAATATTTTGGCCTTCTTTACAAGCTTAAAAATTATTGAGAACTCC
>NW_003852452.1:733512-736797 GCF_000181295.1 Otolemur garnettii
TTTTTTTTTTAAGTATTAGCATGGATGTGAAATCCAACATATTAATGGAGTTTTGGCTTTCTGTTGCAGTAGACTCCACTGTCTATTTTACAGGTCTTAACGATATTTTATTTACTTGTACTTTTGTAAAATCATGCATTGGTCATTTGAAAAATATTCGTTCACAGACTTAATATAGACCTTCCAATATTGACATATTTAATTAAATATAAAAGACACAGTTATTGTCATCAGCACTGACCTCATCAGAAAAATGTTTGAGTATTGGAAAACTGTGAAGGACAAAGTACAATTTTTCCAAAATTCTAAATTTTGCTTGTCAGTGGTTTTCCTTGAACTGATGGGCTCATTTTGTTCACTTTTCAGAGAGTGTTTCCTAAAGGTTAAAAGTCAAATTAACGCTAGACTGTCAATTATTCCTCTGAGTAAAGATAGTGTTTCACCAAAAAAAGCATCTGGTTCCACTCACTGCTAAAACAATTGTCCAAGCGCTTTTCCTTGGAGTACTCATTACTTCTTGGAATGTAGAAGTGTTTTGTGTACATCCGTTTTGTTACACAGACTTTTAAAAAAGCCATGCCCTCAAGGGTTGAGATACAATAAAATTAAGAATTTTCACAGCTTCAACAAGGATATACTTCAGTGTATATGGAAGTTTGTTTGTTTGCTTGTTTTTAATCGAAAGTGTAAGGCCATATGGAACACTATTATTAAGTGTTATATTACTAGTATTACTATTTGGTGTCACTGCTTTGATCGCCACTCAGATGCCAGCAGTTTATATTATCTGGCAATATCAGTGCAAATGTCTACCCGGTAAGAAGGACCAATAACACTTTCATATTGTTACAAAAATACTTTGTCTTCACAAACCTCAATCTGTTGCGGTAACTTCCAGCTATCAATATTCTGCAAATCACTGTTCTAATGTTCCTTTAGTCAGTTTCTACTTGTCTTTTACAACAAGCAAAGATAAAACTGACATATTTTCTCCTCTCTATCCTCCACCAACTGACATTAATCAATATTTACTTTTGTATTGTTAAATATACTTAAACCTGTTATTTGATCTGCCAGCATTAAATGATGTCCTTTGACTCCAGAGATTATAGAGGACGTAATCAGCAAATCTACTATACCATCAGTCTTCACCCTTTTTTCTGCACAAATTTCCATTAGTTTCATCATTCTACACGGTCATGGTGCAAACATTATGTTCTGTTCTGTGACTCCCCATTGTTAAATCTTTCTGTTATTGTTTTTTCTATCTGTTTCACCTGGCTGGAGTTCAGCAGGTAGTAGTTATTTCAAGAAATAGTTCCTTGTAGAAACATTACTTGTTGAGTTTTTAATATGTCTACGGAAAGATACTTTGTCTATATAGTAAAACCTGTTTGTAAACGTTCTTCTCTTGAGTATCTTATACTCAAGGTACTTGTTACGCTGTATCATTCTGCCCTTAAATATCCTAGTGGAGAAATGGGAGGCTAGTGTTTTGGTATTTTTGTCTGGCTTCCTGAAAGAGTTTTCATTCATTTTTGAAGCCTACTGTCTTTGAGGGCATGTCTTGGGTTGGTAATTCTATCCAGTCTTGCCTGGTTTCTGGTCTATTGCTTTGGACCTCTTCTTTGGATCTCAGGTGTGTCCGTGCGGGAACTCCTTCACTTTATCTTCTTTTACCGTATTTATCTCCAAAAATTTTACATTTAAAAAATTTCTTTTCTCCCCCTACTTTCCAAATTTCTGTTCTTTATACACCAGGATGTGTTTTTCATGTGAAACTTAGAGGAATGCTCTGTGCACTTTACTGATCAGGTAAAATGCTTATAGTCATAAGATCTTTCTTTTTCTTTTTTTTCTTTTTGCAGTTTTTGGCCAAGGCTGGGTTTGAACCTGCCACCTCTGGTATATGGGGCCAGTGCCCTACTCCTTTGAGCCATAGGTGCTACCCAGATCCCAGATCTTTCTTTTTCTTAAGTCAAGCCCAGCAGGAATATAAATCATACACAGTCCTGGGAAAAAGCAGTTAGTCAGTGGTCAGTAGTGTTTGACATCCCAGAAAATTCAGGTCCTTATTGATGTCATGAGGGATGTCATTTCCAGGAATTTAGGAACAGGTCGAGAAACATGCGTTTCTTTATCCAAACACTGGTGGTAATAGTGATGGTGATGGTGTGTGGGTATTCAAATGTTTCAAGCTGCAGCAATTTCTGGTCGTTATCTCAGCTTCCTATATCCAATTCTCATTTGCATATGAAATCCAAGGATCTAGCCTTGTCGTCATAGATCCAAATGCAGATCTTCGATCCAGCACACCTCTAACTAAGCTACTGTTCGGATCTATCATATCCGTGCATTTATATCTCAGCTATTTCTGAACTTACTTGAGTAGGAGAGACAAGGTGAGAATCATATTTCCAAACCTTAAAGCTGTTGACCAGTGTAGTTTCTTCTTTCTAAACCTCAGTTGTTTTCAGCTATGAAATAGGATTTTATGTGTTTAATAACAAAATGTATATAACTCCTATTTCAGTACCTAGTACATGATATTTGCTTGACAAATATTAGCACCTCCCTCGAATATGTATAAATGCCACACTGTCCCAGAAAAGAGGGAAGTTCTGTAGGCTCAGCTATGGTTTCAGAAGCTGAATTGTGAAACTTTTGAAATAGATATTTTCTGCATGTTATGTTCAGATGCTCTCATTCAGGCGCTATGCTAGATGCTTGCATTCAGAGGGAAAATGTGTTGTCCTTTTTAAAAAACTCGGGGTGAGTATATGTGAATAAAAAATGAAAAAAAAAATAATGACTGTGCAAAGCAAATATCATGTACTAGGTACTAAAATAGGAGCTATATACATTTTGTTATTAAACACATGAAATCCTATTTCACACCTGAAAGCAATAACAGAAAGACTTAACACAGAAATCTGGGGGAAAGACTGTGGGCGTTTCACCGCTTGGAATAATAGAAAAGGCTTCCCCTAAAAGGTAGAATTTGGGGTATAGGAGGAAAATATTGTAGAATGATAAGAGAAATATAAAAGTTTTCTAACAATTGCAGTGATACAAGTTGATGGGAGAAGCGGATGGACCTAGGAACAACGCAGAGAGATAATGTTGAAAAAGTAGGCAAAGCCGGGTACCAGGAGGCTTTCTGTGATGTGATGAAGCCATTTGGATTCCGTGCTGAAGGCACAGCAGAGTCAGTAAGGATTTTAAGCAGGAAAGAAAAACAATCATTTCAATATTTCTGAAATTTGACTCTTGTTACAGCATGGC
>NW_003852452.1:736869-746421 GCF_000181295.1 Otolemur garnettii
TGCTGAAGGCACAGCAGAGTCAGTAAGGATTTTAAGCAGGAAAGAAAAACAATCATTTCAATATTTCTGAAATTTGACTCTTGTTACAGCATGGCACGATGGATTTAAGTGGGAAAAACACAGAAGCTAGACATTAAATCTACTGAGGAGTTGGGTAAAAACATTGGACTAAGGCCATGGGAATGAAGAAATGGAAATGAATTTGTAAGGTATTAAGGAGCTGTAATTGCCCAAACTTAGTGATTATTTAAGCGAGGAGGGAGGCTGACAAGAAGACATATAGTTTCCTGACATAAATGACAGCCCATGATTAAGAAAAGGTCTTGGGGAATGATGAGGTTTTAGTGTTGGGCATAATTCATTCGTTTTTACTTTTTTAATAAGACTTTTTAATTTAAATAGGCCTAATTTTACAAATTAGTATATTCATTTACATACAATATGTTATAGATTTAAATTTGTAAGAAAAAGTTGCTAAGATAGTACAGTGATCCCACGTACCCTACATCCAATTTTCTTTATTAACATATTAATTTGGTATCATAGTTGCTATTAATAATCCAATATTGATACATTATTATTAACTTAAGTCCATACTCTCTTCTTAGTTTTTACTTAACGTCCTTTTTCTATTCTAAGATCCCATCCGAGATCCTACATTACATTTAGTCATCACGGGCCAACTCTTAGCTATCATAGATTTTTGACTTTTCTTGTTTTTGATGGCCTTGAAAGTTTTGAAAAATACCAGCCAGGTGTCTGTAGGATGTTCCTTCCACTAGGGTTTGTCTGATGTTTCCCCCCATGATTTATCTGGGGTTTAGGGCTTTGGAGAAGGCCACACAGGTGAAATGTCCTTCTTATGCTATCAAATCGGGAGTCTATGCTGTCAGCATGACTTGTAATAGTTTCTATTAACCTTGATCACCAGGCCGAGGTAGTCAAGTTTCTCTGCTGCAGAGTTCTTCTTTTCCACCCTCTGTATAGTTTAGGAAGGAAGCCACGACACATGACCCAGTTAAACCGTGGACACTTCCTCTGCCCCTCTCCCCTTCCCCCCACTTCAGGGCACAGTACCGTATTTTGCCCTGTATCATGCACTCCCGTGTATAATGCACACCCACACTTTTGGCTTTCATGAAAACCCCCTTGAGAAAGTGTCCAGTTCTTGTCTGAGAGAGACACATCTGGGGAGAGCTGATGCTCCCCTGGTAAACACGCACCTAGCCCTACCTTTCTGCAGCCTTGCACTCACACCCTGCGAAAGTTGCTGCTTCCCTCTTCACCACAGCAGGGGCTGTGGCTGAGATGACCAGGCCTGTGGCCGGTGGAGCAGGAGCTTCTGAGGCTGTTGACCCACAGGCAGCCAGATGCTCTTGGTCCCCTCCATGTGGCCAGGCCTTGGGCTTTGGCCTTCACCCTCCAAGGCCATGGTCCACCTCACCAGCCCTACCTCTTCCCTCTTCCCTGAATGGGGAACTAGTGGAGGCCACTCTAGCCTCTCTGCCCACTGGATCCTGGATCCTTCTGGACTGGAACCCCTTGCACACAGCAGGCCCAAGTGGGAGGGTGTAGTGGCCCTGGGAGGCCCACTGGCTTCCCTGCTCCTGAGTCATATTTACCCACGTGTAATGTGCATCCTTATTTTTTCCCCTCAAAAATCTGGGCAAAAAAGTATGCATTATGCATGGTAAAATACAGTATCTATATAAATTATATGGAATTCTTCTGCAAGAGGGACTTATCTCTATTCCATTTAATTATTTTACCATTTAGCACTGCTGGTGGGAATGCAAGGTAGTACGTCCCTTTTGGAAAGGAGTTTGGAGAACACTCTGGGATCTAAAAATTGACCTGCTGTTGGATCCTGCAATTCCTCTACTAGGAGTATATCCAAAAGAGTAAGAATCACTTTGCAAAAAAAGATATTTGCACCAGATTGTTCATTGCAGCTCAATTCATAATAGCCAAGTCATGAAAGAAGCCCAAGTGCCCATTCACCCATGAATGGATTAATAAATTGTGGTATATGTATACCATGGAATACTATGCAGCCTTAAAAAGAGATGAAGTCTTTAACTCTTTTATGTTTACATGGAGGGATCTTGAACATATTCTCCTGAGTAAAATGTCTCAAGAATGGAGGAAAAAGTATCCAATGTACTCAGTACTTCTTTGAAACCTACTTATATTTGCTCACACTTTCTTATGAAAGAGAGAACACAACTATAACCCAGGATGAAGGAGAGAAATGGAGTGGGAAGGGAGGGGAGAGGGGAGGTTTGGCAGATGGAGGGTAAAAGGCAGGACCACACCTATGGAGCATATGACAAGGTGCTCCAAGTCAAATCTGTGAAGTGTAGAACATAGATGTTTTGGCACAATAATCAAGTAAATGAGGTGAAAGCTATGTTGATTATTTCAATGTAACCATGTCAGATTGTATTTAAAAAAATCAAAATCAGCACATTGTACCCCACATATGCATGAATGTATTCATGATCTATGTGTATTTGACTTAATAAAAAAATAAAAAATTTTAAAAATGTATATATTAGATATAATTACTTTACCAGATACATGTTATGCAAATATTTTCTCCTGGTCCACAGCTTATCTTTTTTTTTTTGAGACAGAGCCTCAAGCCGTCGTCCTGGATAGAGTGCTATGGCATCACAGCTCACAGCAACCTCCAACTCCTGGGCTCAAGTGATTCTCCTGCCTTCACCTCCCAAGTAGCTGGGACTACAGGCACCTGCCGCAACACCTGGCTATGTTTTGGTTGCAGCCCTCATTGTTGTTTGGTGGGTCTGGGCTGGATTGGAACCCACCAGGTCAGGTGTATGTGGCTGGCACCTTAGCCGCTTGAGCCACAGGCACCAAGCCTATCTTTTTATTCTTTAACAGTGTCTTCTGTTAACAGCCATTATATTGAAAGGCTATCAGGTCTCCAGTGAATTATCTTTGAAAATTTGTGTCTGACGTATCCATGTGGGTCAATGTCTGGTATCTCTATGTTCCATTGATGTATTTACCTAGTCTTTCTTTCTTCAACACTGTGATATTTTGATTATTGTAGCTTTATAGTAAGTCTTGAAATCAGGTGGTGTGAGTCCTCCAAATTTGTCTTCTTCAGTATTATGTAACTTTTTAAAGGTATTTAGCCTTTCTGTATAAATTTTAGAAATCAATTGGCTGATATTCACAAAGCAGCTTTGCTAGAATTTAGATTTGAGTTGTGTTGAATCTGTGGATCAAGATGAGAAGAACTGACATCTTGACAATATTGTGTTTTCCAATGCATCAAAAAAAAAATTTCTCCATTCATTTTGATTATCTTTGACGTTTGCATTAGACTTTTATAGTTTTCTGTATACAGATCCTATACATATTTTATTAGATTAATATCATTTTTTGGAGGACTAATCTAAGTGTTATTTTTTAATTTCAAATATAAATGATTCATTGCCGATAATTAAGAAAACAATTGACTTTTATATATTGTCTTGTTACATTCACTTAATAGTTCTTAGAGATTGTTTTGCAGATTCATGTTACATGAACAATCATGTTATTTGCAAATAAAAACAGTTTTATTTCCATCCCTTCAATCTGTATGCATTTTTTTTTTTCTTGTCTTCTTGCACGGCCAGGACCTTCAGTACAACATTGAATAGAAATGGTGAGAAGAAATATCCTTACCTTGTTCCCTGTCTTAGGGGGAAAGCATTTTGTCTCTCACCGTTAGGTATTATGTTAGCTGTAGGTTTTTGTAGGTGCAATTTATCAAGGTGAGACAGTTCCCTTTTATTTCTAGTTTGCTGAGAATTTTTCTCATAAATAGGCTGGATTTTGTCAAATGCTTTTTCTCTGTCAATTAACATGATCATATGATTTTTTTTCCCTTTAACTCATTAATATGATAGATCATATACATTGATATTACAATGCTGAATCAGCCTTGCATACCTGCAATGTAATAGGTTGTGGTATATAATTGCTTGTATACGTGGCTATATTTGATTTCCTAATATTTTGCTAAGACTTTTTTGCATCTATATTCTTGAAAGATATTCATCTGTAGTTGGTGTTTATTTTTATAATGTCTTTATCTGGCTTTGGTCTTATGATGTGTTGCCAACCTTATAAAATGAGTTGGAAGTATTCCCCCTGCTTTTACTTTATGAAAAACATTGTTGATACTTGACGTTATGTAACCTTGTAAGTTCAGGAGAATTCACCATTGAAAGTGTTAGCTAGCTAGCCATGAACAGGGCAGATGACAGATACACTTAGGCTATTTTGGGTCAGCCTGGGACAGGCTGACCAGGGCTACGATGAGAATGAGGCTGATTAAGACCCTGCAGGTGGGTCATTAAGACTTTGGGTGAGTTGTTTTAAATACTTTTCAGGTGCGCTGTTTTGAGAACAGAGTTAATTATGACCCTGAGAGACTTCCAAGAAGCAGCTGATACTCCTCAAAGTTGTATTTAAAACCCACAGGCTGCACTTTCCATAGAGCCTGCAGTCACTAGGACAAGGCTTAACTTGCGATGCAGGTCACTAATAAATACCTATTTTTCTTACTAAAACCTTACTAGTTATCTTCGATTATCTTGGCAACTACCTTGGACTACCACACTGCTCTAAGATCTTGGTGAGCCAGCCAAGAGGAGGTATGTTTCACTGATTTACTACTTTTACTACTGAGGAAGTGCAGATGGTTGTGTGGGAGAGAGTGCCAAGGAGCCATTTGTTTTCTATCTTACTGCCGGCTTGGACAGGGGGTCATTGTAGGAGTGAGAGTCTTCAATTGGCACTACCCTGCTGGGCACATTGTCAGCAAATGGCTCCTTTTGATCTGCATTGTATCCCAGAACTTGATCTCTTCCATTTTTACTAGAAGGTGGTCAGAAGAGGGAGTGCCAGACGACCTGGTGGGGTGAAGAGCTTTAGTGCTTTCTGGGAGAGGTCATCTAGCCTCTCATAGTGGCCTTCCTGGTTAGCTATTTAAGACAGCTAACAGCATTGGCAATGTGGGAACCATCTCTCAGCTGAGCGGGAGATGTTTCAAGCCCATTATTTCAGGGAATCCTCTATCAGACAAATAAGTCCTTCAACTTGGCCTTCTCCCCCTTTACATTTTTATTTTTCCCAGTGCTGGCCAAAGGGGTGGCGTAATTTTACCATGACCTAAGAATCCCATCTATCCCTTCCCCTTTTCACTTCACTCCTTTCTCTCACCACTGGTTGAGTCTCCTTGGTGAGAGTCCCACACACAGATGAGTCTCACTGCCAAGAATCCCATTTTCAGAGTAGTCTCCTGAAGGCAATTGCACAGGCCCCTGGAAACATATGCCAGAGGTATCATTCAGCTCACTAGTACAAGATCATTCTCTCTCAGAAGGGCACAGCAGACACTGCCCTGTGGTGACTAGGATAGCTTATTACATCCTAGGATGCTGAGCTCTCTGGTCTTACCCTCATCCCCCTTTCCAGCTGGGTAACAAGATGTCTGGTCACCTACCATCTATTCCACCTGATAGCATATGGGGATGTATTTCTTCTAATTGGAAATACTTTGATCCCCAGATTCTTAAAAAGCACCATTTGATTCTCTTTTGTAATACAGTTTGGCCCCAATATAAATTAGAAAATTCTTAACATTGGTCCCTTAATGTTACCTTAAATTCTGGTACATTGACTGCCGTAGACAATTTTTGTAAGCATCGGGGTTAATGATCAGAGGTCCCTTATGTCCAGGAATTTTTTACATCTCAGAAATCAACATTACCTCTTTCACCAAAAGGTTAAACCGTGAATGGGAACAGCCTCACCTCTTGCCTTGGTCTTTCCCTATGCTCCCTTCACCCCCATGCCTGGACCTCTTCCACCATACACCAGGGCACCACAGGCTGAGCCTAAAGGTCCAGAGTTTTGGTCCCTGGTTGAGACTGCTAGTGGAGAGTTTTGGCTAGCTTTAGTTCACAAAGCCCTTCTCTCTTACTGAGTTAAAACAAATCAAAACCAATTTAGACTGCTATACTGAGAACCCTGACTGATATATTGAGGCCTTTCAACATCTTTGTTTGTCATATGATTTTACTTGGAAGGACCCCCAAATTATACTGGTACAGATGCTGATATGAAAAAGGAACAGGTCCTAAAAGAGGCTAGGTAGCCTGCATCTCCCAAATGAAAATTTCCCCGTAGGTGATGTAGCTGTGCCCGAAGCTGATCCCAATTGGGATTATAATGATCAGTCTCAATATGGGAACGAGATCATTATGCATTATGTGTAGAATCTGGTCTTGGTATGGTCACACACAAAGTCATTAATTATGGGGCAATGGCTAGAGTCATGCAAGACTTAGAAGAAAATCCTGTCTTCAGCATCTTAAAGATGCCCTGGAAAGCACACTGTGCTTAGGAGTTAAGAAGGAAAAGTCATTTTGAGAGACAAGTTCTTCAGTCAGCTTTAGACATTAGGAGAAAACTCAAAAAACCTGTAAGGCATGTTTAGAGGAGACTGGCCATGTCAAACACAGTATGTTACAACAGAGATAGATCAGGAGCAGGAGCCTAAGGCTCAGGAGAGGGAGAGGACAAAAGAAAGAGGCATACCCAGTTTTTAGATGCATTTATAGGCCAAGCCAATGCACTGGGAGCATCTAAGACCACTTTAGACCACCCTCAAATCTATGTCTGCCAGAAATGGGGGCATTTTGCCTGCCCCAGACCAGTCCAAAATAGCCTAACTGCATGCTCTGTCCACCCTGCTCATTTCTGGTTAGGTACCTAACAAAACCATAAGAGTTCTTGTGCTTTCTTTTTAGACAAGTATTCATTATTAATCCTATTTCCTCAATAGATACAGAGCTATTAAGTTAATCTATTTCACCTTATATGAGTTTTGGTAGTTTGCCTTTCAAGTATCCAGTCCATTTCATCTAAGTTAACGAATTTGTTTGCATAGAATTTATTTATGAATATTTTAATGTCTATGATATATCAGTAGTGATGATAGTTTTTGCATTTCTGATATTCTTAATTTGTGTCTTCAGTATGTGTATGTGTTTGTCTATCTCTGGCTCTCTATTTTGGCTAACCTGATTAGAGTTTTATCAATTTTAATGATTTTTTTTAAAACCATCTTTTGGTTTTGTTGATGTTTTCTATTCTACTATTTTAATTTCACTGATTTCTGCTACAATTTTTATTTTTAAAATTTGTTTCATTTAGGTTTAAATTGATCTTCTTTCTCCAGTGTCCTACAGTAGAAGTTTAGTTTATGGATTTTTAAGTTGTCCTTTTCTTTTAAACATATGCCTTTAATGCTATAAGTATACTTCCAACTACTGCTTTAGACGCATCTCATAAATTTTGGTAATTGTGTTTTCATTTAATTGAACATGTTTTTAAAATCTCCCTTGAGACACATTTACCCAGTGAGTTATTCCAAGTATTTGGGCTTTTTAAGAACTATCTTTCAGTTATTGATCTCTAGTTCAATTCCATTTTGTTTGGAGAGTATACATTGTACAATTTCTTTCTTTTTTTTTTTTTTAGAGATCGAGTCTCACTTTATTGCCCTTGGTAGAGTACTATGGTGTCACAGTTCACAGCAACCTCCACCTCCTGGGCTTAGGTGATTTTCTTGCCTCAGCCTCCTAAGTAGCTGAGCCTACAGGCGCCCGCCACAATGCTCGGCTATTTTTTTGTTGCAGTTTGGCTGGGGCCAGGTTCGAACCCACCACCCTCGGTATATGGGGCTGGCACCCTACCCACTGAGCCACAGGTGCTGCCCCATTGTACAATTGCTAATCTCTTAAATTTAACGTATGTTTATGGATCAGAACATGGTCTGTCTTGGTGAATGTTTTATGTGCACATAAGAAGAATGTTTGTTCTGCCATCATTGAATGAAATATTCTATAAATGGCAATTGGATTAAGGAAAATGTGAGAATGGCGCTGAAAAGAAATTGAGAAATACTCTGACATTATTAGTGAATGAGTCATGTTCCAAACTGATGAGCTCAAGGGGCCTATAATGGTCACTGGCCTATAACGTCTCTCAGGCTAGGACTATAAAAAAAGATGGTAGAAAAGAACTGAGATTTTTTAGAGTTAGCAGCAGGTGTATTGATAATGACACGTTAGGAGAAGGACACCATGTTGTGTGTGTTTGTGTGGGTCATGTTTGACAGCCTTTGGAAAAGAAATATATTCAAAAGATCTTTTAAGTATTAACTCCTATGGGAATTTGCAAATACTAGTTAATCTAAACTGTACCTGGGGCTACAAACTGAAAAATGATTTCTTATCTTTCCCAAAGTTTCGTGTTCTTTTTTTTCTTTTCCACTCTCAGATAGAGACCAGATATTATGTCGAGTACAGAAATAGGATTTAATATTTGCTTATTTCTGCTTTGGGCCTGGGTAGGAAACTTCTGCCCCATAATGATCTGTAACCGCTAGTCTCCCAACGTCCTTTGTCATCTCAGTAATCCCAATTTCTAGTCTAGTCTTACACCCCCAGTTCTCTGTGTTCCCACAGTCCTATTGCCATCATCCTCAGTCTTCTCCTTCCCTGCTGATTGCTGACACTAAGCCCTTCAACCATTTTCCCCAGTACTTTTGGATACCTCCTTTTTTCTGGCAATGAATTATCTCTTCATTTTCAGTTTGTATTTTGTCTTTATATAATCTTTATCTTTAAACTGGTACTTGGACTCCACCTAATTATGCCGCCTCTCGGGGACTGCTACTATCCATGGCCACTCTTTAGGAAATCCATACCATTTGAGAACTGTTGTTTCTCATCCTCATCTTTACTACAGGTCCCAATAATTAGGTACAGCCTCCCCTTTCGACTTCTCAGAGACTTTAACCGCTATCTCACCGTGATCCTCCCTCTTCCACGATTCTGAGTAGCTTTTGACATATCTGACGACTGGTTCACTCAATACCTAATTCACTTCATCCTGTGACCTTCTCTCATTTTGTGCTCATTGCCTCCTCTCTGTCCTAGGAACCCACTTACTTAGCTGTACCTTAGAACTTGTCATCCCAAAATCACTTGAAAGAAGTTTTAACATTGACATTCTTCTTGCCTTTTATGTTTCTGCCTTTGCCATTACTCCACTTCCACTGGGTTTATCTTCATTTCAGGTCAACTTCCAGAACATTCTCATTCATGTCTTAAGTATGTCCTCCCCATTTATATCCACTTTTCTTCCCACCCTGTCTGGGCTTTTTGTCTTTCCTCTTCAACCAGTTTTTTCTTGCTGTCCTTGTCCCTTTTTCCGTGCACATATTGAACATCTTAAATGTTTCAATTTTATTCAAGTCCCTAAGTAGGGCCCCCTTGCTCATAGCTGACATTTTTCTAATTTCCTAAAGATAACTACTGCAGTGCCTAGTGATTCTGTGTTTACTCACATCTTCTCTTTCTATCTTTCCCCCAAATTAATCATTTCGCTTCTCTGATATCCACTATTTCAAATCTTAGTAACTCAAATTATTGTTATTATCCAATCTTATCTTTGAAT
>NW_003852452.1:746906-748895 GCF_000181295.1 Otolemur garnettii
AAAGCATGATGCCAGGAGTGAGACAGGCCTGGGCTCACATCCCTAGCTCTGTCACTTGTGACTTTTGACTCTAGCAAGCAACTGTCACCTTCAGTTTGTCATCTGTTATGTGTTTACAATAGTCTTTCCCAGAGTGGCTGTGATAGGAAATATGTGTGTAAAAATGCCTTGCTCACAGAGTAGGCACTGAGCAGAAGTTGTTTCCTTTTTTTAATCTCCTGCTCTTACCCTTTAAAAATGATTTGCTTCCCATGATGTGTCTTATCATATTTTGTCCGATCTACTTTTTAAGCAAACATGAGTGACCAATAAAGAGGTTTCTACAGTTTCCCCTGAGATGGCATTTCACCAATTAAGAGATCTCATCGCCGTGGAATGCTTCCTGATCTTTGACCGAAAGTAAATAGCCTCACCAGTACCATATATAGAAAATCAGGATGGGCTGTTTGCGACTTGATGCTATTCCACCAACCATGGACAAAGAAAAGTTACGTTTTGTTTTAAATCATTGTCTTAAACCACTCTAGTCCAATCTTTTTCAGTAAGGTATTTTCTTTATTTATACCATGACAGCTGGCTTGCATTTTCCTAGGTGAATTTTAAATTCACATGCAAATTTTTACCGTTTCTAAGTAATGTTTTTAAATCTTTTTTTTTCTGATCATCATAGCACCCTGTAGAGACTATCTGCTATATCGTTTTTTTCCCTTATTCATGATCTTTATTAAGCCTCAACATTAGGAATACAATGGTGAATAAAAACAGAAGCCATTGTTTTATGGTATAAACTTTTCAAACTTTTGGTATGGATTATTACATTTCAACCATCATTTCTTTGCTGACATTTGCTGTATATGGATTAATTCTTTTATCTTCATTACTCTCCTTTAGACTTGACATAATTCTGACTTTATGGAGGTATTCTTCCACTTTAGAAAAGAAGTTTTCTTAGTTAACTTCTTGCTATGTCAGTTTTACTATCTATTGTTACCGTATTTCCCTTTTAGTACATTCTGAGATAAAATCTGTCATGGTCTTACGACTAATCAGACAAAGTGAAATGAGGTAATTATTTTGGAACTTTGATCAATGGAAATAAACACCCTGGATAATTCAAGCCCCATTTGCCACTTTTTCTTTAATAACATTGACTGAAAAGTCACAGTGGATTTTTAGGTAATTGTCTCAATCTTCTTCCTTGGGCCCGAGTAAACAGAGCTAATGGGTCTGTTTTACATAATGAAATGTTATGGAAAATTCAAAACATAAGCCTGGCAGGGACTTTCAGAGGTCATCTGGAGCATCGCATTCCCTCTAGGCAAGCTTCTTATAAATCTTTCTCTAAAAAGAGAATGCCTGTCCCTAGGTTCAAATTTACCCAAGATGCAAAGCTGAATCATCTAGTATATATGATGATGATTTTAAAACTATCCAAGAAATGGGAATGCTCTATCAGCATTAGAAAGTTGAAAGTAATAGGAATAAGTAAGTTCTGTATTTCACTTTAAATTTCAGGTATACATTTGGACAGGAGTGGGGAGAATGACAAGATTGAGTGAGGAAAGAGATAGGTGGATTAAGGCTCGCCTGAGGACGTGTTTTAGATTGTTATCTGATGTGTTGGTTCCCACCTGACCTGAGGTGGCAGCTTGTGTCCCCACCTGGCAGGAAAATGGATGGCCATTGACTGCTGTAGAGGCGGGCTGTCCACCAGGGAGAAAAAATATGCCACGTACCTAGCTGACACGTTCAGAGGACAGTCTCTAACAGAGTGTGCATTCAACAACAGTCTTCTTGTGCTTCCTCTCTTCGTGAAAGACTCTCAGTGACAGAGAAGCAGAATAGTTCAGAGAGGAAAAAAAGTCAGGATGAGAAGCAATGTGCAGACTTGTGAGTAGGAGATTCTCCATGAAAGCCAGAGGATTAGTTAAAAGAAATGTTGCCTTGAGTTTAGAAACTCTGATTATAGATGAGATTGTTGATTTTTTT
>NW_003852452.1:748915-755219 GCF_000181295.1 Otolemur garnettii
GACTTAGTATTGAGTGGTATCCATGTATCTCAAATCAAATCCAGGCTCTTAATAAATAATGTCAAGAATCTTGCCTTAGTTGGTGTTCCATCTGTCTTCATCTCCTACTCTGTATCTAGCTAGATCACCCTGCATCTTCCTATGTGTAATTTTTTTTTTTTTTTTGAGGCAATCTCACTTTGTCGCCCTCAGTAGAGTGCTGTAGTATCACAGCTCACAGCAACCTCCAACTCTTGGGCTTGAACGAGTCTCTTGCCTCCACCTCCCAAGTAGCTGGGACTACAGGTACCTGCTACACCACCAGGCTATTTTTTGTTGCAGTTGCCACTGCTGTTTTAGCTGGCCAGGGTCAGGGCTGGGTTCAAATCCACCACCCCCATGTGTGATTTGTTTATTTCTTTTTTTTTTTTTTTTTTTTTTTTTTGAGTCTCACTCTGTCACCCTGAGTAGAGTGTCATGGTATTCTCATAGCTCACAGCAACATCAGACTCTTGGGCTCAAGCGATCCTCTTGCCTTAGCCTCCTGTGTAGCTGGGACTATAGGCACCTGCCACAACAATCAGATAATTTTTCTATTTTTGGTAGAGATGGGGTCTCACTCTTGCTCAGACTGGCCTTGAACTCCTGAGCTCAGGTGATTCACCTGCCTCAGCTGCCGAGAGTGCTAGGATTATAGGCATGAGCCACAGTGCCAGGCCAGTTCTGTTAGTCTCCTTGCCATCTTAATTGTGAGCAAAGCATTATCCCACTTTCCACCTCCAAAGAATCATCTAACATTTGGGAGTAAGTTAGGACACTGTCTAAATATACCGTTGATTACCATTCCTCTGAATTATTTGTTTTATCCACCCCATTCCCATTCTTGGTGAACCACTGTTGATTTTACTCCTGATTTTGTCCCAGATTACTGGAGAGCTGAGGTCCCAGCGGCAGCTGTTTATACACTGCTATCTGTATGACCGCATCGGTACAACAGGGTGATCACGGGGGAGGCTCCCCTTCTCTTAATGCCCCTGTCTTCTATTTCTCCTCACAGCATCACTGGGTGAAGTTGTGTTATATCAGGCTGGGCTGAATGGCAGGAGTGAACAGAGGGTGCTGTAGCTTTTGCATCTCTCCGGATTTGACTGACCCTCTGTCCCTGCATCCCAGCCACTTGCTTGGTAAGGACCTTTAGCTACCTTTCGATTTGTCTCATCTACGACTGCTGTCACCTGTCTCAGCCTCTCCAGATGAGGTCAGAATTTGGCACAACTTTGCCTGCCCACCAATGGGGAACCATGGTGGATTTTGTACCCAAGTCTAACCTAACTAGATCCACGAAGACTCTACCACTTTCTACCACTTTCCAATTCAGGTAAAAGCCATCAGTGCTGGAACTGGAACCCGGCTTCCCAGATTCGGCCAGGTACACAAGCAGGATATGCAGAAAAGTTAAGGACCCAGGATATGAATTGAACTTGGATCCAGGTGGTGCAGGAAATTTAAACGTATTATTTTCAAACTTTCCACTTGCATCAAATCTGTGAACCTCGTTCTACTTCATCATATTCAGTAGATAAATTTTTGCCTCTACTTCTTAGAGAAAAATACATTAATTTTTTTTCTAATTTTTCAGATACATAGGTACCCACGAGTGTCTAGCACTCACTTTTTAAAAGTATGCAATAAATAGGAACTATATCAGATGGAAATTTCCTCAGTTTTCTACTACCAAATCTATACTTCTGATTATATCTGCTGCAATCCCGACTCAAGTCCCCTCATGCCTCAGGGATCATAACTGAGACCTGCGGCTACATGGTGCTATAAGGCAGGCTGGGAAATTTGACACTTAAAGGCAAATGGGGTCCCCGTGATTGGTTTTAACCGAGTGGAACTCATTTTCTAGGAATTAGTACAGTACATTGCTTCTGCGTGTAAAGTAAGGGATTTTTTTTTTTTATCAAGAAAGCCTGTAGCAGTATCCCTGTAGGTAATCCCCAAGAGGGCATCCATGGCTGAGGACTTACACCCATTGCATTTTAGCAACATGCTATAACCAGGTTCAGAGTCATGATTCCACCGACACACCACAGTACCTTGCCATGTATTTCTTCAATTTTAGAGAGACAGTCCTTCCTTTGAATGTTCCAAAGCTTGTATAATTGATAATCCTAAAGCAGCCATCCAAACTCCAGGAGATTTTATCTCTTAATAGAGAAAGGTAAACATGTCCACACACTGCCAACCACTCTTCCTCTTTTTCTAGAAATTAATAATTTCTCCTTTAAATGTCTTAACACAATACCTAAGAAAATGACCGGTTTGATGAAAATATTTCAAATTGTATATGAAAACACCACACTGTACCTCATGATTGCATTAATGCACACAGCTATGATTTAATAAAAAAATAATTTCTTAGGAATTTATGAGCCTATTATAGTTAGACTATAAAGCAATTTTAGATAATGATGTAATGAGGAAATTTTTAATATGTCCTAAATTTGGCATATACTTAAAATGTTATATGTCTAGTTTTCCCATTGTAATAACCAGTTTAAAACTAGACATTATGGAACTAACTCAGATTGAGGCAAGACCTCACATTTATTTCCCATGTATTCCAGGAAGCTTGGTGCTTTGGGTCTACTTGACCACACTTATTTACACCATTTCCATACCAGGTTGATAATCATGGTGAAAATTTATTTCTGGATCCAACATAATGTGTGTATTTTAATCTGAGATATGGCTGAGCATTTGGCCACAGCAGGTCTGAACTCTTGGATGGTAATTCATCAGGGACAACCTGAGTAAAACTAGGCTTCCTCAATGTTCAGCCTGCAAATGGAGTCACATTGAAGGAAAGCACATGTTAACATTAGAACCCTTGAAGAATACTGTCAGTATTCAAGGCAGATTTTTCTTAAAGGAGAAGGCAATAGACTAGTCAGAAAAAGTACTCTGTTTAGGCACTATCTTCCCCCTGCCTTTAATTTCACTCAGACGGACCAATAAGAAATACTTTCTTCTTGGGCACCAGGCAGAGGCCCTCACTCATCTCTGCATTTTTGACAGCAGGCACTGATACAGCATTATACCCAAGCTCCTGCTGCCCTGAGATCTCATTGTCTTCCTGGCTGCATCTATCTCCTTACAGAGTATACTTCTCTTGTTCTGAGTACAAATATGTTTGTAGACTCCCCTCCCAGATTTTGACCAATAAAATTCTGTACCTTGTTACATAATCAACCAAGACACTGATAACCTGGTACGTAATTGCACCCAGAGACGATAGAAAGCCTCTACTTGAATGTCCTCACAAGGAACTGATGTTGTAGGTTGAAAAATGATCCAGACATTTAGATGGAGTTTGGGGCACAAGATTGTATTAGGCATCAAAGGCAAAGGAAAGATGGCAGAGGACAGAGGATTGGGCAGAGAAGTTGAACTCCAATGCAGTCCAGCCTGGTGAAGAGCTCTGGAACGACTGCTCCCCACTGAGTACAAGGTCTGATGGTTAGGTTTGCAAATTCATCCTAGAAAAAGTGCTACATACCTCCCTGCTGAATACCACTCTGATCACCTTTGAAGGATTCCCCCTAGGAAACTATGCACTGACACCAGCACCTAGTCCACCCTTCAAAGCACTTTTTCTAGGATAAGCTGGAGAACTTAATTGTCAGACCTCATATGATGGCAGCTCTGATGGCCGTTCCAGAGAGTTCCAAAATCACTTTGAAGGTGGATAGTCATTGTGATCTTTTGGGTCCCAGGCCCTCCTGACCCTAACCCAGGGCTCTGACCTTTCCCACATGTGAATGCCCCTCCACAGGTCACTTTAATCTTCCCAAATGAATTACCCATCACCTTCTTCTTCACTCTGATTGTCCCTTACCACTTTTACAGAGTTTTACAATGTTCCTTCCAAGAAGAGGCATCTGTAGGTAGACATCAACCCACACTTTTGCTCTACTTCTTGAGAGCAGTGCACTCAGGCTGCTTGTAGCCAACCATCTTGCTCCCCACCTCTACCAGTGGAAGTTTTAACAATCATACAGCCACCTTGTCCCTGGTATGGTTTGTGTTCAGGAAGGGGCTCCTCCCTGTCAGCCAAGTAATGAATAATCAGCTCCCAAATCCCGTCTTGTTGATCACTGGTTGGACTGTTACTAGTGCCAGTGACTGCAGGTTATGGTCCCTGGAAGCAGACCCTGAGATGACATTCAAGGGCAAGTTGTTTATTGGTATTCAGACCCGTGAAGGAAAGGGAGAAGAAGCTGCATCTGGCAGAGGAAGAAGTCAAACCACAGTCCAGGGCTGACGAAACATTATCAAACCTACAAGGAGCTCTTGAGTGACTATAGCCCATCAGTGGGAGTGAATACATCCCACATTTGGGCAAAAAAGCTGGGCCTCTGTCTCTTACCTCACCCAGTCACCAGATACAGCCTGTCCCTGAGAAAGGCATGACTTCAGAGGAAGAGGCACTCTTTAGCTTGGCTCACTAGGACACAGCTGGTGGCTGGGGGCCTTTACTCACCACAGCCCCTTCCACTGGTCAGTAAGTTCTGGAAATGTCTGATGTTGCATATCTGTTTCCATTACAGTTGTGTAGAGCAGAAAAAAAAGTTTCTGTTGAGACAAGGAGAAGGAAATGTTTGAAGGTGGTAAACGTGAGAATTTTTTTTTTTTTAAATTCAAAGGTCAGGAGTAAAATCAATCAGTGGTCCAAAAGAGGAATGGAGTGGAAATTTGAGTCAAGGAAAAGGAAGTTCAGGAAGTTGTGAATGTTAGGACACAGGAGAGGATATAGAAACAGTTCGGAAGATGATGAGGAAAATACACACAAGGAGCATTTTCCATTTCCACAATTCTAAGCGAATCAACCTCATGATTTTAGTCGCAGTCTTAAAAAGAGGCGAGGCCCTTGTTTGTGGAGTTAGGAGACCTGTTTGCAGACCTGTTAGCCATGAGCAGCTGCCAGTGAGCCAAGGATTCTCAGTCCAGCGTGGATATTTAAACTTGGGGTAGGGTGTTAATGTTTCTGTATCCATATTTTAATCCTCTTAGCTGCCTTGGAAAGACTTAAGTCTGAAACTTAACAGAGCCTGTCAGAGCTGATGGGATAATGTAGAAAGGGTTTGCCATTCTCCCATAGAGGAGATGCCAGTCCTGGAGAGCTTTAATTTTCATGCAGGGCTTAACATCTCTTAGGTCAGCAACTAATTCATCAGAATTAAGAGGGATGAACAGGTGCAGTTTTCTTTGTAGTAAGAAAGTTAATAATAAAACTGCCGGCGTGCCCTGTAAGCAGAAACTGAGACACTTGGATATTTGCCATGCGGCTTACAGCTTGAAAAAAAGCATTTTCTTTGCTTCTTTCAATTCTGATGACACAGAATGCCATGCGTACCTATGTATGGAGTTTTAAAAGGAAGATAGTGCACTGGTCTACGAATTTCCATTTTCGTTTAATAACATAAATAACATCCCTCCATGTCTATAAATATGTGACTGAATCATCACTTTCAATGACCACGAAGTGGTTATTAAGTGATCCAAGTGTCTACATGTATGTTAGAAGTTACCGAATTGTTCTCTAGGTAAGCAGTATGAATTTACACCTAAGATAGGGGATGTGTAAGAATGTTCTATATCCTCACCAATATTTAATACTTTATTCATTTCTGTCAACCTCATGATTAAAATTATATCTGCCTTTAAGGCCGTCATCTTAGTAGTGAAGTTGACTGTTTTGTCATATGTTCTTTGGAGATTTATATTAATCTTTTGTGAAATTTCTTCCTTGTGTTTTTTAGGCCATTTCACTATAGTCTTGTGTCTTTTTAAAATAAAGTCTCTTTCTATATCAAGGACATTAACATTTCATCTTACTTTATGTAGATATTAGCTATTTGACCATTCTTTTAATGTAAAAGTTCACATTTTAAATTAAAGTTTTTAAATTTAAACATTTTAAGTTTGAACTAAAGTTCCCTTCTTGTTTCTAGCTATGGTCTAACTCAAATCTAAGGAGATTATCATGTTCTAATATAATATAAATAATTAGTTTCATAATTAAAAAGTTTTAATACATCTGAAATTTATTTTAGTGCCAGATTTTAAGATGTCTTACCATATTTTTTTTCCAGTTAATCCAGTTAGTGAGACACTTGACCCAAGCAGGGGACCTCATACTTTTTAAGCAGGTGGTCAGTTCACTGTCCCTCAGACCGTTGGAGGTCCAGACTGCGGGCCCTGTGATGAGTCGGCTGCTAAGCAGGACAGGCAGTGGTGGCCAAAACATCCGGCGGGC
>NW_003852452.1:755364-757301 GCF_000181295.1 Otolemur garnettii
ATTCTTTTATAATTATACTTCTTTAATTATTGTAGCTGTGTGATATCTTTTAATACCTTAGAGAAAGAATGGCTATTCATGCATTTTGTTCTTTTCTATTAAAATTTTCAACTCAAAGTTTTACAAATTGCAACTCCTAGCACCTAAGAAAACAGCGTAAGCTCATGGACTCAAGGAAAGTTTGGTAACTTTGCTTTGAGAAGAGCATTCGGGTGATAAGACCCTAAGAACAAGGGAAACTGTAGTGAAATTTTGATCAGGCCCTGCCTCCCTGGACATGCCATGGGTATTGTCTCCCTGTCCTTATTCTCAGAGTGGAACACTTGGCTCCTGACAGCTTGAGAGTTTTACTTTATGGCTTTGTCCAACAAATTAAACCTGGTCCAAAGGTAGATTTTCATCTTTGGGCTTCATTGACTTTTCCAGCAAGGGACATGTTAGCTCAGCTTAGCTTAGGCATCCACCAGTTTACATGGTCCGTGCAGGTTAGCACAAAAGAAATATAAAATACGTAATTATGACAATGGTTTTGTTTTCTCTTGTTGAATGGTGTATTGGTTTTGCCCTTTGAAAACAGGGTCTGCCTAAATGCTTTACATGTTTGAAACTGATGCTTAGTATTGGTTATAAAAGAGTCCATTTGAGCAGTGTGGATTCGGTGCAAAGGCCAGAAGTTTTTTACCACAATAGACAAGCAGGACTTGGCCACATCAGCAAGGCATCCAGACTCTATAGCGGTCGAGTAGTGGAGAAAACATTTCCTGAGTGTGAAAGTGGAAGATGACAGAGGAAATAGAGGGGCTCCTTTCTTATCTCCCTTGCTTATTATAGGACAAGCAAGAATATTTAGTTTTGTTCAGGTGACCCCACAGAGTGAACTGTAATCATGACTTCCATGAGCCCATTCCATGGCTCCCTCCCCTGCAGCAAGCCCTTCCCTGCAGCCTCACCACTTGCTTTCTCTGTTTCTTACCTCGTTAGTCTCATGTCCTAACCTGACAGCTTGTTTAGGTCAGGGACTTTCTTATTCCTCTTTGAGCACTTGAAAGAAAAAACACTGTGTTTTCCATGTTGGTATTCCATAATGTATTTTTTAATAAATAACTTTTTATTTTATTATTTTTTTTATTTTGAGACAGAGTCTCCCTATGTCACCTTCAGTAGAGTGTTGTGGCATCACTGCTCACAGCAACCTCAAACTCTTGGGCTTACGCAATTCTCTTGCCTCACTCTCCTACTCTTTTGTTGCAGTTGTCGTTGTTTGGCTGGCCCAGGCCGGGTTCGAACCCGTCAGCCTCGGTGTATGTGGCTGGTGCTGTAATCACTGTGCTACGGGTGCCAAGCCTTTAATAAATAACTGAAAAAATAATGATAGTATAGAAGTATTCGGATTTAGGGTGGACTAGAAACTGTTACCCATTTTTATATGTTCAAGTATTTTGAATAATGATATTTCTTAAGTATTTTTCCTTAGGCCTTTCTCTCTTTCTTCCCTGCCTCTCTACCCATTACTCATATACCGCCTACCTTGGAGACAGTGTAGCTCACGTCCTTGTTCTCTATTGAACTGAGCCATTTTATTCTCCTTCCTCAGGTTTGTTCATTGAATTGGGAAATAAAGTATCACCTCTTAATTAATATACCTGCTATTATTCCAGAGCGGAAGAAGAGTTCACTAAGGCACAATAGAGTATAATATTGCCAACTTGACCACAAAGCAAATGAGTTAACAAGCATAGCCAGCTAAAGACTTCTACGGGGGGTTGTAAACTCTGTGAACAGAAATGTCCTCAAGACTAACCTATGGATTTGGACTTTAGATCTGTTCCTAAAATGAAAATAGAAGGGCTCAGCTACAACTTGAACTTGACCTAACAAACGCAAACAATGTAACCTAATCGTTTGTGCCCATATATTAACCTGAAATAAAAAGGAAC
>NW_003852452.1:757439-759838 GCF_000181295.1 Otolemur garnettii
TGTTGCATATAGATTAGACAACGTGAAAAGCGTTGACAGATCTGGGCACCTGTGAGCAACTGCGTATCATTCCCCAAAGTTCCCTCACCCTCCTTCTCTGCCCCCTCCCCAGACAACCACTTATCTGTGTTCTGTCACTGTTGAATAGTTTTTGTTACCTAGAGTTTTGTATAAATGCCATCCCATAGTATGTACTCTTCTTTTCATCTGGCTCCTCTCACCGGGTATGATTGTTTGGAGATTCGCTCATGTTTTTATATATTGTTAGTTCATTCCTTCTTATTGCTAAGTTTTATTCCATCGTGTAGATTTATCACAGTTTGTTTATCCGTTTACCTCTTTACGGGCATTTGAACTGCTTCATTTCTGGCTATTGCAGATAAAGCTGCTATGAACTTCATTTGTAAGTCTTTGCACAGAAGTTTACTTTTTTCTCTTGGATAAACAGCTAGGATTTGAATGACAGGATCAGAGCGTGCACGTTCCACTTTCCTAGAAACTATTAAACTGTTTCCTAAGCAGTTGACTATTCACTGTTGGTTGGTTTATTCATAATGTCCCCCCCCCGCCCCAAACCCCTCCGTGATCTTCTGTGTCCTACTAGGTGTGTAGTGGGGCCTCACTGTGGTTTTCAGTTGTTTTCCCTCGTGACTGATGTTGAGCGTTTTTGCGTGTGCTTTTTCACCGTCTGCGTTCGTTTCCTATGAATGCTGTGATAAATTATCACAAATGTGGGTTTCAAACAACAGAAAGTTACTCTTTTTCAGTTCTGGAGGCCAGATATCTAAAATCAGTTTTACTGAGCCTGAATCAAGCTGCCAACAGGGCTGTCCTCCTTCCAGAGCCTGCAGGAGAGACTGGTAGGGACACACACCTGTGCACAGGCTGCATACTGCTTATTTGAGGACTGTTGGGCTTATTTACCTGTGGTGTTGGATATTGAGAAAAGTATGCATGAACCTTTTTTTTTTAATCAGCTTATGTTAGTATTTGTGTATTTCATGTGTGACCCCAAACAAGTCTTATTTTTCCAATGCATGGCAGAAAAAAAAAGGTTGGGCACCCCAATAGTTCCTTGCCCTTCCCAGCATTCTGAACTGCATTCCTTATAATTCCTGGCTTAGGGCCCCTTCCTCCATCTTCAAAGCCAGGGCGGAACAGAAGTTCTCTCTGATTCTGCATTTATGACATGGCCTTCCTCTCTCTATGGTCTAAACATCCTCTACCTGCCTCTTATAAAGGACACGTGACTGCATTTAGGGCCCCCTCAGTTAATTCCGATTATCTCCCCATCTCAAAATTCTTAATCACATCTGTGAAGTCATTTTTTTGACAAATAAGATAGCATTCATAGGTTCCAGAGATGAAGATGTGGATAAAATCTCAGATGCCATTATTCAGCCTACGGTGCCATTCATTTAAAAAATTTTTTAATGAAATATGTGTTCAAATTTTTGGCTCATTATTTTTGTTTTCATCGTGGTTTTCTTTTAATTCACTTTTGAGAGTCTTATATGTAGCCTGGATATAAGTCCTTCAGAAGATAAGATGCTTTGAAAACATTTTCTTCCAACGTGGCTTATCCTTTCATTATCCTACAAGTGTTTTTGTAAGATTTTTAAAACATAGATGATGATTTTGGTGTCCGAAGAAATCTTTGACAGCTCAAGGTGGCAAAGATTTTGTCCTATGTTTTATTTTAGAACAGGGGTTCTCAACCTGGAACGACCCTTTCACAGGGGTTGCCTGTGACCATCCTGCACATCAGATATTTACATTATAATTCATAACAGCAAAATTACAGTTAGGAAGTAGCAAGGAAATAATTTTATAGTTGGGGGTATAATGTTTTGATTGGGGCTCACCACAACATGAGGAACTGTCTTAAAGGGTCACAGCATTAGGAAGGTTGAGAACCACTGATTTAGAAGTTTCATAGTTTTAGATTTTACCTTTGGATCTATGACTTATTTAATTTTCATATGTGCTACCAGGTATGAATTAAAGTTCATTTTTTCGCTCATGGAGTTCATTTGTTTGAACACCACTTAGAAAGTCAGACTTTTGGCATTCAATTGCCTTTACATCTTTGTCAAAAATCCTTTGTTCATGTGTGGCATTGTCAAAAATCAATCCTTCTTGCAGGGGTTTATGTCTGGATGCGGTATTCCATTCCACTGATGTGTCCATCTTGATGCCAGTGCTACGCTATCTTAGATCACCATAACTTTGTAATAAGATCTGAAATCAGGTAGCATTCCTCCAATTTTTTTCACCATTGTTTTAGTTATTCCATGTCCTTTATATTTTCCTGAGAATTTTATCATGTTTGTCAAATCCTATTTAGAAAAAATATAAACAAAAGGAAAATCCTGCTGAGATTTTTATATGATTTTATA
>NW_003852452.1:768968-809801 GCF_000181295.1 Otolemur garnettii
TAGGAATCAGAAACAAAAGTGAAAGCAAATTAAACCTTTTCTAATTTTCTATCTTTTCCCCTTTCTTTTTAGCTCAGTCACCAAATGTTTATGTTCTAGGCGCTGATCTAGGTGCTGGGGGGTCAGAGGAATAAGACATTTTTTTGGTATCAAGGGGGTTATCATGCAGTGGCAGAAAAAATAAATGTAAGAAATAGTGTTGTGGGCTTTTTCATAAAAGTGTCTCTGAGGAGGAAGAAAGAGGCAGTTAATTACATTAAGGGGATCTACTAAAGCGTTCCCAGATAAAATGATGGCTTAGATGATGATGAGGTCGTACTTGCCAAGTAGATGAAGAGAAAAGCACATTCCACACAGGAAACAGCACAAACAGGAGGAAAGAGATTTGAAACGACTGGGTGCGTGCAGGATGGTCTAAATAATTTTGGTATAGCTCAAGCATGAGATGTGAATGTGGGAATAGCAGGAGAAAGGCACCAGAGAGGTAAATTAGGGCCATTTGGAACCACTTTGTCATTTTAGAAGTCTGGAGTTTGTGCCAAAGAGAATAGAGAGCTGTAGGAGGACTTCTTGTTTAGTTTAGTAACGTAATTCTTGCAGCCCTGTGGAAGATAGATTGCAAAGAGGTCCGGACAGAAGGCAGGGGGAGTAAAGAGACTCCTGGACTTATCCAGGTAGTATGCTCGCTGCTATATCGCTATAGCTACTGCATTAGTCCAGATCTTTATCTAAACCATCATTTTATCTGGAAAATCTTATCAGGCCCCTTTCAGCTTCATGTGGGCTGACAGAGTGGCTAGAACAATAAAGCAATGAGCACAGATGATTAAGAACATTGTATGCGCATTCACTGGGTAGAAGGAAAAAGGAGCTATCAAGAATTCTTTCTCCTATGTCCGCGAAAACTTATAGCCAAAGTTCTTAACTTCCTTTTAATAGTGATTGTGGATTAATGATTATTTATGTAAAAGATAAGAAAAGTTTTCCTTTGTAGTTCCTCTGTACGGCAGGGTGTCTTTACTAGTGTTTGCGTCTGTCCCTTCCCTTCCTCCTTCTCTTCCTTCTTCCCCTTTTCCTTCCCTTCCCTTCCCTTCCCCGTTCCCTTCCCTTCTTCCTTCCCTCCCTTCTCTCCTCTCCCCCTTCCCTTCTCTTTCCCCTTCCTTTCCCTTCCGACCTCCCCCTTCCCTTTTCCCTTCCATTTTCCCTTCCCCCTTCTCTTCCCTCTTCCTTTCTTCCCTCTCTTCTTCCTTCCCTTTTCCCTTCCCTTCTTCTCTCCCTTCTTCATTTCCTTCTTCCTGCCTCTCCCTTCCCTTCCCTTCCCTTCCCCCCTCCATCCCTCCTTTTTGTCTTTCATTCTATTTCTTTCTCTCTTTTTGCCAACTTCTGTTGATGTTATTTTTACCTAACAAAATTTATTCTGGGAAAGAGAGTTTGGGTCAATTTGGGAAACAACGATTTTTTGCATGTGTATTTATTTATTCAAGAAATATTTATGCAGCACCGGCTCTGTGTCAGGGACAGGAAAAGAAAATGACCTGCTCTGTGGCCCTCACTTGACTATTTCACAGCATCGTGGGGAGAACACACAGGAGCTGGGAGGATAGAATATAACAACTACACCGCGAAGGTGCACAGGAACGGCAGCGGCAACACAGAAGAAAGGAAATGCTGAGGTCGGACTTGCAAAATGAGTAATTTGTCATGGGGAGAAGAAGCCAGACAGAATGGATACATTTTATATTCAAAATTTCACAGAAATAAGGGAAACTGGAGTGTTGGAGGAGGGAAAAAATAGCTCAGAATGATCCGGAGAAAAATGGGGAGAGAGGAAAGAATTTAAGGTAGGTGGGGCCGTGTTATGAAGGGACTTCATGTAAAAATTTTCACCAGTTAGGACTAATCTAATCATCCTCTACATGATTGGAACTGCAAATGTAGAGGAAAGAGAAGGCACTAACGTTCCCTGAGCATGTGTGCTTAGCTCTGTGATGAATACGTTAGATGTCATATGCAAACACACACGTGTGACGCAGTGGAGGAGAACAGCTTCAAGCCCAAACAAACATGTTCAAATCTTAGACCTTCTTGATTATTTTAACACTTGGGCCAATTCCTTAAGATCTTTGGACTTACAGCACCTTCATAACATTTAATGTATAACTTTCAGGGTTGTTATAAAAGACAAATATTAGCTATAGCCATGCTTGATTCTAAAGGACACATATGACACGGGCCTAATCAGAATGTTACAGCCACTTGGCCGGCATGCTTGGTTCAGCAGTGGGTATGTAACTCATTCAGAGTCCACCCAAGTTAACCCTGAGAACTACATGGGAGACAGGATCAGACAAACTCTTTTACTGATAAAGTTATAGCAGTGAGAATGTAAGTGTGAAAATCTCTGCCACCTTTTATCACCACAGAGCATGAATCACCCAACAAATCAAGCCAAAGTAGAAGCAGACAGAGTTGGGCAAATGAGACCAAGCCCCAGTTCTGCTCCACCTGAAATCGGCACAGATGATGGACTTTGTTAGGCAAATGGCTAAATTACTAATCATAACCACCATGATAACAGCATGCATTGTGTTCTCTGTCTCGTATCCAATACTCATTAAATTGGAATTAGCAACCCAGAAGCTCCTTTTGGGATGGCATTAATGTAAAGTTGGAAGAATTCTGATGAGCAAAGAAAAGAACAAAATACGGATAAGTAGAGATAGTCCTTGTAGACTGCTTGTTGTGGAAGCTGATCTATTTAAAAAATGATGAAGGAGTAAGATGTAGTGGAAAGAGAGAGGTTGACAGTGCTGAGAAGAGACAGAGTGAGTGATGGAGACACATAATGCCTGAGTCTCGGCAGGCAGAATGGGATGAATGTTCCTGTGGCCATGAAATCTCTAGTAAGGTCTGCTCAGATGGCAAATTTGACTGAAAGTGTTCAATTTCTTTTATTTTTTTGCTTCTTTAGCATGTCCAATTATACTTTTATATCTCCTCTAATCTCTTCTCCCCAAAGCAAACAGACACACAAATAAACAGAACTAAATTAAACCCCTCTCTTCAAACTAGTAGAGATCTTCATGCCCAAAGAATACCCAAGGGTTATTGAAGGGATCTCAGAATAGCCATTTTGCAGGCTTTTTAGTTTCTGCTTTTCTTTTTTGTCTCTTTTTTTTTTTGCCTGAAACAATCTGATGCACAAAAACAATGGGAAAGCGGATGACGTCCAATGTACGAAAGAGATGGCAGGACTCCAGTGGGAAAGACGTGCCCTCCACATTTGGCAGCGGCTTGCAGGGAGGCAGAGGCTTTGCAGAGTGATGAGTCACACTTGAACAGGGGCTCTGGAAGGAATTAGTTTAAGAGAAGGCTGGGGAGCTCCCTGAAACGTCTGAGTGCCTCAGGCCAGTAGCAGTGTGTGTGATCACAGGGAGACAAAGGAAACCCAGAGAGCCTCAGACTTTCTGAGCAGCAGAAACTAGCTACTTTTGTCTCTGTGGTAGGTTTAAAGCCACAGCCCTTCTTTTGCCCCAGCCAGAGAACATATCATGAGCACCACTTTTCAGAAAACTTTATTTGGGCCAGAGTATATAATAATATGGATTGGAAACATGAAGATAGACAAAGAAAGGCATGACTTACAGTCAGATCTGCTCAAAGGTCAGCCTGGCCACAATATTAATGAACTTGAGAAAGAGAAGGGATGGCTAAGAAGAAACTTGTTTGCTTAACTCTGAGTCAATTAACAAAAACAAGTCAGCAAATGGCTAGCATACGGATGAGCCCTAAAAAAAACAGGAAAAAACAACACCGAATTTAAATATCAAACTTACCATTGAACATTATCATAAATATTAAATGCCATGTAGTAGATCTATGGTAATTCTTGCACTAGTAAACTGCTCAGTATTTAATGATTGAGTAGGGATGGGCCATTTTTTTTGGCAATAGTATTATAAATAAATATAAATATCTGTATACATAACAGCTATTCTCCTGATTCTATTTATGTCTTGTTTTAGTGGGATTTGTATAACTTTGAAGAACCCTAGTAAAATTCCAATTTTACAACAATGAATGACATTGTAAGCTTGTGATACAGAACAACATGACTCTTTGTTATACTCTTGTATGTCTAGATTTCTTTCTAGAAAGTAGAAAGAAGTTTGCATAGGCCAAAGTATCAAACAGTGACCTAAATTTCCACGATTTGATTTTTAAGTCAAGTGCTGTAAAACTGATATAATACTCTAGTGGACAACGCAGTTAAGTTGATCAACTGGATCATAAAATATCACACGATGGATCATTCTGTTTTTAAAGCATTAAGCAATACAGCAAATGCATTAAAGGATAGATCGGTCCTGGGCCATCTGAAATAGATAAAGAACTACTAGCGTGGAAGCACTTGTACAATAATGTCAGAACACCATTTCAGAGTATTCCAAAGCATCTGCTAGTTTCTAGCTTTTATAACATAAGGCTTCCTCTTTTAATTTCAAAAACCAAAAGCAGTTGAGATGAGAGGAGGGGAGATATTCATCCCTCTCGTTTCAAGAATTTACAGTGAAACAAACCCTTTACCACATAACTATGATAAAATGACTTGAACATTTCATTATTCCACTTTCATTTGCTGAGGAGAATAACCTTGACATTAGATTAATGCAGAATGAAATTGAAGCTTCTACAAACTATAAACATCTCTACCATGTGACTAGGATGATGTCAGTGGAACAAGTGATCTAAAGACAAGAGAGAACTGTGACAGGATGTTATCTAATGGCAGTTGAAGAAGAGGGAACTGGTTTAGCTTTGACTTTTAGAATTTGCCAGAGAAGGGTGCTCTGTCCCTCCTGCCATTTGAAAGGAGCTGGAAGTTTGTGGGTACTTGAGGGCTGATGGTCTCCAATCTGTCTTCATATGAAGATTCTTGGCCCTCTGCCTGGTTCATTTTCGACAGAGTTTATATTAACTCATTTTTCTTATTTTCCTCCAATGTCCTGCCCTGAAGAGCTATTCCTAAATGTAATTTTTCTGTGTCTTCCTTTGGAGCTGATCATGCAGAAAGAGAATAAGGAATGGTGAAACATTGCCCTCAAGAATGCGATAATTGTGACTTCTGCTTGGAGATGGCAATCTATTAACGCACTTCCAAGGGGACCTTTTGAAAGAGTCCAATACATTTCTCCCATTTCACATATTAAGCAACCAAGCTATATAAAAAATGAAATAGCAATTCTAATGGTCAGGTGCCAAAATGTTAAAGGAAATGAACACAGCTGACAATGGCATCAGCTCCCAGCCAGGTCCTGGGCTAAATGCTAAGCTGTTTAAGTATGTTACTCCCAATTCTCCTGTTTCCTTTGTAAATTAAATGGGGTTGTCATCTGCTACGTCCCAGGGCTAGGATTTGTCCCCAAGCCTGTCTTTCTCCAAAGTCTATTCTTATCACACAATATTCCTTCTCCATTAAAAAACACATTTATTAAATATTTAAGTAGTAGATTGTTTCTTACAGGATTCTATTATATCAACTATGATTTTATCCCCATAAAAATCTTTTGAATTTAATAGGGATTATTTGAGTTACGGAAACTGAGGTGACTGAGGACCCTGCTCATGTTTGATCATGGTGTAAGAAGCAGAATTCAGGTCTTGCGTGTGGCATTCACATTAGATCACATCATCTATTTTTGTATATTTATTTTGGCATCAACCCAATACAATTAAGGTCAATGGTACATGTATAGGGATTTCCACACATAAGCACACAATTTTCTATGTTATTACTAAGGCTGTAGGTGTCAGGTGCTATTATACACCGTAAAGAAAACTACAATTATAGGTTGTAGGTGTCCTGCTCTCAGGAAACCTTTATCTTCCACAGACTAACATAGCGCCTGGCAAATGGTAGGCATTCAATCAGTATTTGCTAAATAAATGAAGAATAAGTTAATAACATGTACGGTTTAAGAGAGAGCCTGTTCATGAGGACAACCATAAAAGTGAATAGACAACAACTCTGATTTGTAGTTAGAATTGTAAAGTGCAACTTTGGAGCCTATCTGTGGGTGAGGCCCATTGATAAAAGAGAAAGAATTTCAAAAAGCTTCAGTGGGAAAGGATGGTCTGAGAAATAATTTTCTGAAAATTATGTACCTAATCTTTGAATATATACCTAATCCAAAATCATCTCCTAACCAGACACTAAAAATCCCACTAGGCTTAAAAATGGCATGGACACTAGTCAGTGGATACACGGAGAATGGCCTTATATCTTTAAAAATTTATTAATTCTTTCAGTCAATAGGTAAACAAATTTTCTCAAGTACAGCGTGTTGGCTTTGGTTCTAAATATTGGCGATATGGCAGTAAACTGAAGTAAAAGACTTCCCTTATAAACTTTACATTCTAGTGTAAGAAGTGAAAATAAACAAAATTTAAACATATACTGTGTCAGATGGAGACACCAACAACCAAGGAAACAAGGCGGGTTATGGAGTGCTGTGTGTGTGAGTTTGTGAGTGTGCACAGTCTTACACACAAGACGACATCTGATCAAAGTCGTGAAGGAGGCAAAAGGGATACAGACCCGTGGAGGCAGAGGGTGGTGGAAAAGCATTTCTGAAAATGAACTAGTAAGTGCGAAGTCCAAGGCTGGAGCATGCTTGTGTTGTTGAAGAGGAAGGCGGCTGGCATTGGGAGACGGAGCCGGGCAGACAGACAAACTCAGGTTGGATGGGTACCTGTGTAGGGTTTTACAGATGATGCTAAGGGCTCAGAATTTTCTCAGCATGGAAAACTATTAGTGGGCTTTGAGCAGAAGAATCACATTATTTAAATGGTGTTTCAGAAGAATTTCTCTCATTTCTGACTGTGTTGTGACTGGAACAGGGCCAAGGGTGGAAGCCATTAGTTAAAATGATCCAGGTGAGAGATGATGGTGACTTGCTGAGATGTTAGTGGTGAAGTGACAAGATGTGGTCATGTTCGGATATATAGTTATAGGCAGAATTGCTAAGAGTTGTCAAGGAACTGGATAAGGGGTAGACGATGCGGAAGGTTTTGACCTGAGAAATTGGAAGGCTTGAGTTGCCCTTTACTGATTTGGAAGGACTCCAGGCGGAGGAGGTTTGGGAGATTAGGAGGAGGTTTGGGAGATTAGGAATTTAGTGTGGAGACATGAAATCAGTAGCTACATATATGAGACTGGAGCTGAGAAGAAATGTCTGTGCTTGATGTATAGACTGTCCATAAAGTTCATGAGCAATTTAAAATAGTTTCCTAAATTGGAGAATTGTCAGCTTGTAGATGGTGTCTAAAGGTCTAGGCTGAACAAGCTCGTTTAGGGAAATTCTGGTGAGAGAAGAGGAGGAATTGAAAGACTGTATCATTGCAGGACTGAGGATTGAGAAAGAGTACCCAGTGAAGTAGGAGAAAGCAGGAGAATTTGTTATCTGAAAGCCAAGTAGTAAAAGTGTTTGAGGGGTATTGATCAATGGTGCCAAACGTTGCTAAAAGATCCTGGAAAATTAGAATAGAGAATTCATCAAATGATTTAATAATGGGAGATTGTCTGGACCTCAGCAAAAGCTATTTTAGTGGAAAGATAGTACAGAATCCTGAAAAGACTGGGTAAATAGAACATAGGAGAGGAATTAAAGGCAAAAATGAAGATATAACCTTATATTTTAATAACAGCAGAGCCAATGTGTTTAGGAAACAAAAAAGGAGACTGGCTAGAGTGTCCATGTGAGAACATCTGCTAGGATCCGCACCTGGGTAGCAGGGATAGAACAGAGAAATTAGCCAGCGCATTAAAGGGCTGGGTGGGGAATTTGTGTTCACAGAGGTGAGCTGTTTCTTGGTTTGAGTAAAAAGGTAAAGAGAAACTTCAATGACACATTTGAAAATATAGGTATTTTTTCTTGGTAGCAGATCCTTTAGTCCAGAGGTCCCAATGAATGGTCTTAGAAACTGGAGAATGTTAGGAGTCAACATGAGGTTAGGAAATACACAGAGCCAAATGGGTTTGGGTCCTCAGAGATGGATAATAACTTGTGACTAATCAACATCAGCAATAGACGTAAGAGAATTAAACCTGACAGCCTTAAAGAAAATTACAGGACCAAGGTGTGACTGCTGGTGACGAGGTGGGGGGGAGTTGGGAGCATTGCCAGGGTTGGGAATTTGAGATTGCTGGGGTTTTGTTGTGTGATGCTCCTACATGCTAAATATTTCCTTCTTTTTCTAGATGGTAGAAGGTTTTTGTTTTTTTTTTTTTTTTACTTCTACCCAACTCCAGTCTGCTTATATTATACTATATGTGTAATTATCACTAAGTGAATATTTGTTGAAAAAAAAGAATAGAGAAATAAACACACTATACCAGAAGATGATAAAATGCCGCATGAGACTCCATCCTAAATGGGATGGAGTAACTTGTACAAGACTAGGGCTCCTGTCAAGAACAACTAGAAAAACCAAAATGATGATCAATTTGATGACATCAAAGGTTGCTGAGGGCATAAACACTAGAGGAGGAAGATGGCAGATTCAGATTTGGAGTGCCCTGATCATTGGGAGTTCTGGATTCTAAAGCTGCACAGGATTGAAGACAGAAAGCGAATCAATATCCAACATCTTATAGTTCTTCAAATGTCTGATGATTTCTCCTATTTTGAGGGTATATAGTCACTGAAAAAATAACCGTAGGTCCCTTTGGGAAAGGCATAGGGGAATCCTCACAGCACACACTTGCCACTGTGTTTCTAGGGATTCTTCAGCCCCGTAGATTGGTTCCAATCCAGATCTGATAACTAAGCAATGACGTTTGGCATTTTATCTGGGCAACTGTCTTAATCTCCCTCTCCCTCTGTTCTTGCTCTGTTGCTGGTGTTACTGATTTTGAGCAGAATCTTCACTGGCTGGCCACTTCTTTTTCCCACAGGGACTCTGTACTCTGTTAATGATCTACACAGTTCCCTGTGGTCAGACTTGCTTGGCTTCTCTTCAGCTTATTCTCCAACCTTGTTGGTTGTTATGGTGACCACAGCCTCCTACCTTATTACTGAGCTCTGTCACCTGGTCTCTGTTATTGGAATGGGGGAGCCCAGGCATCACCTCTAACAGATGTTAATAAGCCCATCTCTGTGGCTGCCTCTTCCATGGACACACTTAGCTTGTGAAGGAGAGCCATCTCTGAACTTCTTAATGATGGTGGCACCTTCATACCAGTGCATGTCTGAGGCCCTTAGTGAGTGTATAATCCTGAGGTCCCTGTCATGGAACATAATCCTCTGATGGGTCTTCCAGCCTTACATAACATAGCCATTGCAGCATGCCCATGGCTCTCAGTCTCTTTCATCCTTTGTATAGAAGAGTACTATCTGCAGAATAATTCAAGCATTTCCACTTTCCTGAGAGTTTGCCATTAATTTTCCAGATTTGTAAGGGCCATCAGTAAGCTTGCTTCTATTCCCTGGGGTCCTAGCTACGGCATTGACTCCTGCTATGATTTTAATGTTTTTCTGCTCTTCAAAATTCATGTTGAAATATAATACCCAATGGAACAGTATTAAGAGGTGTAACCTTTGGAAGATGGTTGAGTTAATGTGGGACCTGCCCTCATGAATGGGGTTAGATACTCTTATAAAAATACTTGACTTTTTGGTCAGTTCTAGCTCTTCTGCTTATAAGAACAGCTAGATAGCATCAACTAAGAGGAATGGGCCTTCGCTGACAATGCAGGTGCCTTGATCTTGGACTTCACAGCTTTCAGAATGGTGAGATATAAATTTCTGTTGCTAATAAATTATCTGGTATCAGGTATTTCATTGCGGCAATAGGAACTGACTAAGACAAGTCCCATGTCTCAAGAAAGTACATCTAAATAAATAAATTCTTGCTTATCTAGTCTTACATTCTAGTTCCCTTGATCAAAACCATCAGAATCCAATCCCAGAAATACTCACAGGGCTCACTATTGCATTCTTGCTGTAATATTTTAGGCAGATAATATTTTAATCACTTATTAAGCCAAACATATCTCCTGACATGTTATGCTGGGGTTTAACCCTAGTTATCAGCCTCACAGCCATGCAAATCGAGGCAAACTCCGATAGGCACACTTGATGCCTCATTGGAGAAAGGTTACTACATCATCTTCTAGCATAGCAGAAATGCCAGCTCTTATGAGGGAAAGATGAGCTAACTCTGAAATCCCTGAGGGCTTCTAGAGAGTATCAGAATCTATATCCTCAGAAACTTCATCTCTTATATCAGGCTCTCAAGTTCTATTCACCAGGGCTCTGTCCTTCACATACAGAACTACTTTGGTTGAATTTTCAAACAACTCTAGAGCTCTGCAACTCCAACAACTGAATCTTCAGCCTGTCACTCAACTGTGTCTTCCTTCTAAATGTAGGTGATAAGATTCATTGTAGCACATGTATACCTTGTCCCAGTTATACAGTTAGACACTAATCAAGGTTCATTTTGCAGGAATTTTACAAATGTGATTAAAGTTCCTAATCAGTTGACTTTAATAAAAATGGAAATTATCCTGTGTACACCTGATCCTGTCAGTTAGAAGGCCTTTAAAAATACTGAGGCTTTCAAAAGAGTGCTTTCCACTTGTGGACATACAGTTTCAGTTCCTGCCTTTGGGCTTCCATACATTTATGATCTTTTCTGCCTGACTGCCTGATGAAGTCTTGGTACCTGCGTAACCAGCACCCACAATAATAGAAACAAATAGACATGTAATTTGATTATATATATTAGTTCCTACTGGTTCTGCTTCATTGGTTAAACTCTAATACTTTTTTCCTTCACTCTGTATATAACACTTCATCTGAGTCTGAACTCTGGTAAAATTCAGGATGGAGAAGTGAATTAAAAAATAGGATGGAAGGAGAGAAGAGCTAGGGATGGAGTCTTTATTATTATGCCTTTATGCCCGGATGTTTAAATATTTTTTAAAGAATGCTTTTCTTGTCACTTAAAGGACTCTAAGTTCAACAACTTTTGATGTCTTATCTAAAATTGTATAATATTAGTTATATGTAAGTAGTGGATATCACTATTCGAGTAATAACACTACAAGGAATGAAATGTCAATATTTTTCAGTGGTAACCATTTTATTTGAGTTAAAAAGTATTGGGGCAGTACCTGTGGCTCAAAGGAGTAGGGCCCCAGCCCCATATGTTGGAGGTGGCAGGTTTCAACCCAGCCTCAGCAAAAAACTGCAAAAAAAAAAAAAAAAAAAGAATACAAAAGTATTAGATCACAGGCCAGAAATTTTGCAGCTCGTAGCTCTGTAAGTGAGAATTCTTTACAGATTAGTGCTTTTATTCAGAGCACTCTTTTATAGCCTGCTTAATAGCATTTAATCAGAACAGAATTTCTTTTTTAGTTAGTGAATACTGGCATACTAAATATTCAATAAAAATAATAAGCAAATCTGGGTGCAGTGGTTCATTCCAGTAATCCTAGCACTTGGGAGGCTGAGGTGGGTGGATTGCCCAAGCTCACGAGTTTGAGACCAGCCTAAACAATAGCGAGACCACATCTCTAAAAAATAGCCTGGCATTATGACAGGCATCTGTAATCCCAGATACTTGGGAGGCTGAGGCAAGAGGGTCACTTGAACCCAGGAGTTTGAGGTTTCTGTGAACTAAGACAGCATGGTACTCTACCAAGGCTGACCGAGTAAGACTCTGTCTCAAATAACAATAATAATAATAAAAAGAAGGCAAGGTTTTATTAAAATTAGTTAATTAGTAAATATATTTTTGCATTTAATTATCTCACAAAGCATATTTGTAAACTTTTGATTTTCATAGGTTCATAATTTTAAGCTATGTTAGATGCAGAAAAAGCATAACAAGATTGGAAGAAAAAAAATCATTGATTTTGCAATCTGCAAGGATCCATATGAAATTTATCTGTTTAATGGATTTTTTTGACCTAAATGAGTGAGATAATGGATTTTTATATAGGGTTAAGTATTTTTTTTTTATATAGGGTTAAGTATTCCCTAATTCAAAATCCCAAATTCCCCTATATCTGAAACATTTTTAGTGCTGATATGATAACACAAGTGGAAAGTTTCACGCCTGACTTCAGGTAGGCACACGACACATAGTTCATTTAGAACTTTGAAGAGGAAAAAAACCTTTCCAGTACTCCTCATCTATAATATCTTTTCCACAAAGACCTAGATTTTCCCATGCATGCATGCTCTCAGAGACTAATGAAATGGCTTGTGTGTAGGAGATGTTCCAGCAATAGGTTCCCGATGATACCTACTTGAGGGCACGACCTACAGACCTACATTCATTACTCACTGTGGCTTTTTTTTTGCATATTCTTTGCTCTGTGATGTAAACATAGTATTGAAAATGTCAACAAGGCCTACAGATTACCATATAAGTAGCAGCTATAAGAAACATAGGAGGCATATATACTTATCTATATATAGTATAGAAAGTCATGCTGTTGGAGAAACTGGGCAGTGGTCTAAGTATAAAACGTCTCGCAGAAGAGTGTGATATTGGAATCACCACCACGTATGATCTGCAGCAAAAGAAGGATGAGCTGTTGAAGCTCTGTGCTGATAGTCATAAACACAAGTTAATGGAAAATAGAAAAGCTCTACATAGGGCTGAAAATGAAGATCTCAGTCATGTAGTAAAAGAGTAGATCTGTCAGCACTGCAGCGAGCACGTGCCACTTGATGGTATATTGGTTGTAAGACAAAAATCTGTCATAATGAACTAAAAATTGAAGGTAACAGAAATTCAAGAAAAGACATGGCATTAGATTTTTAAAGATTTGTGGTAACAGAGTATCTACCAATTATGTGCCAGCAAAGAAATCCATTGATGAGTTTTCCAAATTTACTGATGAAACTCTGAGAGCAGAACAAGTCTGTAATGCCAATGAAACATTATCATTTTGCTGTTATTGTCCCAGAAGGCTGATGACAGCAGATGATGAGACAGCTTCCAAATGAATTACAGATACCCAGGATAGAAGAACTGTTCTGGGATATGCTAATGCAGCAGGTGTGTGTATGTGTAAACTGGCTGTGATAGGCAAAAGCTTACATCCTCCCTGTTCACAAGGAGTGACTTTCTCACCAGCTTGGTATTATGCTAGCACAAAGGCATGGACCATCAGAGACATCTTTTCTCATAGCTTTCACAAAGTGGGAAGCTGGGCTGAATGACAATTGTAATGTTTTGTTATTCCTTCACAACAGTTCTGTTTATCCTTCAGCAAAAATTATCATAAAAAACTCATGTTTATGCCCTGTGCTTTCTCCCGAATGTGATTTCACTAATTGAGCCCTGTAATTGGCGTTGGCTTTGATCAATGAAGGATAAATATAAAATATTCTTGAATACCATGCTAACAGCATTGAAGAGAGGTATGGATGTGGAAAGTTTTCAAAAGGAGTTTAGCATAAAGGATGCCACATATGCCATTGCCAGCACTGGGAACACGGTGACTAAAGACACAGTTATGCAAACATGGCACGACACTTGGCCTGTCACCAGGTTCAGTGATGATGATAAATAAGATGGTAACTTTGAAGGATTCCATATGTCAAGTGATGAAAAAAATGGTATCTGACCTTTCGTAAGCCAAAAAAAAAAAAAAAAAAAAAACAAAAAAAAAGGTCAAAGTCCATCAATAGAAGAAGTGGTAATGGAAGAAGAACTTTTTAACATAGATAATGAGACTCCAGTTGTTCATTCACTGGCCAATGGTGACATAGCCAAAATGATTCTGAATCAAGGCAATTATGATAAGAGTGATGGCAAAGATAATGCTGTTACAAGCAGAAAAAGTGCCTCTAGATAATGTGGCGAAAATGTGTGATAAGCTTACTGAAGAACTTGAGCAGCAAGTTTATAATAAAACAAGAAATCATGTCAGTTTATAAGACCAAAGAGAGACTGCTAAGGCAGAATCCATAGTGAATGAAGAAGATGATTTTGAAGAAAACATTTTTATAAGCCGTCCAGCAGAACACTTCCTCATCGCTGGAGGACCCCCTTCTTTGTCCCTCAACAACTTCTGATGTTTCTTCTCACATAAAAAAATCAAATATAGTGCATAATCACTATTTACTTCTCATAGGTTAGGACAGAAAGTCTGCTGTTATTTGTTGTTGCTATGGTGTAACATCTGATGCAAGGATTCTGGTGATAACTATTGCGCTGCTTAGACAACCTGAACACATTATTTTTCTCACTGCGTCGTATTTTTTTCAATTAAGTTCTTATATGTGGATAAGTGCAAGAAACTAATTTCTTATCAGTAGAATATAAATTTACTGTCATGAATTGTAGTGATGCCAAACAACTTCAGATAGCCCACATGGGTGGCTGAAATGGTTCCATGTAGACAAACTTTGTATCATGTGCAAAATGATCATTTAAAATATTATATAAACTTACTTTCAAGCTGTGTGTAACGAGTATATAAAATGTAAATGAATTTCATGCTTAAACTGTGAGTAGCCTAAAATTTGAAAAAAATCTGAAATTTGAAACACTTCTCATCTTGAGCATTTTGGATAAGGGATATCCAACATGTATTTCTAACGTTGTTCATTATGCATTTGCTGTGTGTCTTTTAAAAATCACTTATACATGCTATCATCTGTTTCTATCACTAAAAGAATGTGTAAACAGGAAGATGATTTCATTGGTCTGAAGCCATTAACTCACTTTCTTATAAAAACAGTGACTCCTAAGACAGCAAAATCCAAGGTAATAAAATCTTCACTAACTAGTCTCCTTATTTCTAGTTTAATTTAAAACACTGTTTCTGTTCAGGGCATAGAGGTTCACATCTGTAATTCTAGCACTTTGGGGGTTCAGGGAGGGAACATTATATGAGGCTAGGAATTTAAGAACAGCCTGGGCAGCAGAGTGAGACCCCATCTCTTAAAAAAAAAAAAAATTTTAACATTAAAAACTATCTTTGACTGATCAGTGTCGTTAAGACCAATTTTCTGTCACATGATTTATGTAAGAGAGGAAATAAAAGACTGAAAATTTAGTTTACTTTTAAATAAAATCAAGAAAAAATAATATTTATAATAAATATACTTTAGGACTCTTTGCATTACTTTAAAAATAAAGTGTATGTAAATACACACACAAAAAAAGTTTGACTTTTTCTTGGAATAGATTAAAAAATAAGATTTTGTGGAAAGTTGATGAATTTTAACTTCCAGAGATTAGATTTAGGTTGAAATCTCCAAATTCTTGATGTCTGAAATGAAATATAATTAAAGTGTATAAATGGTCAAAAATCCTCCAAAGTGATTAATCATCACAGCTGTAACACTACAAATATTAAGTTAATAAATTTAAGTTTATGAAATTAAAGTCAAACATGCCAACTTTATCAATTAGAAGTTTAAAAAATACTTTCAATATTCATAGTGATCTTCATAAGCTATACCTTTTAAATATTTAGCACTAGTTGTTTATAACAGGGATTATAATGGTAATATCTGGATTATACTTGCAATTAAATTTGTAAGATAGCTAGTAGCTACCAACTATTTTAGTTCTCTTTAGAGCCCCCAAATTACAGCAATCTTTGCATTTCAGGAGAAATAATATCTCATTTCTTAGTGGATCCCATAAATTGAGAGAATTACATGTCTATGGAATCTGAGTCTTGTTGTTTAAACCCTTCAAAGATGTCAAAGTATAGTTTAAAAGGTTGAAAACATGACTTTCATATGAAAATAAATACATGGCAAAGATTATTTAACACATTAATTAAGAAACAAGGAGAGCAAGTCATTTTCAGAAAAAAAGCATAAGAGAAACAAAAGTATAGGGACTGAATAAAAGAATGTTGTGAAATTACCCACAAAATTGAATAATGTCTTATCTGGCGAAAGGGAAAAAAAAAGGCATAAGAGGAAGAGAAAGAAGAGTAACCTCAGGTTTCAGAAACAAATAGCATGTCTGCAGGAAAAAAAAATTATTGGCATTGCTAGAAATATTGGGCATGCTAATGTTTATACTTAGAGAAGTATAAATAATATAATCAATAGTAAGTAATAAATTGAATCAAAGGTCCCTAAGCAGATAATTCTTGGGTGGGCCTAAGTGCTTCAGTATGACAGTCTCCCTTTGTGATCCTAAGTAAACTCTGGAGTTTATCCTTGATCTAAAAAAATAAATGTCAAAATGTTTTGTACAGTCATAGAGATTTGGCCAAAGATATTACATAGCTTCTAAATAGTATACATCACATTTGCTTGATTTGGTTTTAAATAAGTCTCATTTGTTCTTCAATTCTGAGGCTAGAAAGGTAAAAGAAAATATTCATTAGGTTGCATGTATAGTACTTTAAAAAAATTTTTTTTTTTATTGTTTCAGGTCAATTTGAGGGTACAAAAAATTAGGTTGCAAAGTTTACATTTCTTAGGTAAAGTCTTTCTTATAATTATGTCCTGCCCCCAAGAAGTGTACCATACACCTGAACACTGTGCCCATTAAGTGGGAGCACACTCATCCCCTCTCTCCTCTTTGCCCCATTCCCCTGCCCCCCACCTTGAATTGATTTGAGATTTTCTCTTTATCTGGTCATGATCATCTACTGGCTTCATATTTGTATTGAGTACAATGCATTCTTGCTTCTCCATTCTCGTGTTACTTTACTAAGAAGAATGTGTGCCAACTCCATCCAGGTTAATACAAAAGATGTAAAGTCTCCATCTTTTTTAAGGGCTGAATAGTATTCCATGGTTTACATATACCTCAGGTTGTTAATCCACTTCTAGGTTAATGGGCATTTAGGTTGTTTACACATTTTGGCAATTGTAAATTGAGCTGTGATAAACAGTCTAGTGCAAATGTCCTTAAGATAAAAGGTGTTTTTTTTTTTTTTCTTCTGGGTAGATGCCCAGTAATGGGATTGCAGGATTAAATGGGAGGTATAGTTTGAGTTCTTTGAGGATTCTCCATACTTGCTTCCAAAAAGGTTGTATTAGTTTGCCGTCCTACCAACAGTGTAAAAGTGTTCCCTTCTCTCCACATGCATGCTAGCATCTGCATCTTTGAGACTTTGGGATGTGGGCTATTCTTACTGGGGTTAGATCTTTGGGATGTAGGCTATTCTTACTCAGGGTGGTTTTGATTTGCATTTCTCTGGTGATTAGGGGCGATGAGCATTTTTTCAAATGTTTGTTAGCTATTCATCTGTCTTCAGAGAAGGTTCTAGTCATCTCTCTTTTTTTATTGATTAATTTGAGTTCTCAGTAGACTCTAGTTATGAACCCTTTGGCAGATTCATACCATGCAAATATCTTTTCCCATTCTGAAGGTTGTCTGCTTGCTTTATTTTTTGTGTCCTTAGCTGTGCAGAAGCCTTTCAGCTTAATTAAGTCCCATTTATTTTTGTTGTTGTTGCTATTACCAAATGAAGTCTTTGTCATAAAATCTTTCCCCAGTCCAACATCATCAAGAGTTTTCCCCAAACTTTCTTCTAAGATTTTTATCATTTCATGTCTTAGATTTAAATTTTTTATCAATCTTGAGTCAATTTTTGTAAGTGGTGAAAGGTGTGGGTCCAGTTTCAGCTTTTTACATGTGGTTGTCCAGTTTTCTGCACCATTTATTGAACAGGGATTCTTTTCCCCTCTGTATGCTTATATTTCGTTTATCAAAGATCAGATGGCAAGTAGATGGTAATTCCATATATGACTGTCTCTATTTTTGTGCAAATACCATACTGTTTTGATTACTGTGGAGTTTTAATATAGGCTGAAGCTTGGTAGGGTGATGCCTTGGGCTTTGTTTTTATTACTAAGAATAGCCTTGACTGTATGGATTTTTTTCTGAGTCTATACAAAATAGAGTACTATTTTTTCCAGTTCTTCAAAATATGATGTTGGCATTTTAATGGGGATTGCACTGAACCTATAAATTGCTTTGGGTAAAATAGACATTTTAACAATGTTGATTCTTCCTAGCCAAGAACATGGTATGTTCTTCCTTTTGTTAATGTCTTCTGCTATTTCTTTTGTTAGGGTTTCATTATTCTCTTTGTAGAAGTGTTTCACCTCTTTTGTTAGGTATATTCCTAAGTATTTCATTTTCTTTGAAGCTACTGTGAAGCGAATTGCATCCTTGATTTGCTTTTCAACTTGGCTATTTTTGGCATATGCAAAGGCTACTGATTTGTGGACATTGATTTATACCTTGAGACATTATTGTATTTCCTGAACACATCTAGGAGTTTTGTGGTTGAGTCTCTGGAGTTTTCTAAGTATAAGATCATGTATCATCAGCAAAGAGTGAGAGTTTGACCTCTTCTGCTCCCATTTGGATGCCCTTTATATCCTTTCCTGATTGCATTGGCCTGAACTTCCAGCCCATTGTTGGATAATACTTGTGATAGTGGACATCCTAGTCTGGTTCCAATTCTAAGTGGAAAAGCTCTCTGTTTGACTCCATTCAGTATGACACTAACTGAGGATTTGTCATAGATGGGTTTACTTATTCAAGTGTATGGATTCTACATTTAAGGTCCCCAGAATCTGCTAAATGTCCGATTAGTAAGGGATTGGTCCTTTATCCCATTAATAGGGCCAAGATCTTGTAATCCATAGAAGGCACTGGACCAGATTCCTGGGAGAACTTTGCAGACTTTGATTCATCGTCTGAGTTATAGCCATTGTTCTTTAATGGTGGGCTTATAGTTCTGACTAAATTAGATTTATACTCAAATACAACAGGGTTGTCTTGTACATGATCTTGACTGCACAATTGATACTCCATTTAAAAATGGGGTTTCTATTTAACCTTGAAAATAACTACATCATCATTAAAATTAAAGAATTTTAGTAAAACTACATTTTTCTGAAGTGTGAGAAACAATGAACACGTTATCATTTAAGAATGCTTTATTTTCTTCTGCAAAAAATGTAATCTAATAAACTGAGGCTTAAGGGTAAGAGACTACTTCATAGAACCTTTGAAAATATCAATAATATTTCTAAACAAATAGAACACACACACGATGTTTTCTTCATCAGTCCATTTTAGTGCTATGCAATTAATTGTTGTTCCTCTTGATCTTGGGTCAGTAGCATGCTTTTATAAATTTACTGGCTTCTAGAATAAAATGAACTGCTGACTTAGTTATCTGATATAGTCTTTAGAGTCATCTAAGTGATGTCATGTTAAGCTCCAGGCCCTAGACTAAGAAGTATATTTCCTCAAGTATGAATAGTTAAAAATACCTGGTACATCTCTCTCCAGAAGACAGACTTTTTTTTTTTTTTTGAAGACCAGAGTTCTATCCTGTAGCTGAGCCTTCAGATAAGCATGAAAGAAAGCCATTAACTACCCATTGATATAATGGAAAGGCTGTGTTTAATTTATTACAGTAACCGTCAATATTAGGATGGAGCAGAGTAACATTCTGCATTAATGCACAAAGCTATGTCCTAAGCATTTCATTAATGTTTTCCCTGATGGTTGAGTAAGAGAAATAGAATCATGCTTTCATATTTTCATAAAGAAGAGAGTGGCCTGTTTCCCCACTTCTTCTCTTTGAAAGGAAAAATCTTGTGACTTTACCATTTTCAGGCTTCTGACTCCTGCTCCTGTAAACACCGTCAGGATTAGTGCAGTGATCTCTCTCAAGGTATATAGGAGATAATCATGGGTGCAGTATCTATCTGTTAAGAAGATATGAGAAGTTTTAATTGTTCCATTTCAATTTTATCCTTTATGTGTAAAATTTTCTCCTGACTTTATAGACACTTTTTGGATAGATTTACATACAGGTACATTTGAAATGCTGATTCCCTAGTAAGTTTTGTTTTCTCTTTCTTTTCACTATTTGTATGAAGGATCTTTGTCTGGTTTCCCAAGAGTTTTAATAATCGTGATGTTATCCTATGAAGTATAAGATACTGCCATCCTTTGGAAGCTAATGACTTAGCTTGCCATATTTTCATGGATGCTGGGTCATAGGTTAATGACCATTACTCATAGCAAAGCAAGCAGCATGAAATTCTCTTCACATTAGGTCCCTGTGCTTACTGATTCATAAATGGACCAATGTAAAGGAGGCCCAGAAGGATGCTGTGTGCACAGTGGGTTTGCATCACAGATGAGAAAGCAAGAATTAACTGAGAAAACAATATTCATCGTGAAGGCATTATGAATTTTCAGGGCCCTCCTGCAAATACACAAAAGATGGTGCATGTATCTCTAAAACACATTTATATTAATAATAATTTACCCATACAAAACTATTTGATAATCAAATTTGTAAGTATTCTATCTTTCTTAGGAATTATCTAGAATTGCAGATAGCACAAATGGGACTAATATTAGCTACATTAATTAAACCACTGTAAGAAGCTTAGGAAGCTCAATTAACTAATATCTTCAAGAGAAAGAAAATCCAAATATCACAAAAATACTGTTTTACTTTTTAAAAGGTTTTACTCTATGCTGCTAGACAAAGGGAAATTAAATATTTAATTAAATTTGTAAATTCAAACTTATCAAATTGCTCTGATTTGTTTGTATTAACTTGGTCTCTTGTAGAAAAAAAGCTCTTCTTAATTAGAACTTTTAGTAAGATTGGTTTGTTTTTCTCTTAAAATGCTAGCACATAAACCATGAGAAGTTTTATGTCTTTATTTTCTGGGACTATTAGAATTATGTCCATGTTCATTACTTTATATATCAGGACAGATTTAATTTATTTTTAAAGCCTTTGTATCTAACATATTAATGCCCTTTGGAGTAAGAAAATATTTTACACATAATAAGAGGTCAAGACTGTTCTCAATTATAGACATACACACAGAGACATTGCAACCTTTGTCTATATTAGACAGGTCAAAATTCAACACACAATCAAATGCACACAAATCACTGGTCCAGATTCTAAAGCACTTCTTTCCAAAGAGCATGAAATATTTTCTTAATTGATTTGACCTTGTAAAGAGACAAGTAGACTCAAGAAAAAAAAAAAAAAAAAGGCTAATCACTCAGTTACCTATCAACCATAAGAGGAACAAATTTCTGTTTCTGTGAACTCAAGATTATTAAACGGTCAGATTGTGAAACCAGGATTTTAAAATTTGCTTTCTTCTATGAACCAAAAGCAGAAACAAATTTAGTCAGGATATAGAAAATAAAACCGTAGGAAAAAACCCAAAGAAACAAGAGCCAATAGAGTTAATATCAACTACAACTTGACATTTTCTCTACCCACCATGAAAGAATGTACACTGCTTAAAACACGAGCTGTATTTCTTGAGCAACTCAGTCTTGTTAGTTTAGAAAGATGGACCTATTTGGACATTTCAGTGAGACCTCCAAAACTATTACAGCATGACTTAAAAAAAAAAAAAAAAAACGTTTAAAACATAACTCTCAAATAAAGTGAGCCCGCTCTAAAATATGTTATAATATGTGTGTATGTGTAGATATCTACTTACATCTCATATAAAGTCACATATGTATATATGAGATATATTTAGTTATGAAAGAATGATAGGATAAGACTATGGGATCACATGCAAAACTGGTAATCAATGAAGGTCAAAAATAAATAAAAAGCTAAATCATTTAGCTTATAGTTTTCTTTCTACAGATGGGAATGATTTGTCCATTGATAGCATAAATTTATTTTTGTTGTTATTAGAGAAGAATATTTGTGTTGCTATTACATTTCTACCAAGTAACAAGTGGATACTTACAGAATAGTAGAATAGCCCAAATGAGTAGATAGCAGTTAGATGGAAAATTAGGAAGGTCTAGTTCTTGTTCTCTCTCAAAAACAATTTTACTACTATCTATGGATGCAAGTGCCTCTGGGAATGCTTCAGAGTCCATTAAAAATAATATTGCATAGAAAAAGGTTGAAAGTAACAACCTAAGGATATGGGGGGGGGAGGGGGGGGAGAGGATGGAGGGAGAGGGATTCGAGGGTTCACTTCTGTGGTTCATCTTGCAAGGGTACAAGTGAATCTTTCTATGAGTAGAATATGAATGTTTTGACATAATAACTAAGAAAGTTACATGAAGGCTATGTTAACCAGTTTGATGGAAATGTCATGGATTGTGTGTGAAAACACCACACTGTACCCCCAAAGTGCACAGTTACCATTCAATAAAAAAAAAAAAAAAGAAAAGAAAGAAACTGTTAGTGTGTTAAGCCACAGGATTTTTAAAATCTGTTTATTAGAGCACCTAGCATTACTTTGCACCAATAAATCCTTATTTCTGGCAAAAAAAAAAAAAAAAAAAAAAAGGTTGAAAGAACAATTTCATCTGACTCATGTCATCCATACCCAAGGCCTGCAGAACTCAGTGCTAAAAGGAATTTTCCCCCAGCCATGCATTCCCAAAAGAAGAAAACAAACAAAAACCAAAAAAAAAAAAAAACCCAAAACCAAAAACCAAAAAAAACCCAGCAGAAAAACCAGAGCAGTCTTTGTTGCCAAGTCTTTGCATTCAGAGAATAAAGCAGTTTTCAGAGCCCATGCCACTATATCTCCCTAGTCCCCACACCCAGCCAATGTCTCTGTGGCTCTCTACCGTCTGCTAAAACCATCACACATTCCCCAGTGAAGATCTTTACTTACTAAAGCCTGTCCATAAAGTCTGGAAGAAGTAACTTTTCTTTATGTGCAAAAACTAAAGAAAGGTTACAAAGAATATTTTTAAAAATCAAGGAAACATGATACCACCAAAGGAAGACAATATATTTCCAATAACCAGTTCCAAAGAAATAGGTATCTATGTATTGTCTGAAAAAATCCAAAATGGTTGTTTTCAAGCTTGGTGAAGTAAAGGAGAACACATGCTACTCAAAAATGAGGATAACAATCAGTGAACAAAAATGAGATATTTAACAAAGAGTATGGAATCATAAAAAGGAATCAAACATAAATTCTGGAGCTAAAGGATATAATGGCTGAAATAAAAATGCAGTAGAGATCAGAAGACTTGATTAAGCAGAAATAAGAATCGACAAACTAAAAGGCAGATGATTTGAAATTATTCAATCAATAGCCTTTAAGGAAAGTCACATCCATTTCTGGTTTACATACTAATTGCTGATACCATAAACAGCTGTTAAACATTATCAAAGGTTTTATGGCACTGATATAATTTTTCTCCTTTATTCTGCAGTGTGTTAAAGTATGCTAATTTTTTTCTGATGTTGCACTATTCTTGCATCCTAAGATAACTCCAGCCTGATTAGGATATATTAATTTTTTTCATGATATATTATTTTTTAAATACATTATTTGATTTAGATAGCTAGTATTTTATTTAGGTTCATAAGTAATATGGGCCCATAATTTTTAAAATTCCTGAATCTTCTTTATCTAGTTTTAGAATCAAGACTAATTTAGCCTCACAAAATGAGCTATTCATCTCTCTTTCTTTGTGCTGCTCAATTGCCTATGCACTTTCAGCTCCATTTCTGTTCTTCTGCCAATATCTGGTTCATAGTAGGGACTTAATAAAAATTTCTTTTGTATGTGGTTGAAGAGGAATGACATCAAGACATCAAAAATGGGTCATGCTTGAGATGATCTAGGCAGTTGGCCAGGATTTCACTGACATCACTCTCTTTCCTTTGTTGCCTACTCATCTATCATCTGTTCTCTGACTGCCAGGTTACTAGTAAGAAAGAAAATATAGTGTTTCTGTGTCATGTCTTTTTATTTTCTTAACTGTGTCTTTTAAAAATAAAAAAAAATTAATTATGATGAAGTTCAATTTTTCAACGTATTTCTGTTATAATTTTTACTTTGTGTGTAATCTAAGAAATATTTGCCTAAGCCAAGATAACAAAGATTTTTTTTCCCATGTTTTCTCCCAGAAGTTTTAGGTTTTACATTAATTCAAGTTAATAATTGTTTATGCTGTGCATGATTTCTTATTTTCCAAGTGGAAGTCTAATTATTTCAGTACTGCTTGTTGAAAAGATCATGGTTCCTCAGGTAAATGACTTTGGCATATTTGTTGATAATTGATAAACAGAAAGAAATTATCCAGTAAGAGTTGAAAAGGGAATTAAAAAGAGTGAAAACCTGCAAGAATAATACAACATCATCAAGTGAACCAATATGTGCATAGTGGGAATCAAAGAATGAGAAGAAGGAGAAATAAATAGCCAAAAATAAGTTTATTTTTAAAACAATAAATAAAGACTTCCAATATCTTGGAAAATAGACATCCTGATCAAAGAACCCCAAGTGATTCAAATAGGTGGAACATAAATATGTCTATATCAATATAAATTAAAATTAAATAATTAGAATCAAAGATAAAGAGGACACTTTGAAAGCAGTAAGAGAAAAGTAACTAATCACATACATAAGATTCCCCATGAGATTATTAGCAGATTTCTCATGAGAATTCTTGCAGTTCAGGAGAGGGGAATAATTGATGCAAAGTACTGATGTTAAAACTGCCATACAAGAATATTATATCTAGGAAAAAAATTGTTTAAAAATGAAGAAACACACACACAAAAAATAAATAATTAAACAAAAATGAAGGAACAATAGAGTCCTTGGCAGACAGATAAAAAACTGAAGAATTTGTTACAACTAGATCAGACTTGAAAGAAATGCTTAAAAGACTTCTTTGAATTGAAATAAAAAGATGCTAACTAGAAACAGAAAGACATATGAAAATGTATATGTCACTGGTAAAGGTAAATGTATAGGCAAATATGAAATAATGTATGATAATAGTGGTGCATAAATTACTTCTAATCCTTATATAAAAGTTAAAAGACAAAACTATTAAAATAACTATGGCACAAAAGTCTGTCAATGAATGCAAAATATTATTAAAAGTACACATTGGCTTTAGGAACACAAGGGTGGGCAAGGGAAGTAAAAGTCTAAAGTTAGGGGTTGCTATTGAAGTTAACTTGATGTAAAATACATGGTTATAACATGATATTTTATGCAAGCCCCTGGTAAGCAGAAACAAAGGATTTATAACAAAAGATAAGCAAAATATAAATAGAAAAAATTAAAACAAATTTCCAGGAAGAAAAGCCCCAACACATAACAAAGGAAAACAGTAATGGAGAAAGAGAGGAACAGAAAAACTTGCAAAATTTCATAGAAAACAGTGAATAAAATGTCAATGGTATGTCTTCACTTGTCAAAAATTAGTTTAATTACATTATAAATGTTTAAAGTTTCCAGCAAAATATATAGAATGACTGAATGGATAAAAGACAAGATTCAGTAGTATGCTATCTACAAAAGACTTGCTTTATATTTAAGGACCACATAGGCTGAAAGTGAAAGATGAAAAAAGATATACTATGTAAATAGTAAACCCCAAATATATTTTGGAGTATAGCCCCAAAATAAGAGTGGCTATACTCATACCAGACAAAACAGACTTTAATTCAAAAACTGTCACAAAAGATAAAGAAGGTCACAATAATAAAAAGGCCCCAATGAAAGATACAACAATTGCAAATCTAGATGTACCCAACAGGTGAGTACCAAAATATATAAAGTGAATATTGACCAATCTGAACAAAGAAATGGAGAGCAATACAATGACAATAAGAGACTTCGATACATTTTCAATAACATATAGAACATGCAAACATAAAATCCACAAAGGAATAGTTTACAAAACAACAGTATAAACCAACAAGACCTAAGAGATGCATGCTGAACTTCCCTCATCCGCAGAATACACATTCTTCTCAAATACAAATGGAAATTCTCCAAGATAGACCACATGTTAGGCCACGAGTCTTACCAAACTTAAGAAGAATGAAATTATTCAAGTTATCTTTTTCGAGCATGACAGAATGAAACTAGAAATCATCAACATTAAGAAAATAGAAACATTCACAAACATATAGAAGCTAAATGAACAACCATGAGGCCAAAGAGGAAACCAAAAGAGTTTTTAAAATATCCTGAGACAAATGCAAATGAAAATAAAACATATCAAAGTTTACGAAAAGCAGCAAAAGCAGTATGAAGAAGGAAGTTTAAACAATGAACATCTACATTAAAAAAGAAGAGCAATTACAAATAACCAAATATTATACCTCAAGGAACTAGAAAAAGAGCAAACTAACCCCAAAGTTAGGAGAAGGAACAGAATTATAAAAATTATAGCAGAAATAAACAATAGAAAAATATCAATAAACCCATAACTGGTTTATTGAAAAGGAAAATGAAATTAGAAAAACTTTTGTTAAACTAAAAAAAGAGAAAAATGACTGAAATAAATAAATAAATGACTGTAGTAATAAAGAAGGCATTAACAAAAGAAAGCTATCTAGACTTTGGTCTGGGCAACTCAGTTTTCAATATGACACCAAAAAGAACAAGCAAAGAAAAAAAAAAGCATAAACAAATGTAAGGTTATATGAAACCCCAAACTTCTGCACATCAAAGGAAATAATCAACAGAGTGAAAAGGCAAATGGAAGAAGAGAAAATATTTGCAAACCATAGCTCTCTTAAAGGATTAATATCCATAGTATATAAGGAACTTGCACAACTCAATAGCAAATAAAATCAAACCTGATTTAAAAATGGATCCTAAACAAACATTCTTCAAGACATTCAAATGGTTGACAGGTATATGAAAAGGAGCTCAATATCACCAATCATCAGGGAAATGCAAATCATAGTCTCAATCAAATATTGCCTCACACCTGAAATGACAGCTATTTTTAAAAAGATAAAAATAAGAAGTGTTTGTGAAAATGTGGAATAAGAGACCCCTTGTATACTGATGACGGCAATGTAAATTGGTACAGCCTTGTGGAAAACAGTATGGAGCTTCTTTAAATAAAAATAGAACTAGCCTTATGATGCAGCCATCCCGTTTTTGAATATATATCCAATGGAAATGAAATCAGTATCTTAATGAGATATCTGCATTCTGATGTTCCCTGCACTCCCATTTCCCTGATGATTTCAGCATTATTCACAAGAGTCAAGATATGGAAACAACCTAAATGCCAGCTGATAGGCAAATGGCTGAAGAAAAAATATATATACGCATACACTGGACCATTACTCAGCATTCAAAAAGAAAAATTCTTTCACTTATGACAACATAGGTAAAGCTGTAGGACATGATGCCAAGTGAAATAAGCCATGTGGAGGAAAAAAAAATAGAATCAAAGAATGCTCTCACTTCAATGTGGAATCTAAATAAGTAGAATGATGTTTGTCAGGGGATAGGGAGGAGAAATGGGGAGATGTTGGTAAAAGGGAACAGAGTTTTAGTTATGTAAGATAAATAAGTTTTGGAGATCTAATATATAGCATGGTACTGTATTGTGTACTTCAAATTGCTATGTAGATAGATCGTAAGTGTTTTAACCATAATAAAAAGAAGAAAACGGTAACTAGGCTGATGGACGCATTCATCAGCTCAATTGTGTTGATTATTTCATTATACAATGTACATCAAATTACAAACTTGAAACATACATACATTTGGGATATGTTAAATACTCTTAAATATCTAATTAAGAGTATTTGAAGGATAAATACTCTTAATTAGATAAACTTTAATATTAAAACTAACTGCATATTTAGTTCCATCCAAACTACCTATGAGAGAAAAAAGTACTCAGAACAAAACAATTCCTTTTTAATATTCAAGTCATATTATTGGTATACTATCTAAGTTGGTTATTCTGAAAGTTCTATGAACCTATATCACTATGTATCTCAGTAATATATGGATTCTCTATGTGACAGCCTAGATTGAAAAATTATGCTAAATATCTTTAGAGTATCCAATTAACTAAAAAGTTTCTCTGTTATCTACACTCAATTCTCCTAATGTTACCAAAGGCTATGTAACCCTAAACTTTACGAATGAAATGGATTTGTGAAACTGTAAGATGTCCCTTATTAGTGATTTGAAAATTCAGTATTTAAATCCACACTCACTAGTGTTGGCCAAAAGAGTCTAACAACAACAAAAATGTATTTCAATTTTTTGAACATAACTAGTGGTGTTCATTGGACTGACAACTGTACCATACTATTTTCCATAATGGCTGTGAGGTAGCAGGCAGCTCACAGGGGCTTTGATGTGCATTTCTCTGATGATTTAATGATGTTTATTGGCCATTTAATATCTGTTGCCCATTTTTATGCCTTCTGTGGATAAATATCTATTCAGGTCTCATTTTTAAAACATATTATTTATTTTTCCACTACTGAGTCATACAAGTTCTTTGTAAATTTTGAATTAGAACCCCTTATCAAATATATAGTGTGCAAATATATTTCCCAATTGTGGATTGCCATTTCATTCTGTTGAGTGTTTCCTCTGCTTTGCAGAAGCTTTTTAGTTTAATGTCCCATTTATTTATTTTTTGCTTTTGCAACCTGAGGTTTTGAAGTAATATAAAAAAAAGAAGAAGAGGAAAGAAAGAAAAGAAAAAAAAAAATTGCCAGGGTGGATGTCTAGGAGATTTTTGCCCATTTTCTTTCTAGTAGTTTTATAGTTTCTGACTTTATATTTAGGTATCTTATTGATTTTGAGTTTTATCCCTTTTGAGTTTATTTTTGTGTATGAAGAAGATAAGAATCCATTTTCATTCTTTTGTATGTGAAATCCAATTTTCCTAGATTTATTGAAAAGATGGCCCATTCCCCATTGTGTCCTCTTTGGTTCCTTATTGAAAATTAGTTGATTGTATATGTGTGGATTTATTTCTAGGCTTTCAATTCTGTTTCACTAGTCTATGTATTTATTTTTATGTCAGTACCATACTGTTTTGATTACTATAGTTTGCAATATAATTTTAAAGCAGGAAGTATGATGTCTTCAATCTTGCTTCTTTTTGTTTTGTTTTGTCTCCTCCCAACCCTGCCCAAGAATCATTTGGACTTCTCAAGGTCTTCTGTGGTTCCATACACATTTCAGAATTTTTTTTTTAATATTTCTGTGGAGAATGCCATTGGGGTTTTGATAGACATTGCATTGAATCTGTGTATTACTTTGTCCACATTTTAACAATATTAATATTTAACAATATTAATCCTTCTGATTCGTGATCATGGGATATCTTTTCATTTTGTTTTAGTCACTTTCCTTTTCTCTCATCAGTGTTTTACAGTTTTCAGTATATAGGTCATTTACCTTCTTGCTTAAATTTATTCCTGGGTATTTTAATTTTCTGATGCTATTCTAAGTAGGCTTGTTTTCTTTCTATTTTAGTTAGGTCTTTATTTTTGTGTAAAAATGCTACTGCTTTTGTATGTTGATTTCATATCCTGCAGCTTTACTGCATTCATTTTTTTTAATGTAAAATCTTAGAAAAGATTTTATTTTCTCCTCTGGAAATAAAAGAGATAAGTTTTAGATTTAGATGTAAATTTGTAGAAATCATAGTAAAAAGTTTTAATTATTCTAAGAGAATCAGCATAAGTAAATTTTTCCTCAAATTCTGGGAGTAAAACGTGTGGCTTCCTGATCAAATGCAGAAAACACTTTTGATGTACTTTCTCTTGAGTCTTTCACATCATTTAGTGAAATTTTCTTTAGCTAAAAGTTTGTAAGCAGTCCCCCACACATACACATATTGGATACATGTAGTGCAGATTCTCAATCATGAACCACATGTAGAAGAGAGAGCTCTTCACAAAAAAATTAATGCTAAGACACATTGCATCACATAAATCAGCATCACTATGGGTAGGTCCTATGTATCAGTGTTTTCAACAACTTCTTCAGGTGACTCAAATGTATAGCCAATGTTGAAAAATACTGATACAGTGAATTTTTCAGATATTAGATTTCAATTTGTTTCTGACATTCTCCAAAAGTTTTTAAATATTTTGTAAGTCCAAAATAAATTGTTAGTATGTTTTTTAAAATAGGAAGTATACTGAAATGTGTTCATAAAATTTTTTAAAATAGAGTATACTGAAATGTATCCACAAAACTTTTTATTTTATAATTTTTCTAGAAATAGATATGTTTTTCTGTTAATATTTAGAGAACTAAGGCTAAAATATATCATGATAAAATGTACAGGCATGCCCCACGTGATCAGAAAGTATACTGTTGTTCTGGTGCATAGTAAACCAGAGTCTCACTGTTCACCTCAATGGCTTTAATGTATATACAGATTGTGTGAGTGTGTGCATGAGGGTACATGGAGAATATAGGTCAATTTTTAAGCTAAGAATAGTTCTTCATATAGAAAAATGATACATTCTTTTTGGGGGGAAATTTTTTTGTTGTTAATTGGCCTTTAGCTTCCCCAAAGACAAAGTCAATATGCTATTGTGGGATGAGAAATTTCAAAAGAGTAAAATGCTACTCTTCAAAAATAAAAGGCTACAAATGGTTATTTTTACTCTAGCAAGAGTTGTCCTAAATCCTTCTCACACACTCACTTTTTAGGGGAGTATCTGAGAGCTGTAGTTTAGATTCTTTGGTAGGAAGATATAGGGAAGGAGGAATGGTGATGGTCCTTGTAGTTGGATAGAAGCTCAGTTCAGAATTGTCCAGTGGTACCTGTGGAGTTTCTTGGTCTGAAGATCATCATATATTTAATTGAGTTTTAAGTATTTTATTTGCATAAATGTATGTGTATATGTTTGCTTCTCACAAATGAAAATTTGGGTGTTTTCTACCCAAACCTTGAGTAAAATCTTGTTAGATCACATGGGCGAGTCTTAGCTGTGCTATGTGGAGCTGGGGAATAATTTGGGCCTATGGTTGGAAAGGGGTGCTAAAGTGGAAAACAGCAGCTGGCCGAGGGAAAAAGTTTCCAGAAAGCAAGGCATTGGGCAGAAGTGATAACTAGAAGAGTTGTTTGTTTGTGTGTTTGTTTTTTTAGACAGTGTCAAGCTGTTGCCCTGGGTAGAGTACTGTGGCATCATAGCTCACAGCAACCTCCAACTCTTAGGCTCAAGTGATCCTCTTGCCTCAGTTTCTGTATTTTCAGTAGAGATAGGGTCTCACTTTTGCTCAGGCTGGTATCAAACTTGTGAGCTCAAGCTATTTACCCACTTCGGCCTCCCAGAGTGCTCTAGGACTACAGGTACGAGGGACCACACCCGGCCTCTAGAACAGTTCTTGAACCTGCAAACATTCCTCAGTGATTCTAAAAATATCTAGGGAGGCTATAATTAGGTTATGACATTCAGGGGAGATGAGGGGGGTGGACGGGAGGGAGGGTGATTGGTGGGGTCACCTCTATGGTTTACCTTATAAGGGTACAAGCGAATCTTTCTAAAAGCAGAGTATGAACGTTTTAACTTGATAAGTAAGAAAATGACATGAAGGTTATGTTAACTAGTTTGATGAGAGTATTTCAAAATGTATATGAAAACAGCACACTGTACCCCATGATTGCATTAATGTACACAGTTATGCTATAAGAAATAAAAAAAAATGATCTTTTTGGAAAAAAAAATATCTAGGGAGAAAACAGCGCTCCACAACTAGATAGTCAGCTAGTGAAAATGGATGCTACTGGTGAAATAAATGAAGAGCCACTCCTGACAGCTGAAGCAGAAAAGACAGCAGGATTGCAATAGGGATAAAGTACTCTAACTTTGTACAAATAACTATTCATTGCATCACTCAACAAGTACCTATTAACTGTATTAACTGCCTAGGTTTATGTCTATTGCATATTTTTACTGTATTTACAAGCTAGACCAGCTAACAAAATTAGTTTTTATAAGGCATAGTATTAAAAATAATAAATATATAGAAATATATAGGAAGGCACTTTGTCAGGCACTATGCAGGTATTAATTATTATTTGCAATTGTTGAGACCTTGATAGGGCCATCTTAAAATACAAAATATATGTCGTCCTATACAAGGCATGCCTTTTTATGTTTTAATTTTAAGAAGCTTTTGCTTGATTATTATTTTTCTGTATAGTATATCTATTGCATTTCTGGATGCAATTAAGTAGAAGAGATTTGTTTCAGGGCTGATCCATGGAGAATCCCTTTTAGCAGGATGACAGGGTAATGAGAGAAGGTTAAATAGGCAAGACAGCCGATGCAGCTGAGGGTCATCAAAGATCAGCATAGGAAGGAAATTCAGGATATAGAAGCCATCTGGCCAGAGGTAATTTAGCAAATCCTCACAGGGAAATCTAGTTTTTCTTAACTTTAGTTGCAACACAGAGCAGAAATGTTCTCTTAATCAAATGAATGATTCAAGATTCCGAGGGAGGATATCCTGCAATGCTGTCTTCAAACGTGTTGAGAATTTCCCTCTCTCAAATATTTATCTCTAACTAAAACTGAAAATAGGTTATGGTGTGCTCAAGCTTACAGTATATGAACTTACTATACACACGTTCAGTATACCTTGTTTAGATGAGGATGCTTAGAAAAATGAAATTATAACCGAAATCCCTACTGCCTAGTTGATAGTTTGTTACTGATGCTAACCCTTAACCATCTGTTATCTGGGTTCATTTATATTACCTTTATTTTTGATCCTCATCCTTGTTTTTCCTCCCAAGCACCCACTTTTCTTGTACTTCTCCCCAGGCTGGTCCAGTTTGGTAACAGACTTTCTCATTAACATTGGATAATTGCTGGGCGGCACCTGTGGCTCAATGGGTAGGGCACTGGCCCCATATACCAAAGGTAGTGGGTTCAAACTCGACCCTGGCCAAACTACAACAAAAAATAGCCAGGCATTGTGGTGGGTGCCTGTAGTCCCAGCTACTCAAGAGGCTGAGGCAAGAGAATCGCCTAAGCCCAAGAGTTGGAGGTTGCTGTGAGCTGTGACCCTATAGCACTCTACTGAGGGCAATAAAGTAAGACTCTGTCTTAAAAAAAAAGGATAATTGCCAAAGAAATGATAAAATTCAAACTTTCTATGCTATAGATTTTAGTTCAATCTTTTAATTGTACCTGAAGTTAGAATGCAATTGATTATACAATTTGAAGTTCTAAGGCTTCTTGGGTTTCCTAAAGAATTACATTATTTTTTTCAACAAATATTCACTGAGTACCTCATGCACCAAATACTATTTTTGATACTGGAGAAAAATCAGTGGACTAAAAAGAAAAGCAAAAAAACAACAACACCCTGCCCTTGTAGAACTTATATTTAATAAATATTTTTATTTATATGTCTTTATATAAACATATTTTTATTAGAAATCAAATTAAAAAAATAATACATAAGCATGAATGCACATACCCCTATAATAACATAAAAGGATGGGTGGTCCTTGAATTGGGAGTGAAAGAAGTATCAGTTTTAAATGGAATGACCAAGATAGACGTCCTCAAGATGTTAGCATTTGAACAAAGACCGAAGTTGTCCAGTGGCACAGAACGCTGTTACGTGAGGGTACTGTAGGATTTGAAGGATAGTTGGCTTTAATGGAAGAACCGATAGGATCCTGGAAGTAACACACAGTTAATGTATCCACACACAATCCTTGAGAGAAGCAGAAGCCTTCCCAGGAGGGGGAAGGTTACAAATCAGTTGTTTGATCTAAACCACCTGTGCACTTGATTTAACATAAATTGAGAATCCTAGTAAAAATAACCAGTTATTTAAAATAGATATTTGTGCATTTTACCTTGATCCAGATTTTAAACCAATGTTAGAAGTTTTAGAAGGTTTAGACTAAACCTTTTGGTGCATATTATGGGAAGTATTGATATCAGTAAAACAAAGGATAGGATGCAGGTCAGGGTATGAGGCACAAGGAAAGATTGAACTTGAGAGCAGATTTACTGGACATGAGAGAGCAAAATCTACCCCTTTGTTAGACCTCACCTATTAAATGTTGTGCCATGTTAATGAAGTGAGTGTAATAAAGTGGGTTACTTTAACAGAGAATCTGAGCAAGTCCCTTCAAACATACATATCCACAGACATATGGGTTTGAATTGGGAGCATATTCACATGGGCCAAACAACACACAAATAGAAAAACATACCTGGAATGAGTTTTCTATCCTACTCTTGTAGCTTATATTGCACCTTAAAATTCTTTCCATATTTTTTTAATTTGCAATTTCTTTTTTTATTAGATCATAATTGTGTACATTAATTCTATCATAGGATACAGTGTGTTGTTGCCATATACAGTTTGAAAAACTCTCATCCAACTGGCTAACATAGCCATCATGTCTTTCTCATAATTGTTGTGTCTTAACACAACAAAGAATAAAAAAGAATAAAAAAAAGTCTTAACACAATAATTCTTTCCATATTAATGAAAACATTCAGAAATACTTTCCTATTCTGTCATGTTTTATTTTTTTAACAATTACAAAGTTAATTTATTGCTTTCTTTCTTTCTTTTCTTTTCTTTTTTTTTTTTTTTTGAGACAAAGTCTCACTATGTCACCCCAGATAGAATGCCATGGTGTCATAGCCCAACCTCAAAATCTTATGCTTAAGTGATTGTTGCCTCAGCCTCCCAAGGAGCTGGGACTACAAGTGCCCACCACAACACCTGGTTATTTTTTGGTTGTAGTTGTCATTGGTGTTTGGCAGGCCCAGGCTGGATTCCAACCCTCCAGCTTCAGTGTATGTGGCTGGCACACTAGCTGCTGAGCTATAGGTACCAAGCCACAAATTTAATTTCTTTAATCTACTAATGGAAATGTAAGAGGTTTTCTGTTTTTGAGTGCCACACCGATTAATGTTATATATGTAAGTAATTTCATATGTGTGGTAGGCAGTATATGACTAGGATAAAATTCTGGGAGTAGAATTATGGTACCAAAATGTATACACATTTTAATTTTCAAAAAGGCTGCCAAATAGCCTTCATAGAGATTGTACCAATATAACTTTTCACTCTACAGCCTTGCCAACACAGTGTATTCTGGATTTTAGTTTATCATATAAGTGCAAATTATGTAATTTGCAGTGAGAGTTTCAGGAAGTTATTGCTTAAGTCTTACTAAAAGTATAACTCCAGTTAGGCCATAAAAAATAATTGAGATTTGAATAAACATAAAGGAGACAGGGCATCTCCGGAGCAGAAAAATGTACAGAGCAGATGGCCAAGTGAAAGAGAGAAAACCAATCAAGTTAAAATATGCCACAGTGACAAAGAAGACAAGATAATAAAGAGCTTATTCAGGGAGGTCAGCAGGACCTTCAGGAAAGACTCTGTCAGTGTTCTGGCCCTTGGGATATCACAAAAGGTCTTACTGAGACATAAAGACCCAGGTACTGAGGTGACTTAAGTTTTACCCTGAACTATCCTAAAATGTCCTTCACTTCTGGCTGTTCTATTGATGACGCCCTATAATTCTTATGATGTCTATTCCGCCTGTGTCTTTGAGGTCTTAGATCAGGCATCCTCAGACTACGGCCCGCAGGCCACATGCAGCCTGCTTAGGACGTTTATCCAGCTCGCCTGTCCTGCTTAGCAGCCAACTCATCCCGGGGCCCCCAGTCCGGCCCTCCAACGGTCTGAGGGACAGTGAACTGGCCCCCTGTTTAAAAAGTTTGAGGAGCCCTGTCTTAGATTTTGATTCCACATTATTGCTGCTTTCTGCAGCTTGGTAATAAGTGTCGTGAGGATGGGATCATGGGAGCCAGCATGGTGGCTGGCTACCACCACCCTCCATCACTTACATTTTCCCAAATGCAGCAGTGTTTGTACAGTCTAATGCCAATATTGTTTTTCTTCCATCATCGCCCAATTTTCATCCCCATGTCTTTGAGCCTCTTCCACTTACTAAACTATCCTCCTTTCCTTTCTAACCCTACCCTAAGTCTTCTTAGCATTCAAGGTCTACTAGTCAGGGCTTGTTGACTATACATCTATATATACATACTGATTAATGCTCTTTTCTCTTGTACTTATTATGTGCCTTGTACAAATTAACAGTAGCTTATTCTTTTTAATTCTATAAATGTTTTCCTCCATCAACTAGACAATTTTTCATAATCGCAGACCGTTTCTTATTTTTCACTTCCTTTCCAATACATGCTAGATGATTGACTGATCAACTGCTTCTTTTAGCCAGTACTTAACTGGTTCTTACTGAGGACTGACTACATTTATTAGTTACAGGGAAAATGTCTTAGCTCAATCATGAATAAAATATTTAACTATTCAGGCTTTAGTCTACTTTTCAGATCTCCTGATCTTCCATTCCTTATCACCCTTTAAACTTGAGACTTACCAAACTTATTAACCAGTCTGAAATATCATGTCATTTCTACCATGCCTTTGCATTTGCTGTTTCCTATTGACACGTACGCCCACAAATTTATTAGGCCAGCAGCAGGTTCCCCTTACCACTTTGCTTCTGCCTGTTAGAGGAGATAAACCAGTTGGTTTTGTGTTCCACTAGATTACAAGATCCCCCCTGGTCTCTCTTACTCATAATTGCATACTCACAGAACAGTAATCTGAGAGCGGAGTAAGAGGTTCTATCAACCTAAAAGTTATCACCAGCTGAGATAAGTAGAATGGGGAGTGGTACCTTTTGTGTTCAAAATCTGTGGAAAGAGAAGCTTTCAAAAAAAAAAAAAAAAAACACATGGACAGCCAAAAAGGGTAAGACTTCAAGAAATGGGAAGAGAAAGGAGAATAGAAGACAGAACTTTGACTTTGACACATAAGAGACAATTAGGGTGGTTGGGCAATAATAAAGTAGTCATGTTGAAGAATGGAATATAGCTTGGTTACTGGAAAATGTTGGTAGTAGAGAGAAAGATACAAGCATGAAGTATAGATGTCAGTGGCAAAGGCAGAAATATTTTCAAGGTGAGAGAGATTAATTTGTTAATTTTAATAGCTTTGCAGACTTTCACTAGTAATTACTTAGTATGTCTACTTTTCCACACCTTTTAAATAAGTTTTTTAAAAAAATATGATTACATTTGAATAAATTATACAGGAAAATTCATACCTAACAGAAATTGCTGTCATTTCCTGCTGTGCCACCCATGTCTCTCAATATAGCACAATACAACCCAGTCTAAATGGCTATTATCCACACAGAGTCATGTTTATGAAATGTTACCTGATAAAATATTTCTGGCTTGTCTTAGTTATTCTAGTTAAATTTAGTTCATCCTTGAACACAAATCTCACAACCTCTGTGAAGTTTTCATATATACCTCTAGTTGGAATCCTTATGGAATTCCCCCGACATTAGTATACTATTTATTTATATTTCTTAGAGCATGCAAATAATGCAGCCACTTGTGTCATTGTTTTTAAGTGAATAGGCTCTATTTTTAAAGCATTTTTAGGTTTATAGAAACATTTAAGAGGAAGTAAAGAAGCTCCTAAACCTTCCTCCATCCCCACCCTTGTTTTCATCCATTATTAACATCTTGTATTGATTGGCACGGCACGTATTATACAACTGATGGACTAATATTGATACATTATTAACTAAAGTCCATGGTTTACATTAGGGTTCACTCTTTGTGTTACATAGATTTATGGGTTTTGCCAATGCTGGGTCACTTCTACACCATTACAGCATCATACAGAATAGTTTCACTGCCCCCCAAACTCCTCTGAACTCCATCTCTCCATCAGCCCCTTTTTCCCAACCCTAGATTTTTTACTGCCCACTTTTCCAGGATGTCATTGTCTTACTTTATTTTCTGCTGTTGTAATATTGTCATGGGCTAGATAATTTATAAATAAAAGAGATTTATTTGGCTCACAATTTCGGTGACCAAGAAGCCCAAAGTCGCAGTGCCAGCATCTACTCAGCCATCTGTCGAGGGCCTTCTTGTTGCGTCATCCCAAGGCAGAAATGGCAAACAAACACTCAAGACCGAGAGAAAACAGGGCTGAACTCTTCCTTTTATCAGTAGCCAACTCCCAAGATAACTAACCCCATATTGGCCTTGATCACCTATTGAAGCCCCCCCCCCCATAGTATTACAACAGGGATTAAGTTTCCAACAGTTAAACTTTGGGGTTGACATTTAAAACCACCGCAGTCATATATTTGGAATCATACAGTATGTAGCCTTTTCAGACAGGCCTCTTTCAATTGGAAATGGGAATTTAAGTCTCCTCCATGTTGTTGTGGCTTGATAGCTCATTTCTTTTTATCATTGAATAATCTTTGGTGTGTAGGTAGACCACAATTTGTTTATTGATTCAGCTATTAAAAGGCATCTTGGTTGCTTCCAACTTTGGGCAGTAATAAATACAACTACTGTAAACATCTGTGTGCAGGGTTATTATTTGGACATAAGTTTTCAAGTCATTTGGGTAAATACCTAGAAGTACAATTGCTGGAGCCTATGGTAGGCCTATGCTTAGTTTTTTTTTTTGGAGTTTTTGGCCAGCACTGGGTTTGAACCCACCATCTCCAGTATATGGGGCCAGCACCCTACTCCTTTGAGCCACAGGCACCGCCCGAGGACTATGCTTATTTTTATAAGAAACTTCCACAGTGCCTTCCAAAGGGGCATTCTCACCAGCAATGAATCAGAGTGCCTGGTGCCCCACACCCTTGCTAGCACTTAATAGCATTGATGTTTTGGAGTTCCGCCATTTTTCTATATGAGTAGTGGTATCATTGTTTTAATGTAACTCCTTCATTACATATGATACTGACCCTCTTTTCATAGGATTATTCGCCATCTGTGTATCTTCTTTGCGAGGTTTCTGTTCAGATCTTCCCCCCCCCAGGTAATATTATTTTATTTTATTTTATGTTTATTTCAATAGACTTAGGGGGTACAAATGTTTTTGTTACCTGGGTGGATTATATAATGCTGAAGTCAATTGCCTACTTTTTAATTGGGCTGTTTATTTTCTTAGTGTTGAGTTTTAAGAGTTCTTTATATGCCTGCCTACAAATGGGTATCAGTCCTTCATGAAATATGTTTTAAAAATATTTTCTCTCAGTCTATGGCTTGGCTTTTTAATCTCTTAAACATGTATCATATTTAATGAAATGCGATCGTTGAACATCATGAGCTTTGGGATGGGATTTTGGTCGAAGGAATCTTTTTGGTTAAAGTGAATTAGCTTGGCAAGCACAATATTTGCACCAAACTTCAGCTTTTACTGCTGTCACAGTTCCTCAGTGGAGCATAGAACAGTCGCGAGCCCAGTGTTCTGTGCTTTACTGGCACCTGGCCATTCAAGAATACATTTTAATATATGAGAAGATTATTTTTCTGGGTGAATGTAAGCAATCAAATGAGAGATCATCAGTCTAAGTATGTAAGTGACCAATATTTAACCTGCGTATAAAACTTTCTTACCATATAATATCCAAGATTACTATAATTCCTTCAGAGAAACCAAAAGAATTCCTAACTTTCAGTTTGTCCTTTTTTGTGGTTTTGATGACTTCTGGAAAAATAACTGAAAATATTTTAACATTAATGTAACCCTTTCAAACAACTAAATGATTAAGGTTTTGCAGTACGCAGAAAGCACCAAGCAGTGAGGATAAAATTCCAAAGAGTAAAGATGGAGAAAAACATAATAAGTCCCAACAGAAAAGACTGGAAATACATTTTGGAAAATATCAGTCCCCTGAGCTCTACTAACTGGGTGAGAGTCTACCCAGTTTAGAAAAGAAGCTGGAGTCACTAACTCCAACAACTTGGATCAACCTATGTTAAAGGTTGTAAATTTGGTTGTCAGTTTCTTAGTCTCCTTTCCAACTTATCAAATTTCCTTAAGTCGAATAAGGCAAATGGCAAATTATGTGTGTGTCTACCTTGACAATGTATAAAAATCATTTTTATTGTGCAATAATAACTTCTATTGCATGTAAGACTACATACTTTTCATTTGACTGTTAAGACATCTTCATTTTTACTCTTCCTATGGAGAAGGAATAGAGAGGACAGCAACCATTATTTCTAGTTACCCCTCTCCCCCAGTAGTTACCTCTACCTAAAGGTCCCATGAATCTCTAATTCAGTGTGATCATATTTTTCCTGTTCCCAAGATCTATTATGATTTTATGTTCTGTGACTCCATTAATCCCTGAATTATTTCCCAGGACAGAATCTTAAACTATCTCCTGCTCTCTCTTCTCTTCCTATCCCCGGGCTATTCTCTGTTTTACCCTCTAGTAGATCATTCTGATCTCAATCCCTACACTCAAAATTTTGGCTAATGTCCCATTATCTACATGAGGACATGTAAACTCCTTTTATTGCAATATAAAGCCTTTCCCAAACAGGCTTTGATACATCTTTGCAACCTCCATGCCCCAAAATACACTCTACACTGAATTCTGATGATTCCCCAAAACAACTTATTTCTTTGATTTTATATCTGATATTTTTTCTTTTTCTTTCTACCTAAAACTTTTGTCTATAAAAATTTTAAATTCCGTTACATAATTCATCTCTTCTTCCTCTGTGTTCACGCATCATCTTGTTCCGCTGCATTGCAGTTACTTTTGTTGTTTTCCACCCTGAATGTGAACTTGAGGATGGGACCCAAGCGAATGTGAACTTGAGGATGGGACCCAAGTGAATGTGAACTTGAGGATGGGACCCAAGTCATTGAATTTCACGTCTTCATCACTTTGCACAGTACTTAGCACATGGTTTGCAGATAACAAAGCTTGAATAAATGAAGGACTGATTGAATAAATGAATGATTGACTTGGCGATATTTTGTTTCCTATGTAAAAAAATTTTTTCCTGCCTACGTAGAGAAGATGTAGGATGAGTTCTTTTTTATGAGCACTCCATATTTATTTGTTTATTTAAAAACACATATATTATTGAGTATAAGTACTTTGTTGATTCAAAACTAGCAAAGATCATGGGTTTGAGATGAATCTGAG
>NW_003852452.1:809946-827756 GCF_000181295.1 Otolemur garnettii
AAAAAAAAAAAAAGGAGCAAAGGTGTTTAAGACCTAAGCCCTACCTTCAGTGAGAAATATGGGCTTTGGTAGACAGGTCCACAAATAACTGACTTGGGTAGAAAGCTGTGGGTACCGTGGGAAAGGTTTAGGATTCTGGAAGCTGAAAGGATGACAAATCACTTTCAGCTTCATAAAAAAACATGGCATTTCCTTCAATTATTAAACTATCAATACAACTTAGATAAGCAGAGATGTGCCAAAAACACATTTTATAAAGAGTACAGCAGAAGCAAAGGCTGTGGATAAAGAATATTAGGGAAGTTGTACATGACCAGCTTGCAAAGGACCTCAAATGTCAGGCTAAGGAGTCCAACTTTTGCTCCATAAATGACAGGGAGATTTTAAGGTTTCTGGACAAAGATGTGACATCGTTAGACCGTCCTCTGGGAAATTCATCTGGGATCAGCAGATGAAATGGATTAGGGAAAGAATAGATGAGCAGCAGAGAGAGCAATGTTCCAAAGTGTGAAACACTTTAATTTGTCAGGTTTTTCTTGTTTGGATATAGTAGACATGTGCTACTTTTACCAGTTATCTCCATTCTTGTAGTAAGAAAACATTGATTTTACATCTTCTCTCTTAGCTTGAGAAGTGGAGCATTTAACCTGGTTTAGCCTCGACCATTAGGCCATTTTTTTCTTTACCCCCAGCTGTAGGGTTGATTCTAGAAGGAACAATGACCCAAGGCAGAGAAACCAGACAATTACCGTTGATTCTGGACTTCGTTTAAAGTCCACCAGAAAGCAGAGTATGTTTGGATGAATTGGGTATTGTCATGATGTGAGCCTAAAGCTTCTGGGATATTCCCACTAAGGCCTGAACAATCCAGAGAAACCAGACAATTACCGTTGATTCTGGACTTTGTTTAAAGTCCACCAGAAAGCAGATTATGTTCTGATGGATTGGGTATTGTCATGATGTGAGCCTAAAGCTTCTGGGATATTCCCACTAAGGCCTGAACAATCCAAAGTCCATGCAGCCTATGGATGGTGCTTAGTGGTATTTCCTAAGTCCTGAATCAAGCTTGGACTCTATCCTCTCAGAGGCGTGTTGATTGACATCCATTTGGGCTGGGTTTTCTGCAATTGAAAGAATATTTGTACATCAATCTGTTTCACTGGTCATCCATGTCATTTCACAATGTCACATTTTATGGATGAGGCATTTTGGATATTTCTTTTCACACTTCAATCTTAAGAAGGAACTCAAAGCAACCACAGTTGAAGGCTTAGCCACAGGCAATAGCGGGCTTTTAATTGCATTTACCACATGAGTTATAGTGACTAACGGCTAATCAATGATTAATGAAAGTAAGGAGTAGTTTAGAGTTAAATAACTTAGGGTATGTGAAAAGCATTGGTAAGTTGTGAGGCATAATTCGAAAGTTGACTATTGTTGCAGTTTGGCCGGGGCTGGGTTTGAACCCGCCACCCTCAGTACATAGGGCTGGCACCCTACCCGCTGAGCCGCAGGCACCACCATAAAAGTTAACTGTTAATATGAGTTTTGTATTGGTCTGATATTTATGGCCTCATCTATTGCCTCCTGAAATTCAAAAAGCCTGTGCTCTTCTGTGTACCTTTGGTTTTTTCCATGGTCACTACACTGACTTTCCTTGTTTGTTCATTTATTGCTTTAAAAAAAAAAAATAGAATCAGGTAAGGCCCATTTCTTTAGAGAATAAGAGTGAATTCATCTTTTCTTAAATCCTTTATGAAAACATCAACCTAACAATGGAGGCCTTTATTCCCGGGTGTTCCACTGCTGATTTATCGTCTTTAAACTTTATTTTTCTATGTGATTGGCAGTTTTAACACCATCTCCGCCTTTATCTAACATGGCCCTATATTTCACAAGTGATGTCACTAACCAGTGAAACCACTTCTCATCCGACTAAGAAAATTAAATTTGGGTTTTAATTTATACTTCACCAAAAAACTCAATTGCTGAGTGATACCAGTAGGGAAAGGAGAAGGGGATGACAGAAAGGAAATAGTCTCGAAACAAGAATACTGGCAGTTTATAAAACCTTAGATAAATATTCCTTTTGGATTAGTCAAAGCTCAGAGCGTTCATTCTTTGAAGTTTGAAATCAGCCAGGTTTTCAAAATATATTTTCTCAGCCTGGGAAGTGTATTTTTATTACACAGTTGAAATATTTTCTTTAAGCGCGTCTTGTCACATCTATTATTTAAGCTCTTTAAAATTAGCACTTCCTCTCTCTGACGGAATATTCCATTTCCTCCTTTCTTGTCATCGCATTTATTTAAATAAAAAATTTCTTCCCCTCAGTCTCCTGAAACTCTTTATACCGCTTTTTCCCCCCACTTGGAATAATCTGCCTTTTGTAATATTTACCAACATCCCCGTTGTATCTCCTTCACTTAATCGTGAAGGACTGTAAGAGGAATTTGTAAGTTTCTTATTGTGTATGACTGTACACTGTCTACCCTTCACTGCTTGAAATACTTATTCTCAAGGCATGTGCGGTAGAATGGGAGTGAATTCTCACTGTATAATGGAATCTTCTAGCATAATTTATTTGATTTTTTTTATTTGATGTTTTTTAATAGCCAATATTTGTCTCTCTTTCCCCCACCCCTGAAACCCTGTGAAAACACAACCTCCTTGACAGCAGGGCTTTTTGTCTATTTGGTTCATTGATGTGTTCCAAACATCTAGAAGGACTCCTGGAACGTCCTTTATTCAGTAAATATTTACTGAAGAAACGAATGTATGTTTCAGTGAATAAACAATAGTGGGGATTTGTAAGTTTAAAAGCGGAGTGTTGGTCTACATTTTTATTAAACAAAAACTATAGTGTAATCTCTATTTCTTACACTTATAACCCCAAAGCTATTATCCAGACTCACCGGTCTTTAATATGCCTTGTAAGATGAACAGTAACAGGAGAACGAAGGGAAAGCTTTATTTTTAAGCAACTTTATGCATCTGAGTTTGCTCATAAAATGCCTTCCTTGACGTCTCTGTCTGCTGGCCCTTGGCCTTGTCCCATCCTCTTTCTTTATCCTCATCATTGCATCTGTCTCTGTGATTCTTGTTAATGATTTTGCTTCAAGTCTACTTGATCACAGAGTGCAGCGTGGCCATCCCCTTCTTGCCGGCCTCCCTGCTCTTGGACAGTTCCTGAAGAACAGGGGCTGCGAATTTTAAAAGAAAAAGAGGGTTGAGATATAGCGAAAGCCAGTGAATGGTGGGATATGAACTGCATTTTGTTGTAAGTTGGAGAAAAAATGTACAGTTGACAAAAAGAAAACCCTCTTTCCTTCTAGCATGCCAGAGAAAGGTGTCAGCAGTGAGAGTAGAACTTTCAGTTTATGAGGGTGCTTTCTAAACTGGGGTATTTATTTCTAGAATTTCTTTTCCTAAAATCAGCTGATCAGACCACTTATGAAAAAGCAAAATTAGTTCCAGGAAAAGTTATTGGTTCCATAAAACCAATTTATGCCGGAGGTTGAAATTTTTTTAAACTTTGGCCTGAAATATGTCTATGTTACCTAGAAAAATTCAAGAAACAAGAATTTGAAGAGAAAAAAAATGTTTACTATATTTCATTGTTGAGTTACACAGAATTCCAAAAATGGAACACTAGGCAAAATCTTCCATATATATCACATTTCTTATCTCAGGAGGCCTGCTATTCATTGTGATACTCAACAGAACACTTCACATCCAGGGCAACATCACATTGGTCACATTGAAAGTGGTGTTCTTGTGACATTCAGAATACTGTGTTTGCTTTCCCTGTTTGACTGTCTCATGACTTGTGCCATCGTACCATGAGTCAATGTTATCCTTCTGAGAAGTCTTCCTCTTTGGCCAGGTTCTGGAGGATGGCCATGGGTCTCCAAATAATGGCATACCACACATCAGTGAAGCTCCAGGAAATCCACTGGCTTCTCATCATATGTCTAGTGCAGTTGCCAAGCATTTTATAAGACCAATTCAAAACAGAACAAAAGAGGGCTTGAATACTATTTCTTTCCACAGATTGGTACCTGATACTTAATGTTGTCATCAGCTCTACACCTTCCAAGAAATGGTTATACACTTTGATTATGTTCGGCTGCTGACCTTGGACCTTCTTTTTCAGTTTCTGAAAGCAATGATTGACAAGACACAGGGAGGATCGATACTAGCACCAGATGAGGCAACAGTGATAACACTGTTAGAAAATATTGTCTTTTGCCATCAATTTAATAATCAAATTCCATGTTCTTTTTTTATGTTCTTTTTTCCTTCAGAGCCACATATGATTCCAATGGAACTTTATCAATGTGATCCTTTCTCACTGTACCTGTTGCCTAATGTCCCATTGAGCTGAGATTATCAAAAAAATGCAAAACTGGGGGAAAATTTATTGACTACAAAATGGTATTGTCCAGGGTGTGCCGCTGTAAGTGCCTCACTAAGCCAAAGGACAAGTGATGCACCAGCACTGCATTCCTCATGTTTAGTATTTGGGTTTTTATGCTGATATGGCTGAAACCAGCTAATTCAGCCCAGATGTGTTGCACCACACCAAAACCTTTAGCCAAAATGAATGGTCTTTCTTCTAATAAATTATTCACACCTGTGACAACCAAAATAAGGTTCATGCATTCATCAAAGCTGAAATATGTTTCATTTGGAACAAATTTCACACATCTCCCATTGAGTGTGCTTCTAAGAGGTCGCAACTTAGAAAACTTGTCCATTAGGTACAAATTTGCATTGTCAGCAACATACAAATGAGCAAATAGAATTTCAAATGGTCACATTTTACGGCGGCACTAACCAGTCCATTATGCACATCTGTTCTTTGTTCCCAGAACATATGCCTTCTAGGGACTGAGATGTAACCACTCAGAAAAATAATTCCCAAAAAACATTCAAATGAGGAGCTAGTCAGGCCAAGATTTACACCCTAACTTGCAGCATAGAAGTTGGAATAGGTGACAATGAGTTCAACAACCTCATCATCAAGAAAAGGTTCTGGAACTTCTGTAGAGTTCTCATTTCAGTGAAGAAATCATTGGTTGTTCTGTAAGTCTCCCTGCTATGGGCCGTGCAGTTAGGGGAGCTTTTTTCCATTGGCAAACAATTTTTGTCACTTTCTTTTTCTTGATGGAGGAGGTTGCTATGCAGTCATTGTGGATGGAACTTTATCATCAAGAGAGTCATCTTCAGGTTTGAGGGATTGTTTGAGTCAGAACCTCAGAGCATCTTGAATAAGATATGCAGGTGTGGACAACAAAAACCAGGCAGGTTATTTATTGTTCCACCTCCTTCAGTTCTTGAATCCTGATTAGAAATAAGTGCTGTAGCATTTTCAGGTGGTTGTATCACTATAGCGCTTGCTTCTGTGCTGGCATCTGTCTCTAGCAGGTTAGTTATTCCATGTAAACTTGGAGTCAAGGCATCTTGAGACTTGTAAAACAATTTCAGCTAAAATAAAGGAAAAAGATATTACCCACGGTGGTAGGGGTCTTGCCTAATGCTCCAAAACTGGAACATACAAATTATCAAACCCATAACTAACACAACAACGATAACTTCAGTATTTACTTTTTACAGCACAATAGCATAACTAGCACAGAAGTAAGAGAAAAAAATTACTAGTATAAGATGTAGTGCAGGAACATTCTATTTGCCTGTTTTTGGATGGTCCTTCAAAAATTTCCTAAACTTTCACATGGCATTTTGACAAGCTGCTAGCATGTCAGTGTCTGCAGCCGTGACTAACTCTGTGCACCACATGATAAGATGTACTCTCGGTAGGCAAATATGTGTGAAAAATCAGATCTCAGTCATGACCTTGAGCAGTAGGGCATAAATAATTCCCACATCCCTACTGTTCCAGTAATGGAACATACTACGTTAAAGTTTTGAGGGAAAAATAGATGCAAACCAACCAACTTGCACTTGTGTTAGCTACTTGAAAACAGCAACAACAACAAGAAGTTGTCCTTTTGTGAAAGTGGACTTGAGCTAAATTAATCTCCTAACTTCTGTGTTAAAAACCATTTCAGGGGAGTTATCTAAAATATTCAACAGGCTTTTCTATAACTTTCAAAAATTCAGAGGGCAAAAGAATCACCTAAGGATCTTGTTAAAATGTAGATTCTAATTTAGTAGGTCTTGGAGGGTCCTGAGTGTCTGCTTTTCTAATAGACTCTTAAGCTTCTAAGTGATGACCGTGAGGCAGTGCGGACTTGTAGGTCACATCTTTAATTATAAGTCTCTAGACATTTTAGTTTTTAAAAACATATTTTTGAAACAATGACATCATTTGTAATCCCTAATTATTTTTGTATCTTTCTACTATATTTTAACTTGTTTCTTAAAAAGAAATGATTTCATGTATTTATTATTCTCCCTCACTAAAACACGATTCATCTGATTACATTCTAGGGTTTTTGTTTTGTTTTGGAAAATTTCTTTGACTGCTAACATAAAATGAAAAATGAAATAAATGGTATAATAGAATAGCCCAGAGTTAGATGAAAAGACAAGCAGGTCCCTCCTCTTTATTTTACAGTCACCTACATAGGACAAGGGAGTTTAAGTCCGTTACTCGCTAAGAGTAGACTTTTCCTCTTGAAAAAAAATTATTAGTCACAGTGGCAGGGGTCGTGCCTAGTGATCCAAAATTGGAACATGCAAATTGTTACACTCGTAACTAATAAAACAATAATAACTTCTGTAGTTTCCTCTTCCTCTCCTTGTTTTCTAATGGAAGGTACGTTCAGCAATGCGTGTTTCATACAGTAGACCCAGTCATAGATTTTCCTTAATGTAACGGGTTACAAATCTCCTACTTTTCTTCAAATTTTCACCAACATATTCTACTTTCCCTAAAGTTAAATAAATAAATAAATAGAACCAGGTTCAATCTTGAGCTTCATGTGACAAGCTAACGAGGTGAAAATGTCCATGCTTGGCAGTATTGAATAGAGACATTTTTCTACTAAGCATTCAGCTTTAAGAAACATTCTTCACTACGGCCAGACTGTTAATGAAGTTTCAGAAACACCATCGGGGAATTTTTTTCCTAAAGTAACACCTTCAGACAGGGCTCAGTGGCTCTTGCCTGTAATTCCAGCACTTAGGAGGCTGAGGTGGGTGGATTGCCTGAGCTCACAGATTTGAGGCCAGCCTGAGCCAGAGTGAGACCCTCTTCTCTAAAAACAGCCAGGCATTGTGATCGGCACCCGTAGTGCCAACTACTCAGGAGACTGAAGTGAGAGGATCACTTGAGCTTAAGAGTTTAAGGTTACAGTGAGCTAAGACGCCACAGCACTCTACCCAGGGTGACCAAGTGAGACTCTGTCTTAAAACAAAGAAACAAAAACAAACAAACAAAATATAAAGTACCTTTGCACAACTGAATACTTTTAGGTCAGTGGTGGGGATAAAAGATGGAATTTAGAAAGATTAACTCTCTGTAGCATTCTATATAGTTTTAAAGCAACAATGCTAAAATGATATACCTTTGAACAAATACATTTGCTACTGAATGAACAATTTTTTTTTTTTTTTTGGAGAAAGTCTAACTTTGTTGCCCTCAGTAGAGCACTGTGATATCATAGCTCACAGAAACCTCAAGCTCTTGTGTTCATGTGATCTTCTTGCCTCACTCTCCCAAGTTAGCTGGGACTATAGGCTCCTGCCACAATGCCCGGCTTTAGAGACAGGGTCTCACTTTTGCTCAGGCTGGTCTCGAACCCATGAGTTGAGGGAATCTACCCACCTTGGCCTCTCAAATGCTAGTATTATGGGCATGAGCCAAACGTGCCCGGCCCTGAATAAATATCTTTATGAACTTTGGTTGCATGAACATTACTTAACAATGAGCTATAGTCCTCACTCTTTGAACTTAGCAATACATCTTCTCTAGCTTCTGTCTTTCACATGGTCATCTGTCTGTTAAGGCACAGAATTTAAGCCAGTAACACAACATATTAGAGCTCTTGAAAAATATAAGCACATTTGGCTGAAGTTAACTTTGAAGACATAGGAAACTATTTTATCATTAGATTGATGGGGATCTTTTTACAACGAGAGAAAAATATTATAATTTATTGACATAACTGTCAAGAGTTACTCAAGAAGTTACTACCAAAACAATGTTTTTGGTTATTTTTTAAACCTATCTAAACTCAATGAGAAAAAAGAAAATAGTCTTTGTTGCCAAAGGCTACCTTCTACAATCTGATCTTACAACTCCCTGCCTAAAATTTTTCAATGGCTCTCAGACCTTTCAGTCTAAATTTCTAACTCCTTAGCTTAGCACATTATAACCTTTACTGTTCTGACTCCTTCCTGCCCACTTCTCTAGTCTTATCTCCTGCTAGTCTCCATGAATCTGTAATTATCTCCTTAATCAGTGTTTAGTGGGGAAATCCCAGGGGTCCACTTCTGCTTTCTCTAATCTCCCTGTTAATCATAGTATATAGAACTTCTCAGCCCACTGAGATGCCATTGCAAGATACTAATTTGCTTACTTATTTAATACTTTTGCTAATTTAAAGTATCTCTATCTTAGATTTCAGAGTTCATGCATTTTAAATCTTTTTACTTTGCTTCCCTAAGACCCACCAGTTTCCTGGTTTGGGGAGGGTAATTTGTGACTTTACTTCTTATCCCCTCACCTTAGAGTGGAAAGTGGGGCTGACATATCTGCCTCTAGGACACTTCCTTTCCCTCCCATAACCTGGCACTAGCTCATTTCTAAGTGTGCTGGGGTGAGCAGGACAGAGACAATTCTGTAGTTTGGTGTTGGTGGCCGCTGCTTCCTTGGCTAACAGTAATAGGCCATTAGAGCCTCTCTGCTGCTGAAATCCCAATGCTTAAGCTCTTCAGCAGGTTGTAGGAGCTCCTTGAACTTGACAGTGTCCAGATGTGAGACAGCCAGCTTCCCCTGGGCCTCTGCTGCCCACTTCTGTCACTACACCACTAGCCTCCTGTTGCTCCTGTCCCCTCACCCATCCTGGTGTCCTGTTAGTATGGCATTGGACAGATGGCTCAAGAACTATATTCTACAGTTCTAACTTGTCCACAAACATCTCCCATGTTCTAATCATGCCAAATGTGTGGCTCAGAGAATTTCCGTGCTGACCACCTCTCTTCTCCCATGCCCTGGCATCTTTTTCCAGCTCTCAGTTCTTGTGTTGAAACAGGCACATGTGGGAAAATCCACCAGTCCACACCCTGCGTGCATTTCAGAGCAGATGGTAAAGTGACAGTTTCTCTTTCTTGTCAGGCAGCCCTGACCTCTACAAATGATCCTCTTCAAGCTCCTTGGAATGAACTTTCCTTCTGTTAGAGAACAGGGATTCTCCTGCTTCCCTTCCGTACAGATGAAAGGCAGGAAAATTTTTTCATGAGAATACTACTCTTTCAACTTCTCCTCTCTCATTTGTCTTTCTTTTTTAATTTTAGAATATTACAGGGGTAAAAATGTTTTGGTTACATGAATTCTGTACAGTTTGAGTCAAAGTTATGCCCGTTCAGTGGGTGTGAATTTAATTCTCCCCACCTGCCCCTCCCACCCGCTTGCTTTTCCTTGAGCTTTACCCATCACATGTGTGCGATTAGTTCCAGTTTAATAGTCAGCACACGTGGCGTTTTCCCATTCTCGCAATTTTTCACTTAGAAGAATGGTCCCAGTTCCATCCAGGTTGTTACAAAAGGTATTAATTCCCCATTTTCTCTTATGGTTGAGAAGTACTCCATGGTAGACATAGACCACATTTTATTAATCCACTCATGTACTGATGGGTGCTTGAGTTGAGTCCACATCTTTGCGATCACGAATTATCCTGCAATAAACGTTGGCGTGTAGGTGTCTTTTTGATAAAATGACTTTTTTCCTTTGGGTAAATACCCAGTAGTGGGATTGCTTGATGATATGGTATGAAAAGTCCTGTTTTGTTCTGTTTAACTCAACACCTTCCTGTCCTCATAGGCCTTATTGGCTGATTCCAGGGCCCAGGGAAGGCCCCATCCCGCATCGTGCCATGTGACTCAGGGAGCCTATGTGTCCTGGAAAGAGTCATCCTGTTTCAAGCCTCCATCTTCCCTTTGATGTTAAAAAGTTTATTCCAAGCTTCTTTTCTCAGTTCTAGTATAATTTATTGCTTCTTTTCAATGAATCATCAACTTAGTGAATATCTCGATGAACACCAATCTAACTATGGTAATCTTTGATTTACTTGCCTTTCTCCCAGAAGACTATAAGCTCCTTAAAAACAAGGAGAATTTCCTAATGGATTTTATATCCCAGTGTTTGATGCAAAGATTACTGTACAGATTATGAGAAATGCATGTGTGTTTAATGAATCAGTAGATGACATGACTTATCCTGCAAATAGCTAGGATAACTATATTTATATCAATAACAAAGTTCTTGATGTTTAAAAAAATCGTAGAAAAATAGAATTAATGATGTGATAACTATACATTGCAGAGCAACAAGGATATGAAAAACTAAATACAAATTATTATGTCCTCGTGGCTTTCTTTTTTAAGCTATTTGTGGTCGATGAAAAATGTGTTCATAAAATAAGGAAAAAAGTGAGATAAATCAGGACTTTTTTTTTTTTTTTTTTGAGACAGAGCCTCAAGCTGTCTGCCTGGGTAGAGTGTTGTGCCATCACAGTTCACAGCAACCTCAACTCCTGGGCTCAAGCAAGTCTCCTGCCTCAGCCTCCTAAGTAGCTGGGACCACAGGTGCCCACCACAATGCCTGTCTATTTTTTGGTTGCAGCCGTCATTGTTGTTTTGGCAGGCCCAGGCTGGATTCAAACCCACCACCTCAGGTGTATGTGGCTGGCGCCTTAGCCACTTGAGCCACAGGTGCCGAGCCATCAATCAGAGCTATTAATAGCACAGTGTTTGAAACCCTAAACCCTAGATTCAAATAAGTGCTGCCACTTAGTAACTAGTTAACCAGTTCCCATGCTTTGTGAGCAGAGATTAATAATAATTTCACATGAAAGAGATTATTTCAAAGATTAAGTTAGATAACACATGTGAAATCTTTTAAAATTGATAAGGAATTGTAAATATACAAGTATTACTTATTATTTCTAATATTTCAATATTTCTAAAAGCCTAGGATGATATTGCATTTAGGGAATTTTTTGAGACAGAGTCTCACTCTGTTGCCCGGGATACGGTGCCATGACATCAGCCTCACTTACTATAACCTTGGACTTGTGGCTTCAAGTGATCTTCCTGTCTCAGCCTCCCAAGTAGCCAGGACGACAGACCCCTGCCACCATGCCCAGATAATTTTTCTATTTTTAGTAGAGCCAGGGTCTTGCTCTTGCTCAGGCTGGTCTCAAACTCCTGAGCTCATGTGATCCCCCAGCCTTGGCTTCAAACAGTGCTGGGATTACAGGCATGAGCCACCACACCAGCTGGATGTTTTTCATGGCAAATATTTCTGAAGGGCCACAATACCAAATAACCTATAGAAACTTGCTGTTTTTGATTAATGACAATGGGAAGAAGTATTTAATACTTGTTCCTAAAATTATGTTGTTCTTTTCTGATCAAAATGACTAATGGCTTTCCTTGTTTTCATCAGTCATTCTCACAAGGCCCACTGTACTCGGAGTTCAGCCTAACAGTTTATCTAATTTGTAGATGAAACAATGAGTTCTATTTTCCCCTGCAGTTGTTGACAGTAATAGACACCATGCTTCCAATAATTTATGAATACTCAATACTGACAGTAGCTGACTCCTAAAGTTGCTTCATTGATTGCAGAACATACTAAATTCATCCCAAAAGTAAATTCTAATTCAGGGAGAAACAACATCAAGTGCTTCTAGATGAAAATTCAGTAAAGGTGAATTTTCAGTAAAGGTAAAGGTGTACCCTGCTTTCAAGGTACTCGCTATAAGTAAAAATAAAAAGAAGGTTTGGAATCACGAAACCAGAGAAATACTTATGAGGAATAGCTCCTCTGATATTCCTTTCATCTAGAGAAGTAGAATGGGATATAAGTTCTTTGAAAAGTGTTTTCTTATAATGCTGAATCTTAAATATTTCTTTCAACTAGGTTGGTAATCAAAGTGTAAAAGAAACTCAAATGAGTAGAAGGAATAAGACTTAAGTTTCCTATCTTAGAGAGGGCCATTTGGCTTTCCCAAATCCATATTTCATGCACTTGAAAATGCTCTTTACAGGGATTTGTAAACTAGAAAAGTGTTGTCTTTGGGTAAGTATCACAAGCAGCATAGTCATAGCCATGTGTATATGTTAAAAATATTGAAAAACCTCAAATGATTGTTTAGAATTTCCCGTGGGCAGTTTTTATTAAATATTACATAGACCAAAATTATTAGGATTCCTTAATAATTAAGTGTGAGATACTGAGATGAGGAAATACCGAGAGAGAATTAGAGAAAGCACCAGTAATTTTACAATGCTAGAAGAAATATCTTAAATAAGAAGGACTTCATAGACCCTGGAAGGTTGACAACGAGTTACAATAAACTCAGTTGTAATGTCAAGAATGATTTCCATTCTTTTAAATATAACTAATATTACTCAGGAAGAAAATTAGCTAATATCCCATCTATAATTTATTGTTACCTTTTTTTAATTAAGGCCAGGAGTTTAGGCCAGCCTAAGCAAGAATGAGAACCTATCTCTACAAAAAATAGAAAAAATTAGCTAGACTTGGTAGCACACACCTGTAGTCCCAGCTTCTTGGGAGGCTGATGCAGGGAGTATCACTTGAGCCCAGAAGTTGAAGGCTGCAGTAAATAGCTGGTATTATAGGAGCCTGCCTCAATGTCCGGCTATTTTTTAGAGACCAGGTCTCACTCTTGCTCAGGCTGATCTCAAACTCCTGAGCTCAGGCAATCTACCCACCTCAGACTCCCAAGTAGGAGAGAATTAGAGAAAGCTCCAGTAACTTTATAATGCTAGAAGAAATATCTTAAATAAGAAAGACTTCACAGACCCTGGAAGGCTGACAATGAATTAGAATAAACTTAGTTATAAGGTCAAGAATGATTTTCATTCTTTTAGATATAATTAATATTACTCTGGAAGAAAATTAACCATCTAATATTCCATCTATAATTTATCATTACCTTTTAAAACTGAAATTGCAGCTTTAAGGACAGGCCACATGGTGTGTGTATTCATAGACATTGATATATAGATGGATGGGCAGCTACCTGGAATTTACTAGAACTATGTAATTAAAAGTATATTTTAAAAAAAGATTATATGTAGACATCTTTTTAAAAATACGTACTTTACATAGTTCTAGTAAATTCCAGCTATATGTCCATCTGTCTACAAATCATTGTCTATAAATACTCTTAGATAAAACAGACTTTTCCAGGCTATCAGGAAATGTTCAAACAGGTAGAAAGAGCTATTTAAATGCAATGCTTACATGTTTTTATAATTTTTAAAATAAAATGTCATACTTACAAGCTTGGTCACACAAAGAAACTTCCTTTTGGATACTAGTGGCCTTGAAGTCATAACGCCCAGATGCTAGTTGAAGAGGCTCATTTCCCTGAGCCAGGTCTCAGTGACGGTGGGGTCAAAAACTATAACAGATTGTACTGTTCTTAGAATTGGGAAATAGAAGTTAAATACAAGTTTTAAAAAATGTCTAATCCTCCCTATTTGATAATCAGCACGTGGTATCCTAAGCCCTCCTATCCTTTCTATGTTTTTCTTTGTGAAGTTGGAGAGGAGAATCAATAAAGTTGAAGCAACCCAAGCTACATCCTGCCCCCTCTTCGTTTGTAGCATTGTTTAGGATCACGGTCACTCCCTCACCAGCCTTAAATCCCTCTTTCTCCCAAATATCCCCTCCCTTTCTATCCTGCAGTTTGCTCAGTGGCGATCCTTCCATGGGAACCTCACTGCCATTGGTGACATCATCTTGCTCTTCCTCTGTGATTAACTCAGTGTGTACTTATCCTCCCCAAAGCTTCTTTCTCCACTGACATCAGTCTCAGAATACGTCTCTGTATTTCTGTTTGCGCTTTAATAAAGAAGTAACACAGAGCTGTGAGATATAGTACGTAAAATTTTCTTGGGCAGTGGAGCAGAAAAGAGAGAAGAATCACACACTACAGAACAAAACTTATTTAAAAACTCTTACTGTATATATTTTCATCTTTTTTAAAATTAGGCATAATGTGTTTTCACTTTCCTCCTTTAATCCCTTGCCATCCCCCGTGAGAAGCAAAAACCCACGTAGATGTCACCAGTACAGCAAGAAACACAGCATAGAGGTGACATGACCTAACCGGGGCCCAAAACAGCCAGGCCTCACCAATCTGCAGACCCTGAGCGGAAAATAAACCCATATACCTATGAGCTAGAAGAAATGATTGCAGTTGTAGGACACTAAGATCCTGGGTTGATTTTGGCAGCATCTGACTAATACAATACCCTATGAACTTAAAAATTGGCCTGAATATGAATAAGCATTGGATTAAATAAAACCAGTAAAATTCAAAAGAAGAAGTAGAAAAAGAAAAGAATGACAAGACTTCCTAACGAGTTAGGTATTTTACAAACTTTCTTCCCTTTTATTCTTACCAACACTATGATACACTTCTTTCTTTCTCTAACTACTTATATATGAAGAAGCTAAAGGGTATATGCAATCTTAGCAGTAGCTACCTCTTAGAAATATGTCAAGTATGTTGTGTAGGTGTGTGTGTGTGTGGGGGGGGTGCTGCTAGGTTTTCACTTCTTATTTATCTACTTTAAAAAATACATTAGAATGGGTCCAGTGCAGTGGCTCACACCTGTAATCCTAGCACTCTGGGAGGCCAAGGCAGAAGGATCACTTGAGGCATGGGTTGGAGACTAGCCTGAGCTAGATAGGGAGATGAAAAATAGAAAAATAAAAATATATATATAATAGTGGCCTGGTGTGGTGATACATACCTGTAATCCCAGCTAATATTTGGAAGCTGAGGCAGGAAGACTGCTTGAGGCCAGGAGTTTGGGGCTAGCTCAAGCAAGAGTGAGACTCTGTCTCTACAAAAAATAGAAAGAACTAGCCAGGCATGGTCATGCACACCTGCAGTCCCAGCTACTTGGGAGCTTGAAGTAGGGAGTATCACTTGAATTCAGGAGCTGGAAGCTGCAGTGAGCTGCATTAAGGTCACTATACTCTTGCCTGGGCAACAGAGTGAGACCCTGTCTCAAAAAAATATACACTAGAATGCATTTTTTATTATTATTATTTTTTTGAGACAGTCTCAAACTGTCACCCTGGGTAGCCTGCCATGGCATCACAGCTCACAGCAACCTCAGACTCTTGGGTTTAAGTGATTCTTTTGCCTCAGCCTCCCAAGTAGCTGGGGTTATGGGTGCCCACCATATGCCTGGCTATTTATTTTTGTGGTTGTTGTTGCAGTTGTCATTGTTGTTTTAGCTGGCCTAGGCCAGGTTGGAACCTGCCAGCCTTGGTATATGTGGCCGGTACCCTACCCACTGAGCATGGGCGCCACCCTAGAATGCATTTGTTTAAAAGTTGTATTCCTAAACTTTAAAAAATGGAAATGAGGAAAATGAGGGCAGAGTTGATACTAAATCTACATTTACTCATCACCCAAAGTTCACTTCCTCCCTTTGCGTCCTACCCATACACTGGACAGAGCGATAGGTAAGGGCTTGTTGATCACTTTGCCATCTCTTACACTGGCCGCCCTGTTTTCACCTAACTTCATCTCCAGCCCTGCTTCTCCTCACAGAAAACTTTCCATTTTGAATGAAAGGCGATCTCCTTGTCTACATTTGTTGGAGTATAAAACAGCAGCTTCCCATACGTGGGAAGTTTTTCAGACCCCGGGGTAAACGATAAATGCCCCAGCATCTGGGCTGCAGATGGCCCTGCAGAAGGTGCTGTCTGTACCCTAGAAGCTTCTGTACTTGAAATAACACGGAGGAGGAGCTTTGTTGCAGTCATTCATTTGCTATTAAGAACTTTGACCCTGTTTTGTTAGCAGTTCTGCCACGGATTTGATATTCCACATCTTGCTTGTTCATGTCTAAGACTAGAATTTGGGTCTTAGCAAAACTCAGAGAGTTCTCTCCTTCCATTTCCCAAGCATATATAGGCTAGGAAGATGATGAGCAGAATGTACTTTCCCATCACATCCTCGCTGGTAAACAGATCGAGAGATTAAAACTACTCGTTCAGGCTTTCATCTTCTAACTTCAGAAAGAATTTCTGACATCCCCACCAGTAGAGCAGCAAATATAGGCTTATCCTAATACATTAATTAAATCAGAGGCGTCTGCAGAAGAAAAAGCATCTGTTAGAACATGTCACTCTGTCCAACACAAAATATTGAATTCTCCTTTCCAACAACAGAACTAGATCCCAGAACATCACACCATCACATGTTAGGTGTGCTTTAGTGACCCAAGGTACAGTGACACTGAGAATGCCATAAGGTATTTGCTTCTATAACCAGATCACAAAATGTGAGAAAACGAACTTACTAAAGTCTGTGATACTCAAAGTAGCAGGAGAAGTGGAAACTAGGACTTTTGGAATTTAAACAAAAAACATATTCCAGAGAAAGACCTCTTGGCTATCCAAAAAGGTTTTAGCAACCTTACAGCCTTTGGTGATTAATTATTTTAATATGGTGGTGGCTGCAATCTTGGCTTGAAAGGTGAGATAGAAGAACATTTCCAAATATTTATACACATTGAGCTGAAGTTTTTAGTTACAAAAAAAAAAAAAAATTCCTAACCTTCCACTGGGGAGGATGACCTGCACAGCCAAACGTATTTGCAGCATCTTTTTCGGCAGATAGTCCTTTAACAACAATCTTAACAAATTACCAGATAACTGAAGAATAGAATTCATATTTTATTTGGGAATTTAAGACCAAAATGTATTGCCTCCTTGCTTTCACAGCATATAATCCATCTCTGGGATGAAAACAAATATTTTAAGAAGTAAAATAGCACTGCCACCATCTATTCTTACAGTACTTTTTAAAATTTTTCTAATAGAGTCCCATGCAGAAGGGTTTTCTCCCTAAGTAGCCTTGTGGTATTGTTAAGCTCTACTCAGATATAGAGGAGCTGAGGCCGAACAGAATTGGTCTAAATCCCATTCAGTGTGACTTGTCTGAATGTCCAAGTACGAGCTCTTGATAACACAGTCAAATGACTTAGTGCCTGTTGACCTTGTATGCCAGCACCTTCTTCATATAGGGTCGCGGTAACATTGACAAGGTGTTAAATGACAGTGTTACATCAACAAAAGTGAAGGCGTGCAACTTGATACCAATCACAAGCATTGATTTTATGTAATTCCTTTCAAGTGCAATATAGTATGTAGGTCATATTTTCTCAGCAATGGCACATGCCAAGAAGCACAGATGTACAGTGTTTTAAAGCTAAAAAAGCCCCCAAATTTCCCAGTGGTGAAATTGAGAAAGCTTCTTAGGACAGAGAATAAAAAAAGAACATTTCTCTCAGTGCAAACGGTATCCATTAATTGTTAGATCACAGAGAAGCAGCAAAGTTGCATATACACACTTCTGCCATTAACTGTCTGTGTAAGCCTCATATTTTAAGGTATACAACATAAGAAATGGGTTATCTTTTTATTCCTTTATTTATAGTGGCCAAAAGAATAATACAAAAAACTTGTATGTGTGTGTATAGAGCTAATGTAGATAACTAATTTCCTGATATAATCCATCATAATTTCTTTTTCTTTTCTTTTCTTTTCTTTCTTT
>NW_003852452.1:827805-830441 GCF_000181295.1 Otolemur garnettii
CTCTTGGGGTAAGTGATCCTCTCAGCTCAGTTTTTTGCTGTTGTTCTACTCTTAGTGAGGCAGGTCTTGCTTTTGCTCAGGCTGGTCTCGTACTCGTGAGCTCAAGCTATCTACCTGCCTCAGCCTCCCAGAGTGCTAGGATTATAGGCATGAGCGACCATACCTGGCCTGTCCATCATTATTTCAGTGCCTTAGAGAACTTACCGATTCTCCTTTTGCTGTTTTTACTAACAATTCAAATGAATGAATGAAATTTATATTGTCAATGAAGTGTGCATATATTTTATTAAAAACATTTAATGAGACATTCTCCAAAGCCAGTATTTTTGCAATTACCTATTAATTTTAATAACTTTTAAAAGAAGAGAACTTTGGAGGAAAGAATACATGTAAGGGCATATGCAAAGTCTTCAATTAGTTGAGGGTATGTCAGGTTGATTTGTGGTTATGCCATGCACATATCCTATGAAATAGATCAGGACCACCAATATAGGTAGACACAGTAAAGAAACAAATAAGGGCACATTTTAAAGACAGTAAGATCCTAAGATCACATTTTGAAGATGAGACATAATCTCCTTCTCAGTGTGAAATTTTCTGTGAATGAAACTGTTACATAAGTTAGGCACAGATCACTCAGCACAGATATTGCAGAAATACCTACAGTTTCCCATGGTAGGGTTTGGGGGGTGGAAGCCCTGTCAAGGTATAAGTTGGTGGCCCCAGATTGAATGCAAACTTAAGAGTAAATGCATCTTCCTGAAATTGAAGTCCAACTTTAGAGAAATGCATCTTGTACACATCCCTATATAGATATGCCTTCTGAGGTCAGGTGCAGTGGCTCACACCTGTAATCCCAGCACTCCGGGAGGCTGAGGCAGGTGCATTACCTAAGCTCACATGTTTGAGACCAGCCTGAGCCAGAGCGAGACCTCTTCTCTAAAAACAGCCATGCGTTGTGGTGAGTGCCTGTATTCCCAGCTACTGGAGAGGATGAGGCAAAAGGATTGCTTGAACCCCAAGAGTCTGAGGTTGCTCTGAGCTGTGATGCCACGGCAATCCACTGAGGGTGACAAAGTAAGACTGTGTCTCAAAATAAAATAAAAAATAAAAAAAGAGATATGCCTTCTGAAGAAATGATCTACAGTATTAAATGATATAGAAATGTCTCTGGTTGTGACATCTCCAACAGGGCTTAATTAAGAAAGTGGATCTTAAAACATCACTGTAGGCCAAAATGCATACGTTAAAATAAGTTATCTTCTATCTACAACATATTAAAATTAATATGCTCGCAGAATGACTGAAACTTTTGATAATCGATATGGAGACTTCAAGACTGAGTCTCACTTTGTCACCCATGGTAGCGTACCATGGCATCATAGCTCACAGCAACCTTAAACTCTTGGCTCAAATGATCCTCTTGTCTCAGTTTTTCATTTTTAGTAGAGACGAGGTCTTGCATTTGCTAAAGTTGGTCTTGAACTCATAAGTTCAGGCAATCCACCAGCTTTAGCCTCAGAGAGTGCTAGGATTACAGGCATGAGCCAGTATGCCCAGCCTGATAAGGAATATTGAATAAAATCAAGCAGAATTAGGACGGACTTATCAGGGCTCATTTAACATTGTATGCAGCAAAACAAGTATTGCTATGTTTCAAGCTTATTTAAGGGTATGACCATATCTTATTTGTGTATAAGCTCAAGCCCACAAATGTTAAAAATAGACCTCGAGGTAGGAAGATTTTTAGAAAGGCATCCCCTCTGGGCATATGAATTAGAAAAGGTTGCCCCACTCAGAGATTTCACTTGTACTGGGAAGAGCTTGGTAAGCAGAGCACAAGCAGGATTTCAGGCTCTACTTGTCTCTGGTCCCAGCGCTCTGGGCTTTATACAAATTGCACATCATTAAAGGAAAAACATGGGCATTCTAATTATTTTATAGTTTCCGGGGGAGAGAGGGAACTACCCAGGCATTATGGGAGGACCTGTAGTCCCAGCTACTCAGGAGATAAAAGAGGATCTCTCGAGCCCAAGAGTTTGAGGTTGCTGTGAGCTATGATGACATCACAGCACTCTACCCAGGGCAAGAGACTGAGACTCTGTCTCAAAAAAAAATCAGAAATTCTGACATCCTGATTCTCCCTGGAAGAAAGTCCTGTGCTCTTGACTGCACCAAACTGGAGGGGAGTCTTTGGTTGGCAAGGCTGGGAGGGAAGAGAGAGAAACTGGTCTTGGTTTGAATACTGCTGAGTCTTGCTTTTCTTTTTACATTTTTTTTCCCTAGAGAGAGGGTCTCACTCCAGTGCCCAGCTAGAGTGCAATGGCATCATCACAGCTCACTGCAACCTCCAGCTCATTTTTCTTATTTTCCTGCCTTAGCCTCCCAAGTAGCTGGGACATGCACACAGCACCACTTCCAGCTATTTTTTTTTTTTTTTCTATTTTTGGTAGAGATGAGGTCTCGCTCTTGCTCCGTCTGGCCTCAACCTCCTGAGCTCAAGTGATCCTCCTTCCTTGACCCCTGGAATGCGAGGATTACAAGCATGAGACATCATGACTGGGCCACTCTTGCTTTTCTTCCTTCCTTCCTTCTTTCCTTTTTTTTTTTTTTTTTTTTGACAGTCTCACTATGTT
>NW_003852452.1:830627-837301 GCF_000181295.1 Otolemur garnettii
TGCCAGCCTCAGTGCATGTGGCCGTCACCTTAACCCCTGTGCTATGGGCGCCAAGCCCACTCTTGCTTTTCTTATAGAATTTCATAGATTTTCCTGGATAGATGTTAATGCATTTGCTTTATTCTTTGAGGACAGTTTCCCAAGATTTTAAATGGTTGTGTGTTTATAAATTTCACTAGTTTCACTGGGAACATTTCTGCTAAGAAATTCATACTGTCATACCAGTGAATAAGACATATTTTAACATTTTCTCATTTCAAACAGGGGGCTTATCATTGCTATTTCATGGGATTACTGTGAGGACTGGTTAGTGCATGCAATGTGCTTATAGCAAATGCCTAGCAGAGAGTAAGGTTTAATAAATGTTTCCTGTTAACAATTATCACTATCATCATTTCATCATTACTGTGATTATTATTGACATTGTTATAGTAACTTAAAAACATAAACCCTGAGGCCAGGATGCTAGCAAGATTTTTCTAATTTTGTGTGTGTGTATTTTTTAATAAGTAGAATGAGTACCCAAGAACCTCCCCCATCCCAATAGACGCTAGCACTTGACCTACATCCTATTTCTTTGGTTCTTCTCACCAACCCATTCTCCTTTCCTCAAACACAAGTGAACATTATCTTTCATCCAACTCACATTGGTTAACAGATCATTGTAAATCATATTTATAAAATTGTGTTGGTTTCTTTGGAAGATTTTAGTCTAGGGGTTGCAAACCTGTGGCCCTCAGCCTCTATGTAGTTAACTATAGTTCATAATAGCAAATATTTTGGAACATTTACTCTGTTTCAGGCACAATTCTTTTTTTTATTAATTCAGTTGTTTCTTATCATTCTTATAATGTTTCTTATAATGAAGTCGTTACTCCCTCAACGCCCACATTTGAAGGCACTGCTGTCCCCTCTCTGCACTATTACAGGCCCCTATCCTATATCTACATAGATGCACGGAGAGTCTTTTTCCCAGCATGTGACTAGAAGTTTCCTCTGAGTGGTAGAATTTTCATAACCTTTACTTTCGCCATTTTGAATGGATTTTAAATTTTTCCATTTTTATAATAAGTACATATCATAACTAGAAAGAGTGCAATAAAGGTCTTACCGGAAATCCTACAGCCCACAGCAAAGCTGAGGGAAGCTCTTTGTGATAAGTAATGCCTGGTAATAAGGGTAATTAACGGGAACCTTTGTATTATACTATTTTGAACCTTGCTCTGACTTCCGTAGCATGTTCTGTCACATAAAAATTAGAGAAGTCAATCAAAATATGTTCTATTAATGTAATTAATTATATTTTGTGCCAAGTCAATTAGAGAAAAATTCTATAGTATGCACTTTTTCTCTCATTTTTTTCAAGCCTGGCCAAAGCCTATTTCTTGCATTTATAAGCACCTCGCACAGTTCACCTTGGGATTGCTCTCTAATGCACAAACTGGATTTCTGGAAGGAAGCGTTGGAGCTGCTAAGAGGTTTCCCTGCTCTCAGCGTGACGTCAAACCCCACAATCTTCCCAGGCAGCTGGAGAAAGAGCAATCTAGTGCTTGCTTTTATTCCTTCACCTAATATCTAAAGGCTGAGTTTTATTAGATAAGGAAATAGATAGAAATAAACCACTCGTGTGTTTTGAATAGACATCACAAGTATTTTTCTTTTTCTTTTATTCTGGTTAATAAAAAGGTAACTAAGGCACCATCTTGTATGAGAGAAGGAGATAAAATGACATCTGATTCAAGTAATTTCCAATTGGAAAGTTAATAAAAAAAAAACTCTTCAATTTTATAATAGCTAAGGTGAAGCTACTTAAGAATGTCATGATAATTTTTAATAATACCCCCTTCAGTGAGTGTTTCAAATTCCTCATTTATCATTCTCTCTTTTATTGGCCTTCTCTTTTTCTTTTAATTTGAAAAATAACTTGAGAGGGTGGCGCCTGTGGCTCAAAAGGGTAGAGCACTGACCCTATATGCTGGAGGTGGCAGGTTCAAAGCCAGCTCTGGCCAAAAAATAAATAAATAACTTGAGTATCTTTAATTTATACTAACGTAAGGGCCTACAATGCCAACCAAATTTAAAGGTGGAGTGGTTGTATGTTATCAGAATGCTGGATCCAAGGAAAACTTTTAGCTTAAGCTCACAGCGAAAAATCAAATGAATAATTTATCTATCACATGTCTGTTTTAAATTTTGAGTGACAAGGCGTCTGAAATACAAAGTAGAATGTAAATTCTGAAATAACATGCAAGCAATCAGACTTTGGCAAAGGAATATTATCAACGTGACCCAGATTCATGATATATTGCTGAAGATTTTAATCAGTTAAAAAAAAAAAGAAAATACTTCTAAGAAAAAAAAAACAAAACCCTAAACTCTGTTGTGAGATTTTGTCCATATAGTTCGGAACTTAAAATCCAACTTTTTAATAAACTTGTTTTTCCCCAAACTTATCATTAATTATCTCGAGCCACACAGTCATAAAGTTGTAGAACTGGGATTTCAATTGGAGACTATTTATAAGCATAAAAAATGTTGAAAACAACCTAAATGTTCAACACTAAGGACTTGGCTAAATAATAAAAGATAAAATCGTGCAATGAAATATTATCCAGCTATTAAAGGCATTCTACTGATGTAGAAATAGTGGAAAAGCAAGCTAAAAGATCTGCTGAAGTTACAATTCTGTTTTAAAAACTTCTAAATATATAAGATACACACACACACGAAAATAGATTAAAGAACATACTTCAGCCTTGTAAGAGCAGCTTTTTTTGGAAATTGCATATATTCTTTAGTGTTTACCTATTCCTTTTTTTAAGTTTCGGGGTTGGTTTTCCCCCTACGCTTGTATGAGTTTGCTAGGACTGTCCTAATAAAGTACCGTAAACAGGGTGGCTTAAACAACAGAAATTTATTTTCTCACAAAGCTGGAGACTGGTAGTCCAAGGTCAAGTTATCAGCAAGGTGGGTGTCTTCTGAGGGCTCTTTCCTTGGCTTCTCTATAGTCGTCTTCTCCCCATAGTCTTCCCTCTGTGTGTGTCTGTGCTCAAATGTCTACTTATAAAGACACAGTCCTACTGGATTAAGGCCCATGCTAATGACCTAATTTTCCCTATTACCTCTTAAAAAGTCCAAATACAAGTCACATTCTGAGATATTAAGGGGACTTTAACATGAACTTGGCAGGGACACAATTTGACCCATAACAATGTTCATGGAGCTTCATTTCAGCAAGAGAAAGAGAGAGGAGAGGGAGAGAGGGAAAGAGAGAGAACTTTCTCTTTAAACTTCTAACTCTAAATTAATTAATTGGTCTTTTTGTTCACAAATCAGTCTCTTTGGGGATTGGCTATTAGGCATCTAAATCCTGAAATCCTGATTAACTCTGTCTAACCTTAGAAGCTTTGATGTAGGCCTAGACTTTGTGAATTGATGACCCCATCAAAACATGGCCCAACTTCAGGTGTATGTTGAGGCAGCCGGTGAATCCATTTTGGGTTAGTTTTTTTTTTTTGTTTGTTTGTTTGTTTGTTTGTTTTCATTTTGGGTTAGTTTTTAAGCTGCAGCAACTTCCTTAGCTGATAGGCCCCTCATTTCAGCTTTCTTGATAGAATTAATTTTTATATAATGTTAGAGAAAACAAAAATTCTGATCTGAAACTCACAAAAGAAACTATAGTCATGTTTTCTGGATTCCCCAGCAAGTAAAAGGAAAAATGAATTCAAGGAAAGTTTTTTTTCTGAGGCCAGCAGAGACACATTTCCTCTCTTTGCTTGACACCATGATCAGTGAAATCTTGAGACAGAGACAGGAAGGGTCTTATAATCATAGAACTCTGGAAACTTCTGGCCCATCAATCTTTCTTTTAGAAGATATTGCCTAGATTTTGTTTAGTCAAATGAAGTGTGGTGGTAGGCAGGGAAGGTGGTGTCAAGAAAAGTGTAGGATTTTAAAAGGCAGAGGCTAAAGGAGCAGCAGTGAATACAGAGAAAACTAAAGAACTGGGAACCCCAAAAGGAGAGATCAGATTTACTTGCTATAACTGAAGAGCCATGGGCCACATTTATTTGCAAATTTTCTAAAATATGTTGGAAATAAAGGTCTAACATCAATACCCAATGATACTAGAATTTTCCCACCAAGTTTCTTGGGCTTGAAATCAAAGAAGGAATTCACAGACCATGAGTAAATGAAAGCAAATGATTTTATTATAGATTCAAGCAGACAGGAGAGCTTCCAATACAATGGAAGGGGTCCAAACAGGCTGCTGCTAGAATTCTTCTGTTTAGGTGCTTATATATTTTTCCATACATTTCCCTTTTCCTGGTTGGCTCTTTCTATATGCAAAGTAAGGAATCTATATTGTACTCATCATGGTACTTGCTCCTAACATACATGATATAGAGATGTATATCCAGTTAACCCCCATGGCTTCATATATATATATAAAGTAAGGATTTTATGTCACACCAATCCATGTCCCTGTTTCTGACATCCGAGATAGAGGAATACATAGTTTCCAGTTGACCCTTCACCTATTTCTATGGTGCCACTAGTTTTCAGTTGACCTCTGAACCATTTCTGTGGGGTCATAAAGTTTATGGTGCAAGCTTCCGTTTCCCCATCCCAGAGACTGTGACATGCTGATTGCACAAGTTGTGAGGCCGTGGCCCTCCTGTTGTTCCATCTCACCAGGGGCCATTTCCTAGTCCCTTATTCTTGTCTTCCCTACACAGGTTCCCCTTCACCAAGAATAGGTATTTTTCATAAATTCATAAAATCAATTTTATTACACACATTCCCAAAGAGTGCAGTTAGTTTGAGCAAAATATATGGGAAAATATTTTTATAACACTTAACCAAAATTTTCCATGTCTCTTAATGACACGTACTAAGTTATAAAAAATTTTCAGATCAATGTTCAATAGTGTTAACTTGTTTAATTTGTAAGTAAAGAGATTTGGAGGATTAGGAAAGGTTGACTATATCAAACTAGACTATGATTTCTCATGAACTTCATTTGTGCTTATAAGATAAACTTTTCTTACTCTCAGGAACAAAGTAGTTTGTTTATAAAGTGTACACTTGTTAGCAACTGGTTTCATATCCATCCATGTGTAAGTTTATAATTTCTACTGAATTCAAACATATCTGAGATACCTACAGTAAAATGTGCTTGACAACTTAAAAACATCATTAAAATATAAATTCAATACTTTTGGTCTTTAATCTAGAAAGTTAAGTATTTAGTCTTAAAATTATCTTGACTGTATCTTGACTCTTACATTTATAAAAATAATTGAATATAAACATGAAAAGAGAGTAGATATTGAGAGGTCAAACAAAAGATTATTAAAAGAAAATAAAAGATTATTCTGAAACATGAATGAAAGGAAACAGAGTCCAGGTTCTGTGTGGGCAACAGTGGTCTTTATTCCCACCCGGGCATAGGTGAGCTGAGTTCAAGAAGGAAATCAGCACATGGGTTAAGGTGGATGGGAATTTTAAAGGGTCAGAAGGGTAGCTAATGGTACATTACTCTCTCCTGGGTTGGACATTCATGTACTCATTTCTTCCTGGGTGGGTCAGTTCTATTTGGGCGGGTACCTCCATTTGACTCTATCATTCTGGTCTTTTTAGTCAATTATGAGGAGGTGAGATGATGGGCTTGGTGTCTCTTTGACTGATTCCTGTGGGGTGGAGGGCAGCATGGGCTGCCTATAAGGAAAATGGAGGGGAGAAGGAAGTGATGTTTACAGGAACATTCTTACGTCTTTAGTCTGAACTGGTTGATATTCATGTAGGCAAGGATATGCGGGTTTGTTTTCCATGTGACTGCCTGGTCCATAAATTGGGAGATGAGGTGGAAGATTACTGGTCTGAAACAGAGAATGAGAAAGATTATAATTCGTGGCTGTATCATAAACAATAACCAAGGAGGCCATGATTCTAGCACCACGAGGGTGGAGTACCCTGAGGGTGCAGTAAATTACTGCCAATTGCCACCACTGAAATCTGTTTGTTGTAGAGGACCTTTATAAGATGGGAGTGTGGAAAAAGTTGTCTCCGTGTCTATCAGAAAAGAGACTGGCTTACCTTCCATTAGCAAAAATACCTGGGGTTCAAATTTTGTGATTGTCCAAGGGGCATTCTGATTTCCCAGGAATTGTCAGTCTTCTGCAGCTAGGTTTAAAAGAAAATTTTGCTAGGTCCTGGGAGTGGCTGCAAACCAGATCTTCAGAAACACATGGGCAGTCAGACTTCCAGTGAGAACCTCTGCAGGCTGGACATGTTTTGTAGGGAAGGTTTGGATTTGGGCAGTGATTTACCCAGAGGCCTGGTTTGCTGCACTTTAAACATGGTCCCAGGGGAGATTTTGTTCTTTTGGCATGCCCCAAGGAGTTTCAAGAAGTAGCCAGGTTCTATCTAATGGCAGAAGCCAATAACTGGAGCTCTGAGAGGTCATGAAATCTGGCTGGGAGGGGACTGAGGGCCCTGGGGCAATTTTTGAGTTTTTGTTTGTTTGTTTCTTGTTTTTTCCTGGTAGCAGGTGCAGACTGAGAGATAAAATCCATGTTAGTAGGGTGGAGGTGAGGATATCATATAAATTCTGCCAGCTCAGATCATTTGATTGGGTTAGATATCTAAATTCTTTTTTTTTTTTTTTTTTT
>NW_003852452.1:838270-864171 GCF_000181295.1 Otolemur garnettii
TAGTTGTGAGTTAATCTTTCAGCGACCCAACCAAGGGTAAAGGGCAGGTTTCACCATGATTCCTACATCATCAAAGCCATACTTACAAAGTTTATGGGTGGAAACATAGACTTTTTTCCTAATTTAAAAAGGACCTAGGTAACTCTGGTGTTTCTGATGTTCTAGAAATGTTACTTGGCACAGATTATGATAAGAAGCAAATGACCTAAGTGTAATTGCAGCCTCATGATATGATGTCCCAGTTACTTATAAGACTAGACCTAGTAGGATTTAGAAACCACCTTTTAGAAAGGAACTGGAAATTTGCAAATGAATAAAAACATTCTCAGTCTCCCACAAGAGCAAAGGTTTTCTTCATTTGGTGTGAAATTCTTCCTACAGTTACTAGTTATTGAGAACAATAGAATCCTAATTTATGACAAATTTCAGGACTATGATAATTCCAGAATGTGCCCTAGTGGCTAAAATTGAAAGCAGCTGAAGTAAGCGACAGGGTGGCCTTAAGAATTAGTGAAATAAAAAAACATTTTTTTTAATGGGCCAGGGGAAAAAGGGATTGTCCAGAAGGTAAGTGTTTCATATGAAAAGAATGTCAGAGGAAGTCAGGGAAATCTGACAAAATGAGAATCTGAATTAAGAACAAAAAATAAACAAATGAACAAAACAAGCTCTGAATTCTTCTGGAAAGAAAATTATTACATTAAGCTCTCTTATTCCTTGTAAGGGCAGGCAATACAAGCACTCCGTTAGCCAAGGACAAAAATAAGGCTTTCAGATTCCTTCAAATTTCTGTTGTAATTGACTATGGCAGGCATATTCTTTGATGACTCATGCATTTATGCCATATGTGTATATGTGCAAGTAGGCAAGCTAATCAGAATCCATTTTGTGTATTGTATTTATTGTATTCATTTCTTTTAAACCCATGTGAACAGAAAGTCAGCCCCACAAGAGTTGGGAGTTTTGTGTAGTTTGTTTTCTGCTGCTTACTCAGCACTTAGGACAGGGCCCGACATAGAATAGCTGCTAAATACCTATGCTTTGAGTGAATACAGACAATGAGAGCATAATTCCTGTGTTTGGCATAAATTGAATATTTCTAAATTTAGTCAACCGATTATTATTATGCTCTCACTCTACCAGCTGCACATATATTAATAATTTTAAGTAGTGTATATCTGTAAGTGATTTAAAATCTGATAAAATCAGATTTAAAATGTGCATACATACTAGGACCCACTATCAACAAACATGTGCACAGTTTTATAGCATGCTGCGGTGGGAGAGCAGTCTGATGTACAGAATGAAAATCATGATGCCGTGGCGTTCCGAAAGCCAAGGGAAATGGAAAGATCTCAAAGTTTAGGGTTGTGGACAGAACAAATACTGCAGTAGGATAAAGAAAGGTGAGGTCAAGAAGAGGCATTGGGTTTAGCTTGTAGGAGATCCAGAGAGGTGCTCCATCTATTACCAGACAAAGAGTGTTTGTCACCTGTCACTGTCGGCCAATGTGCATAGACTGGGATGGGTCCACCAAACTTTGTCAGAAGGCCAGTGGTTCTGGGGAACAGTGAGAGTAGCCTCTCTAAGACTGTTCTGTTCTTCCATTTCCAAAATCACTGTTTTATACATAAAGGTTCAAAGCAAAGACAACATTAACTCTTATTTTAAATAATAATCAGCATGACTCAGTGATCTGTTACAACATTTCTGATTCAAAAGTCAATTTCCTAAGTCCATCTTCCTAAACTATTCAAGATGGGCACCTTTAGGGTGGGAGCTATATTTGCAAAACAATGAGAATGGGAGACAAGAGGTGAAGGTCACACAGGACCTAAAACAACCAGCCCAGCTGTGTCATGTTGGCCCAGGCTGCCTGACTCCATCTTATTCTCACTATATGTGCTGTCAGGTGGTAGGCCTATGTGACACACCAGACTAAGAGCCTTTTCTGTGGACTCACACGGCTTATGTTCAAATCCCAGCTCTGCCACAGTAACTCTCTGTCCGCTCTGTGTAGTTTCTTCCCTAAAAGACAAAGATGGTAATAATAGTAACTAACAGTTAGGGTACTTGCGAGGATTAAATGGGCTAAAAGATTTGCAGTATGTTTAAAGCAGTGCCTATCATGTGGTATGTACCATTATAGGTTAGAAATGTCCATTATTATTGCTACCAAAACTGTGGGGAAAGGACCTGCATTTTAAGAGCTTTTAAAGGAGAAAATAAAAACTGTGCCAGCGTTCTACCAGTGAAAGAACCCTGATACACAGCTCCTTAGGACTTAGCTATGTGAGTCTAAGGGACTCAATCAATGATGTGAGACTTAGCAAACTATAGCTTCTTCCTGTTCGGCAGCTTTGGGCTGGAAGCCTGGTGATCCCTGCTCTCTGGTATTCATTGCTTTATGGGATTCTCTCCCCAGAGTGTTGGCTGGATTAGCAATTTGCTTCTTTTATTTTTAAGACTTTATTTTCTAGAAATGTTTTAAGTTCACAGCAAAATTGAGAGGAAGACACAAAGATTTCCTGTATATCTCCTTTCCCCTACATGTGTAGTGTCCCACAAGATCAACATCTCCCAGGAAAGTGGTCCATCTGTTACCCTTGAGAGCACAGAATCCCAACCACTAGACCACGAGGGAACTTCACTTGTTCCGTTCATGAGCCTACATCGACACATTTTTGTCATTCAGAGTTTACAGGTTACTTTAGAGTTCACTCTTGATACATGTTCTGTGGCTTTGGAAAAATATAAAATGATGTGTATCTACAATTATAGGATCATGCAGAGTAGTTCCACTGTCCTGAAAGTCCTTTCTGTTCTGTCTCTTCTTATCTCCCTCCCCCAAATCCCGGGCAACTCTAATCTGTTCACTGTTCCTGTAATTTTGCCTCTTTCAGAATGTCATATAGCTGGAGAGACACAGTATCTAGCCTTCCCAGACTGACATCTCTCACTTTGTTATATGCATTTAAGGTTCTTCCATGTGCCTTCCTGGCCTGATAGTTACTTTTTTTTTCATTCACTATTCAATTTAACACTGGATACAATTCCCTTGCCTAACGTAGCACAGTTTATTTATCCATTTTCTTACTGAAGGACATCTTAGGTGCGTCCAAGTTTTAGTAATTATGAATAAAGCTTCCATAAACACTCATATGCAGGGTTTTGTATAAACAGGATTTTTTCAGCTCCTTGGGTAAATATCAGGGAGCACAAATGCTGGATTGTATAATAAGATTACGTTTAGTTTTGTAAGAAATGGTCAGACTTTCGTCTGCATTGCTGCACCATGTTGTATCCTCCCAACGGGGAATGAGAGTTCCTGTTGCTCCACATCTTCACCAGCGTTTGATGTTGTCAGTGTGGCAGATTTCAGTCATTCTAATTGGTATGGAGTGGTATCTCAGTGATGTTTTAATTTTCATTGTCCTGCTGAGTTGTGAGGTGGCTTACCTTTTCTATGCTTATTTCTCTGTGTGTACCTTCTTTGCTTAGGGGTCTGTTTGGATCTTTTATTCACTTTTTTATCCTTTTTTATTGTTGGCTTTTAATAGTTCTTTTATTTAGGGTAACAGCCCTCTATCAGACATGTCTTTCACAAATATTTTTTCCCAGTCTGTGGCTTTTCACTTTCTTGATAGTATGTTTGGCAGAGCATTAGTTTTTAATTTTAATGAAGTCTAGCTTATTAATTTCTACTTTAGATTATGCCTTGGGCATCGTAATTAAAACATCATTGACAAACCCAAGATTGTCTAGATTTTTGTTACCGTCTAGGAATTTTATGATTTTGCATTTTACATTTAGGCCTATGATTCATTTCGAGTTAATTTCTGTGAAGGGCATGAGGTTTGTGTCTAGATTATGTTTTTGCCTGTGAACACTCAGTCATTTCAGCACCATTAGTGGAAAAGACTTGTTTCTCCACTGTTACCTTTATTTCTTTGTTAGAAATCTTCTATCTATCAGGGTGATGCCTGTGGCTCAAAGGAGTAAGGCATTGGCTCCATATGCCAGAGGTGATGGGTTCAAACCCAGCCCTGGCCAAAAACTGCAAAAAAAAAAAAAAAAAAAAAAATCTTCTATCTATCAAATTGGGAAGAATTTACATCTTTACAATATCAATTTTTGCTATCTATGAACATGAACTGTGTCTTGATTTGTTTAGTTCTCCTTTGATTTCCTTCAACAAGGTTTTGTAATTTTCCTTATGTAAGTCTTGTACATATTTTCTTAGATTTATATCCTTAAGTAAGTACTTCATGGGTACAAATGTAAATTAAACTGTGCTTTTAATTTCTCTCTCTCCAATTTTGGGGGACAGCAGTTTGCCCTATCACCTCACTTGTCTTGCTGATCTAAGAAGAGTTGTTCATTATTTAGTCCGTTCAGCTTTTTACTTTTTGTTAGGATAGAGTATGAACTTTGAAGCTCCTTCTGTGCAGAAGGATCCATGACTTGCCCCTGACAAGTAGACTACAGCAAAAGTTACTTTTGTGATGAGGTTACAAAGATAATCACTTTCATATTTTTAGACCTTCTCTCTTTTGTTGACACTCTCACTTACAAGCTCTCCTCTTACTTGCTCTAGAAAGCAAAATGTCACATGGAAAGATGCTATATAGAGAAAGGCCCCAAATGGCAAGAAGCTGAAGGAGACTTCCTCATCTACCACACGTGGGGAACTGAGACTTTAGTCCAACAAAGTGCAATAGACTTAATCCTTCCACTGATAGGAGCTAGGAGGCAAATATGTCCAGTCAAGCCTGGAGGTAACCACAGTCTTATCAGAAACCCAGAGTCAAAGGGCCTGGCTAAGTCATGCCTGCCTAGATTTTTGGCCTACAGAAACTGTGAGATAATAAATGTTATTGTTGTAGTCCACTGAGGTTTGGGGTTATCTGTTAAGCAGCAGTAGGTAACCAGTGCACAAATATAAGGAATATAAATTTGAAGGAATAGAAGTGAATATTTTAACTATAATAGTTTCTCCAGAGGTAGATCTTGTGAAGAATAGCACAGAGCTCTAGTGTATTTCAAAATGACTTTTGTGACCCAGCAAGCACACGCACACATGCAGACACCATATACAGGCTTCTAGAACCTCATAAAATATTCTTTATTCTTCATTCATAAAGAACTCAGATATTTTCTATTGCATTAATATATTTAAATAGTAGGAGAGACACTTATATTTCATGACCCACAAACAAGTTGAAACAATTTGAAAAACACTGATTAAGAATATAATTCTTAGAATAAAATTTCTCGAGTTTGTGACTCAGGTCTACCATTTAGTAGTTGGGTATCTTTGACAATTATACAACCTATCTGTGTATCAGTTTCCTAATCTATAAAATAAGGTAATAGGAAAATACAGCACAGTCTTAAGGATGAGAACAGATAATATGTGTAAGGCATTTAGAACTTTGCATATAGAAAAGGCAAACTATTCACCGATAATAATTTTATTTTAATAAACATTTTCTGTATTTCCACTTCATGATGGAGTAGAATTAGTAGTTTTATCCACTCTTGTTTTGCTGAAGACAATGAGAACTTTTTAATTCATAACAATCATTTGTTTTCTATTGTTCTTTCTTTCGCTCCTACCCCATTCCTTCTAAAGTATGAACACAGTGAGGGAAGGCATTTTTTTTCTAATTATTCTTTGTCTCTTCAATATACATTATAATTCCTGACACAGAACAGGCATTTAGTAACTATTGAACAGGTAAATGAATTACAAATGAATGAATACTCATACTCACAAGATGACCCATGTAGGTTTTTTTGTTTTTTGTCATCCTTGGTAGAGTGCCATGGCATCACAGTTCACAGCAATCTCCAGCTCTTGAGCTTGGGCTATTCTCTTGCCTCAGCCTCCTGAGTAGCTGGAATTACAGGTGCCCAGCTATTTTTTGTTTGCAGTTTGGCCCGGGCTGGGTTTGAACCCGCCACCCTCAGTATATGGGGCCGGCGCCCTACTCACTGAGCCACAGGCATCACCCCGACCCATTTAGTTTTTAACACCTATAATTATTAGTTGTACTGTATTAGTTGTACTATACTGTAATTACTGTACTGTAATTATTAGTTAGACTGTACCATGTCTCAAAAACATGCTTTCCACGTTTTCCTTTCCTTGTCAAACTGAGCTCATGGTAAGTCTATTTTCTTCCTTCTAACATCTGCTATATATTTCGCCTCAATTTTCATGCAGAGAAACTGAGAATAGGATTTATAATTCCAAATAATCTGAGTAAAAGATCCTAAGTTTTTCAAAGATTCCTGACTATTATCTCAGTCCTTCACCGTAGAAATATCACACTTTGCTGGCTTTCCTATTAAAATCTTATATCCAGTTTAAGGCACGTGAGGGCAGGTAAATGATGGCATAGGACTCTCGTTATCCTAGTTTATGTTACAGTTGTGCCAGTGTGTCTGAAAATTATTTTAATCTTTTGGGGGGGAAGAGAAAGTAATAATAATTCTTACAAAAATATCCATTTCCTACATACTTCATTATTTTTCAAAATGTAGGTTCACATTTTACCTATATTAAATTATGTTAATTAAATATTCAGTCTTTTCAGTTTACAGTCTTTAGAAAACTTTTAGAATCCTTAATTCCTCATACTAAATTAACCAGATTTTTAAGTTAAATGTCATTGGGAAAATGTAATAAGCATGCCTTCTATGCTGTATGAACATAACTGGTAAACTTGATGGCCAGGATAGGGGAAAGTAATGTCTGTAGACACCCTACCATGGTGTCCAGCCCACTAGTCAGCACTCTGGCTAGAATTCACTTGCTGTAGAAATTATTCTATGCTTTATTATATCATGCGTGTCTATAAAGTCATTATGACATTCTATGCCACCTGTTTTGATATAATTGAGATATTTTAAGGCATTACCATAGGACTACTATTTTCTTCCTATGTGGTCAGGTCAGCAAAAAGCAAATGAGTTCTCCTTGGCATGGTTTTCTCTTAGCAAACCTATACTAGATTACAGTCATTACCTTTCAAAAGAACCAGAAAACAACTTATAATGCATTAAAAATTTAAAGAGGATCAAAATTATAGCCCAATGGTCTGCATTTTGGGTAACTATCTTTATCTTGTTACTATTCAGAGAACATTCCTTATATTCTAACAACTGTTAGTTCTTTTGTATAATTCTGCAGAGATCTGGCAATATATGAAAATAACGTGTATACAGTTCTAATAGTATCACATATGCATGTCATTTTGGCTTAATTATTTTTGTTTACTCACTTTAGTGGTTGACATTGAATATCATTCAGGTCTAACTACTTCCAATGTCAGCTATGATGAAATTAATTTGTAGCAGAACAACGCTCCTGCCAAGAACAATTCAAAACCAAAGTATACATATACAAACACACACACACCCATTTTGCATTTATAAGCTGTAGACACCATTAGAGGGAATCAGGCCTTAAGAAGTTATAGTCCCAGGGAAGAAGAAATCACAAAACACAAAGAAGTGAGGAGGTAAGTCTGCAAGCAACACACATCTCTTCAGGCATTTGTCAATTACTGACAGGGCAAAATGTCAGGATTCGGAATAGAAGGTCATCACTAAAAGGGAAGGAAGCCATAAGGATTTTGGCAAGTGCCCAGGGGTGGGGGTGGGCCTGGAGGTCCAGCATGCCAAGAAAACCAGAATTTAAAGGGCAAAGATCATGGCAAGAAAGGAGGTTAACCTGAAAAGTTAGTAGATTCTTTCAGAGCAGATGAGAATTTTTAGCAGTCTGACAGTGGTAAATAGAGAAAGAAATTGTTCATGGCAAGGTGAAACTCTCAGGAGGAGCCTGTGAGGCAGACAAAGCATTGGACAACCACTGCAGTGTGACTTTGAATTAGCTCAGTCCCAAGTCGGGTGAAGGCACTCTCTACCAGCTGACAGTGTGCATACTATCTTGCCAAAGACAACATCATAAGCTTCTCTGATCTTTATGTACAATGGCCAGCATTAATAAAAAATTGTCAAGCATACAAACAAGGTAAAAACCATGAAGACAACTCATAGTTGACCCAGTTATCAAACTTATCAGAAGCAAACTTTAAAAGTAACCTTCCAAAAGATAATTGAAAAGAGAATTTTGTTAAGTAATTTGGCATTTATTTTTTGAAAGAATCAAAGTGTTTAGGGTACTAGAAGATAAATCTGTACAATGTGCCAGCTGAAAAATAGAGAACAAGAGGGATGAAAACAGGACAAAAAAACATAAAGTAGATGAAAATAGATAGAAAAATCTAATCCGTAAGATTTGAGACCAAGTTTAGTCAAATGATCTTGAAGAAAAAGATATACAAACATATTAAGACATTAAGAAGTTTGGTAATTAAGACAATGAGCTACTCATGGGAAGAAGGACCACTACAGAAATGGGACAGGAGAGAAATCATCTAAGGTACATTCTCCTGTCATAGAAATGACACTGCAGCAGGTGAGGGAAATTCCTTTTTATGAGTGATGAGTTTTCTAAATTTAAAGGTGGAAAATAAAGTAATAGATTTTAGGAGGACAATGGAGAAGATCTTCACTGATGCAAAATAATCAACATTTGTTGGGTGCAATGGTTCACGCCTGTAATCCTAGCACTCTGGGAGGCTGAGGTGGGTGGATTACTTGAGCTCAGGGGTTCAAGACGAGGCTGAGCAAGAGTGAGACCCAATTCTACTAAAAAAATTAGCCAGGCATTGTGGAGGGTGCCTGTAGTCCCAGCTGGGGACTACAGTTGGGAGGCTGAGGCAGGAGGATCACTTGAACCCAAGAGTTTGAGGTTGTTGTGAACTATGAGGCCATGGCACTCTACCCAGGACAACAGAGTGAGCCTCTGTCTAGCTAACTAACTAACTAAACAAATAAATAAATAAAATAATCAACATTTCTCAAATAGGACAGAAAATTATGAATATAAAACAAATCAATAAATTAGACCAGTATGGAAGTAATTGGGGTCATTTAAAGACAGAATTAAGGAGAGTGATGTCAGCCAGATGGCCAGCTACAAGCTCTCCCAATAAACAAGTAACTATATATTTTTTTGCCAAAATAACTAAAGGGGAGCACCAGAGTACAGCAAAAAAAGCAGCAAAAGCCTGTAAAACACAGAAACTCAAAGTGACTACAGAGAAGAAAGATGAAAACATCTTGCTTCTGCCTCCACCACCCATCCCAGTCAGGATCACCTTGGAGCCAGGAGGGACTCCTCCCTGTGAAAGGAACATAAAGAGAGGGCCACGACAGCCCCCATCCCACCGGGAACCCCTGTAGTCTTTGTCACTGGAGACTCCCACAATCCTCACAGGCTGAGAGCTGGATGGATGGAGCTGCCCAGAGACCATGCAGCTGCACTTCTCCCCAGAGAAGGAGATGGTGCTGTGTCCCTCCCCACGGCCTGAGCTAGACTATGCTGTAACATCTTACAGAATCACAACTGGTGCGCATCCAGCTCTGGGGATGAGTAGCCATTGTACACGTCCATCCCTAAGGCTCTGCTATTACCACACTAAGCCAACAGCACAGCATTCCCAAGCCAAGGGGCTGCTGTACCCTAGCCCCCAAGGCCAAGCTACTGCAGAAAGAAGTTAAAAATAGAATTATCATGTGAACCAGCCACTTCATTTGGAGATATATATATGTATATATATCTCCAGAGGAAATAAAATCAGCATCTTTTTTTTTTTTTTTTTTGAGACATATTCTCACTTTGTCACCCTAGGTAGAGTGCTGTGGCATCACAGCTCACAGCAACCTCAAACTCTTGGGCTTAAGTGATTCTCTGGCCTCAGCCTCCCAAGTAGCCGGGACTATAGGCGCCCGCCACAATGCCCAGCTATTTTTCTTTTTTATAGTCGTCATTGTTGTTTAGTAGGCCTGGGCCAGGTTCAAACCCACCAACTCTGGTGTATGTGGCCAGTGCCCTACTGCTGAGCTACAGGCCCCAAGCCTGAAATCAGTATCTCAAAAGAGATCTCTGCACTCCCAGGTTGACTGCAGTGTTATTCGCAACAGCCAAGATACGGAAATAACCTTAGTCTGCTGACAGAGGAATGGATAAAAAACTGTGGTATCTGTATATACACAATGGAATATTATTCGGCCTTAAAAATGAATGAGATCCTGTCATTTGGCACAGCATGGCTCAACCTGGAGGACACTATGTAAGTGAACTAAGCCAGACACAGAATGAAAAATACTGCCTGATATCACTTAAATGTGAAATCTTAAAAGAAAAATCAAGTACGCAGAACTAGAGAACAAAACAGTGGTTGGCAGGGGTGGTTGCCAGCAGGGAGGAGATGGGATGATGGGGGTCCAATGAGCCACGTCACCGTTATGTAGGATGAATAAGACCAGACATCCAATGTAAAATGTGAGAACTATAGTTAATGAGTTAACTATAGTTAATGAGAACTATAGTACCCTATTGAAATGTTTGCTAAATGAGTAGATTTTAGCTGCTTTTGTCACACACAAAAAAGAATAACTATGTGAGATGATGGATATGTTCATTTGCTTCCCTGGAGTAAGCACTTACTATCACAGGAAGAGATCCCATAATATGTCCTATGCCTTAACCCGCGGTTCTCAACCTTCCTAATGCCGCCATGTATTTTCATTGTTACAAAGAGGTTGCGACCCGCAGGCTGAGAACAGCTGCAAACAGGCATAATAAAATTCGTGGGTTTTTTAAAAAGAATAATAACTAAAACTTTTCCCAGAAGTTTCCATTCAGAGAGTGGAAAGGCAAGCCATAGGGAAAGTGACGGTATTTACAGTATGTATGTTCAACAAATAATTTATATCCAGGATCTCCAAATAAACAAATGACCCAATGGAAAAATGATCAAGGAACATAATCAAAGAGACCTTAAATCTATTTAAATGCTATAAATCTGTTTCAGAATAGTAAGAATCAACAGGAAAATAAGGTAGCCTGAATTCCTACCAGACAGCTAAATTTTTTTTAAGTAAATGCTAAGTGTCAGTGTAAATATGAAACACTTGGAAGTTTCCTTCACCACTGCTGTTGAGCCTATAAATTGGTACAAACAATGTCAATTGGTAAAAATTTGGAAAATTGTCTGGTGACGTCTGTCAAATTTGAAAGTGGAAACACCTCATGACCCAGCAAGTCTAGTCATTTAAAAAATACGTAGGTAAGTTTACCAAAGGACATGTAAAGAATGTTCATAAAGCATTATTTTGAGTATTATATGTAACACATATATGCCTCTTAACAACAGAATGGATATATAAATAAATTAATTAAAACACAGTCATAAATAAAAATGAATAAACTGCCACACATAAATGACATGTAAACATTGTTCATTGAAATAAGCCAGGCAAGAACTAGTGTGCACTGTATGTTGCTTCTTATCTAAATCTGGAAAACAGGACAAACTAACCTATGGTCCTAGAAGTCTTGATAGGGAATTATTGTCAGACTTAAGGGAACCAGTAAATGGATGGGGCGACTGTAGGGTGGTAATGCCTTACTTCTTAATCTGGAGGGCGGTTACATAAATGTGCTCCCTTCACATTAATTTGTTAAGTTGTTCATTCAAGATCTGTATACCTTCCCATATGTATTTCATTTTCTTTAAAGATTTGTTTAAAAATTCAGTCAAATATCATTGACTCTTTTGCTTTCAAGATACATTGTATTTCATGGGGAGACTTGAAGAACAATATCACGTGTGTTGCCAGAACTATTTAGCAGCCTTCAGAAAGAGCCAATCTCCTGTCTGACAGGTGAAATCTAAGCTCCTAAAAATGAACGACTTATTTAATTAATTGAGTACAGACACTTTTTATTATATGTCTGTTTTGTTCCTGGTATTATACTAAAAATTGAGGATATGATAATGAAAAGAGAGACATTGAAAAATGAAAGGCATTTTGAAACCACGAGTGGTAGGTTTGATTATAGTTGTCTATCGCTGCCATAACAATGTAGCACGTTTGTGCCCTCAAACAATACACACTTATTATCTTATTGTTTTGTAGATCAGAAGTCTGAAGTGGGTCTTCCAAGGAAGAAGATCCCAGGCTTGGCAAGGCAGCATTCCGTTCTGCATCCTAAGATTCTCCTGTCTTTTCCTTAACTTTTCTAGAGGCTGCCTGCATTTCTTAGTTCACGGTTCCCTTTAAAGCCAACAACTGAATAGCTCTTTTCTGCTTCCATTGTTATTGTACATCTCCTTCTCTAAGTCTGAATCCCTCGCCTCTGTCTTTCACTTACAAGGACCATTGGGATTACATTGGGCCACCCTATATAATCCAGGATAATCTCATTTTAAGACATTTAACTTAATTGCATGTGCAAAGTTCCTTTCGTCATATAAGGTAACACATTCACAAGTTCAGGAGACGAGAACATGAACATCTTTGGGGAACCCTTATTCTACCTACTGTGTGATATTAGTGAATAATTCCTAAAGCTAAGTAGTATTTCCTAATTAAATTTGCATCCCTAACAGGAAAGCTCTAAAGAGATTGGAAATAAAAGCTATATAATTTCTTTCAAAATCATGATATTGGCTCATCGTGTTTTAGGTGGTAGTTGGAGATTGGAGGGGAATTCTGGGAAATCACTTTCTTTGAATTCTTCCCATCGTCACCTGATATATTCTGGCTGGGACTGAGTAATTTAATATTCGAAGTGGCCAATGTGTATGAGCTCTTAAAGGACTACCATACAGTCATAATAATGTTTTGATCAACAACAGACCACATATCTGGTGGACCCATTGGATAGTAATGCTTAGTTTTACTGTACCTTTCCTGTGTTTAGATACAAAAATACTTAGCATTGAGTTACAACTGGGATGCAGAACCGTAACATGCTATATAGATCTGTAGCCTAGGAACAAGAAGTGAGACCATATCGCCAAAGTGTGTAGTACTCTAGACCATCCAGGGTTGTGTAAGTCTATGATGTCCACACACCAACACAATTGCCTAATCAATTCTCAGATGGATCTTCATTATTAAGTGAAACCTGACTGTACCTATTCTTGGTTTAAAGTTTTAATGAAGGCCACGGTCTCTTTGTTGGTGATGTTTTTTAATATCATCATCCTTCGTGAAGAACAGAGAAGCTAAATAAAGATTGAATAATTCTGCTTTATTATTTATAAACTACCTCTTCCAAGAAGTGTGTCAACTCTGTGCCTGCCCAGTCCTTCCTTACACAGCTGCCATGCTAATGTACTTGCAGCTCCCAGGAAGAGCCTCTCACAGCTCCCCAGCTTTGCAATGCTTTCTTCCTATCTAGAAACTTCTCTCCCCCCTCCCTTTATTAATTTCTTTAATTGCTACTCTAATCCAATTTGGGATTTATTCTATAAGAAATTTTTCTTGGCCCTTCTCCACTCCAATCTAACCTGGGCAGATATCCATTTATGTGTTCTGATAGAATTCTAAGCTTCCTTCTATGAAAGCATGTATCAACATTTATTATACATTTAATTTATTATTTTCACCATTAGGCTATGAATACCTTTAAGGTAAAAACATTGTTCATTTGGGGTGGTGCCTGTGGCTCAGTGGGTGGGGCGCTGGCCCCGTATACTGAGGGTGGTGGGTTTGAACCTGGCCCTGGCCAAACAGCAACAATAAATAGCTGGGTGTTGTGGCAGGCACCTGTAGTCCCAACTACTTGGGAGGCTGAGGCAAGAGAATCGCCTAAGCCCAGGAGTTGGAGATTGCTGTGAGCTGTGTGACGCCATGGCACTGTACCGAGGGTGATGAAATGAGACTCTGTCTCTGCAAAAAAATAAAAAAGAAAAAGAAAACATTTGCCTTTAAACATCTGGCATTTAGGAAGGAAGGAAAGAATGAGGAAGGAAGGAAAGGAAGGCAGGCAGAGGAGTAAGTCGATTAGACTTAAACTCTGTTTAAAACCTAATTCTGGCTATACCTGTGGGAGACTGAACTGTTAATTAACCACTCTGAGTCTTGCTTTCCTCTTCTCATGAGGATAATAGCTTCCTTTTTTTTTTTCTTATTTGTTATTATGAAGATCAAACAAAATAATGTAGGTAAAGTCCATATCAACAGTGAGCTTTTACAGAAACCTACTGACAACCCACTATTCCAGTCACCGAGCTCAGCCTGGAGAATACAAAGAAGAATAAACTATATCCTTGCTCTTGAGGAACTGTGAGCTCTTGTGAATGTCAAAGACACAGGGGAAGGAATTGTTTTCTTCTGTGGAGAGGGGAGAGAAAGTCAAAGTGATGAAGACAGACAGTGGCATTTGAGCAGGGCCCTAAAGACAAATGAAGCATTCTTTTGATCTGAAATTATGAAATAATGAGATTAATACAAATTAGGAGAAGCAAAAACTGCTATGGGAGTGTAGAGAGATAATGGATGAATTGCATCCAGAGGGGTCATATTAAAGAAAAAAAACCTGCCCAGAAGAGATAACATTTAAGCCAGATCTGGAAGGAAATATAGTATCTTCTCTTCCTTCCGTACTCCAGTGGGCAGAAGGAAATTCATTAGACTATATGACTAGGCTACTTTGGCTACAACATAAGGTGTAGGGTGAGGATTGTCTGCCAACTCCCAGAGAAGGGTTTTTCTAAGCACCACCTGAAGATATGAGCCTGAGTCAGCAGCAGCTACAGCCAAGAGGGGGGTAGAGGAAGACTAATGACAGATGGGGCAGAGTCACATAAAGACTGATGTCACAATGGCCAAGCTAGAGGAACAACATAAGTGCCAAAAGGAAATCTGAGAGCAGAGACTAGTAGCCAGAAATGGATGGATACTATGGTGTCAGCACAGGGGCAGGGCAAATTTCCAAAGGCAGAAGTCCAGTAGCCCGGCTGGTTTTGAGAGCTCTTGGTGAGTGTGGTCAGGAACAAGATTACAAGGGCCGATTAGGCAGAAAAGAGAAACCATGAGGGTCACGTTGTTTTAATTAACGATGTCAATTGGGTGCTGTCATTAATTCTTAAAGCCACCCTATTTTTTTTTTTTTTTGATAATACCTCTAGTTTCAGCTTGTGGTTTGTGAAGTTGCTGTCTACTCTGGGGGAGAAAACGCAGCCACTCCACTTGCCCCTCCTTTGTGCTGTTACATGCAGTTATCCTAGTGACCAGAGTGGGGAGCTATGGACAGATTTGGGGTGGGTGGAGCCACATGATTGAAGCTGAACTTTGAGAAAATCAGCAGAATATGCAACAGCATAATTGGTAATGTTTTCAAAGTAGATTCAAATCATAAAAAGCTGGGTGACGCCTGTGGCTCAGTGAGCAGGGCACCGGCCCCATAAACAGAGGGTGGTGGGTTCAAACCTGGATCTGGCCAAATTGCAACAAAAAAATAGTCGGGCATTGTGGCAGGTGGGCGGCTGTAGTCCCAGCTACTCGGGAGGCTGAGGCAGAAGAATCACCTAAGCCCAAGAGCTGGAGGTCGCTGTGAGCTGTGACGCCACAGCAGTCTGCCCAGGGTGACAAAGTGAGACTCTGTCTCCTAAAAATAAATGAATAAATAAATAAATAAATCATAAAAAGCCTAAATTGAGATGGCTTTGTGTGTTTACTTAGGAAGAACAGTAATCAATGTGGCAGGGATTCATCTACTAACCCTCTATTATATGAGTTGCCATAGGCTAGATGATGCCCGGTCTGTGGACCACCTTCCATCATCATCACGCTCACCATCTTGTTTCAAAATGTGTGTGGACGGTGGTGATGCGTTTCTGCCTGAAAAGGAATCAGAATTGCCAATTTTATGAGCCTACAAGTGCACTCTGAATATAATGCAGTCTGCAGGCAAAATGTGGTCACCCATGCTCCTTACTGAACTCCCTCTGGGCCCCAAAGTTGAGAATCTTTCTAGATGATATCCAGCTTGTTCTGAGGAAGGAGCTCCCAGTGCATTGCTTTCTGGTGACCTTCGTTCCTTTCCTCTGAAGGCTGATCTCCTTATCATCCTAAGTGGTCCCATTTGAAGTGAGCATTGCAAGTTTGCCCTTCTTGGGGACTAGAAGCATTCTCAGGCTACTTCTGGTCTGTAGAAAGTTGAAGGTTCAAGGATAAGTTTCTGTTCAGAAAAATACTCTTTCTTAGGCTAGACCCATGGTATCTACAGCTAGAAGCTCCCTAAAATGATTGGCTTCTTATCTATTAGATTTCAGTTAGTTTCATGGAAAAGAACTACTGAGTTCTTTTCAAGATATACTCTATAAATATTTCTAGTCATATATATTTCTACACACACATATATGTATATATATAGAATAAATCTTTAATTCTATATGAATTTAGGTCTCTATTTTCTTCTCCTTTGCACTTCTCTCTCTCGATTTACTGTGAATCTCTTTGAAATCAGAATTTGTTGGGAGAATTACAACTTCTGTCTCAATACACTGAATCATTTCGTCCAACTTTAAGAATTTCTTGTTTGTCTCCTTAATCTATGCAGAGGTTTTAACACTGGGTGAGCCAAGTGGGTTCTTGTTTTAATTCTTACAAGAAAGCCAAGATTTTACCAGCCTTCTAGTCTTGGAGAATTTCTTCATTTATTTTCTACTGTGTAGGCCTGAGAAAGGGTTGTCTCTTCTCCCACCTGTTTTAGACTCTAAAAAGTGTGGCTTCTCTCTTTCCTTTTCATTCCTTTCTGCAGGCTAGTCTTCTCTTTCCTAAGATCATGTCTTTCCTACATCTGGCCATGTGTAGACAACAGCGATCAATAAAGACACTAGCAGTTTTCTAACTTCGAGAGCTACACGCTCAGTAGATTTTTTGTCTGTCTTCTGTGATGCTATGGACTGAATATTTGTGTCCTACCCCCCAAATTCATATATTAAAAGCCAGTCTGCAATGTTATGGTATTTGGAGGTGGGAAGTGATTAGGCCTCTGGGAAGTAATTATGTTTAGATGAGGTCAAGAGAATGGAGATCCCAGGATGAGTTGAGGGCCCTTATAAGAAGGGGAGCTCTTTCTCTCCACCTGTGAGGCAGAGCATGCAGACAACCATCTGTGAACCAGGGGGAAGGCCTCTTCAGGAATCCAACCATGCTGACACTCTGATCTTGGACTTCCAGCTCCAGAACTGTGAAAAATAAACATTTGCTATTTAAGCCACCCAGACTATGATCGTTTATTATTAAGCCTGAACAGACTAAGACGTAAACTCTTTCAATTATGCACTGCTTGATTACTGTCTTCTCCCTCCGAAATGCTGTTTTTCTCCCTGTCACCTGCCCCCTCGTCTGATGCCTCATATTATAGGGTATCTAGCACCTACCATTTAGTATCTATACTTCTGGGTACAATTTCTGTGTTAGTCAAGATAAAATAGATTATGCTTTAGTACCCTAACCCCACAATCTTAGTGATGTATAATAACAAACGATTATTTCAAAGAAAAAAAGGAGTCCTAGCACTCATAATTATTGAATATGTAATATCTTCTATGTATACTGCTATGATATCTCTACATGTAGTATCTCATTTTAATCTTTAGTAGGTATTCCTGAATGTCTCTATTTTCTAGATAGGGAAACGAGGTTTAAAGGAATACAGCAGACATGTTATCAGGATTTCAATCCGTGTCTTTCAGATTTGTAAACTTCTGCTCTTTTTGACCACCTGAGGAAAACTCAAATTAAAGTACCTTCTGCCAATATGAAGTAGGCTAGTCACACGTTATTGGCCACAGCTAGCGTGGGAGAGAGGCATTCTGCACAAGTCTGGGGTGCTGGTCTTCTGCTAATTCTATGCCTGCTTCTTTATTCTTCTCCTCTTAGTAACTAAGGGCATGACTCAACACCCATTTGAATATTTCAAGTTGAGTATTAAAATATCCTATAAAGTTCTTCTTTTGAAAAATTCAGCGATTTGGGAGAGCTGCTTCTATCTTTTATTTATTGCTCTTTCTTCCTTTTCTTTTCCTTGCCCTGAAAGACTACACCTACAAAATGTAAGGCAAAGTATACACTTGCTTTTTATGACATGAAAAAAAAAATCAATCTGGAAAGTAATAGTGGAATAATAGAATAGCATTACCCTTAGAGAAGCAATAACAATTACACAGAAATGTTTTGTTTACTAGAAAACAAAAGCATATGAATAATAAATGTAAATCTAAAGAGATTGCAATTGGATCGAACAGAGAAATGAAAGATGGAAAATCCTGCTTAGACTTGTCAGTTTAGTCATTTCAGCTCTGATTTAGATGTTTCACTTAAGAACTCACAAAACAGAAGAGAACTTAAATACAACTTTGTCTGTGAGGGAGCTGAGCTGCCTAGATGTTACATGAAACGAAGTGAGCCATTCAGGTGCTTTGGAGGTGCTGAATTTTGTGAGCCAAAGTGCCAAGATTTGATGGTGTTCTTGGGCTCAGATCCAACCAGTTGCTGATCACATTGTATTCCACACTGTAGTATCTGTCATCTGCCTAATTCACACTTCCTGCTGAAATCAGCCAATATATCTCCAGTAAAGAAAATAAATTTTAGGCTCTGCGTCCGAAGCAGAGGTGGTGGTTACAGCACCAACCACATACACTGAGGCTGGTGGGTTGGAACCTGGCCTGGGCCAGTTAAACAACAATGACAACTGCAACAAAAAAATAGCCGAGCATTGTGGTGGGTAACTATAGTCCCAGCTATTTGGGAGGCTGAGGCAAGAGAGTCGCTTAAGCCCAGGAGTTGGAGGTTGCTGTGAGCTATGACATCTCAGCACTCTACCAAGGGTGAAAAAGTGAGACTTTGTCTCAAAAAGAAAAAAAATAATAATAAAAAGTAAATAATAAATAAATGAAAATAAATTTTAAATGGTGCTGAATTTCCAACTATGTTTTCAAATCTAGACCAGGTTTCAGTTAATGCCAAAGCAAGAAAGAATAGAAAAAGCTGTGTCATTGATTTGGTAAGATACTGTGTTCATAAGCATAATCAAAGCTTTCCCATAATTTGTTGAACTTAAATTCAGGTTTGAATGAACCTTAAATGTGCATCATTGAAAATGTGTCCTGACAGTACAAGCCGTATCTTCTTCCTCTGAGCTGGTGTGCCATTTGTAATATAAACTAGGCTGCTGGTACTAGCATACGTTATATGTAAATAAAACTGAGCATTCATGCAAATCTCACGATTTAAAAAATACTTTCCCAGCTAAAAGCAGAGTTTTGAATCTATGAAAATCTCATGAATGATCAATACCTTAATCTAAGGAAATAGAGACCAAGTAAGATTGATCAGGCTACCCAAACTCTTAAAACTAGAACTGGGACCCTTCTTTGCGAAGTCTGGTATTTTCCCTAAAATGACTGTCTCAGCTGTTTTGTTAGTTAATCTTCACCACATGTCTACTGACGATGAACAGGATTAGAAGGTTCGTGAGTAAACCAAGTTGTGTAAAATTTGTAAAAGCAATCTTATGCAGGACCTTTTGGTAGTCATTTTTAAACAGTCTCTTGTGGGTGATGATCATGACTAGCTTCAAGACTCTTGTTCCAAAGTACACTTGCAAAATATTAGCTTTGAGATTTCAATTGTATTTAAAAATATAGTGAGCTGAAACTCCTACAGAATTTCTTGATAATAGCACCCCAAAATATTTGCTTGCTTAATCACATGTTAAACTTTGACTGTATGTTAAAATAAACCAACAAAATACCTACTCGCTTTAATAACTTTTTAGTAAAAACAAAAAAGCTCAACCTTTAAAATATATCCTATTTCTTTTTTAACTTTGTGAGAAAAGTAATCACTTTCTCTGTAAGGAGAAGCTACACAGCATAAACTGGAACACTCCATTGGGGATTTTAATACATAAAAGTACTTTTTGTTTCCTTACACCAGAGGACTCTAATGAGCTCAGTAGATGACATCTTTGCCAATGTACTTTTATTTTTTTTATTTTTGGCTGGGGCTGGGTTCAAACCCACCACCTCCAGCATATGGGGCCGGCGCCCTACTCCTTTGAGCCACAGGCACCACCAGCCAATGTACTTTTCTCAGAGCTAATGTATTGACAGCTGAAGGGTAAACATCTTTGTAACAAAAGAAACATAATTCCAAATCTTTTAGTATAACTTAAAATCTCATTTCTGTAGTCAAAAGGTCTCCAAACAACTTAGCTCTCAAAAAACACTCCATGGCCTTTGTGAAAATAAAACAAGATGCATTTTCTCTGGGAGATAATTTATGTTCAAAGAATTACCGCAGAATGGAACTCAAAGATTTGGGCTCTACCCTCGTCATCCACACATCCAGCATCTAGACAGAAAATGCACTGAAAGTCAATAATTCAGCCCTGTGCCAGGGAAAGTTTTCTTTTGGTAACTCCTAAAGGAAAATCAAGAACTATGTTGTTTCTCAATGTCATTTTAAAGGAAGGTGCTCACGTCCTTTCTTCACACTTATACTGAAGGCTCCTGCAGGTGTTGCTCTGGGCCTAGAACAAATGTCTGTGAAGTGGGAGAGGACTGGCTTCCCAGAGTGATGCCCGTGATGGTAGCAGTGGGAACTGGAGGTCTTTTGGAGACATGGTTGAATATAATTCTCACATGGCATTAATTTATTTAATCCTCTCAAAACCACTGAGAGGGAACCTATGGCACACATTTTCAACTTACATAGATGAGAAAACTAAGGCCTGGTGAAGTTCATTACATTATCTAAGTAAGTACCAGAGTCTAGTCTTCTCTCCAAGTCCAGTAAGAACTCTGCCATATCAAATGATTTGTTTTTTTTTTTTTTTTGGCCAGGGCTGGGTTTTGAACGCGCCACTCCTGTATATGGGGCCTGTGCCCTATTCCTTTGAGCCACAGGTGCCGCCCCTAAAATAATTTTTTATTCCAGAGTTAAACTGGAGCAACCAGATGGAGAGGGAATTTACCTGCGAGGGAACAGACAAGAGCCGTAATAGCCTATACCCCATATTCCTATCACTACACAGATCCCCTCGTTATTTATGCATTAAACAAATTTTAAATAAGTATCCACCACGCATGGAGGACTCTGCTTCGTACTGGGGGTACAATGATAAATAAAACAAACCTGGACTCTGTGGATCTTACAATCTTGTAGGAAAGAGAAACAGCAAAGCAATGCTATCGTAAATACTTAGTTATATCAGTGTTATTTTTTGTTGGTAATATGGAAAGGAATATGACTAGTATTTCCCTCTTGGAGTTCCTCATCATTATGATGCTCTAGCCATATGTACAATAGAATAAATGCAAATACAAAATTAATTGTCCTTCATTTCTATGTGCTCATTTAGTCATTGAAATTCTTTACTTAGTATCTCTGGCCTTGGTTGATTCTGTTCCCCTAGACCAGCATGGTGTTGCCATTTCTTTCCAAGACTATCCTATTAGAAGCTTATGTGCAAACCATATGTATTTTCTTTCTGAGTTTTCAATTCTGGTGGAAATAATTTTCCTAGAGAAATAACAATGGGGGCTAAGCAATCTCCACTGCTGTCATCAGTGCCTGTGGTCGTGCATTCAGCAATCCTGAAGAAACCATATCATGAGGGAGATTATTCAGCTGGGAGACTGTGAACCCAGATAAAATTCTGACCTTTGTCACCCTATAAACTATGGAATGAAGAGCAGATTACTGCCCTTCATCTGCCTGTTTCCCCTATTTGTGAAATGTTACCTTTAAACACTCTCATATCATCCTTTAAGAAATAAACTTACTGTTAATGAACCCCAGAATTTGCTTAGATATTTGAATAACATATGAATATATGATATATGAATGTGCTTAGACCACGTATTTTATGGACAGATTATGGATTTCAACTGTTATTTTGAACATGTCTTACATAAATTCTATAGCTGCTAGAGGAGAAATTGACTTTACATTCAAGTCCCTCTGTATACAACAGACAGCTGTGCATTTTTAGATGGCTTACATATTTCAGGGTCAAATCTATCTGATACCTTTTACTCTAATAAACAAATACCCTTACTTTACCTGGCAGTTGGATGTTCAGACACTCATAAGGAGGTTTCTTTGTACAGCTTGCGATGGACTGAATGTGTCTCTCTAAATTCATGGGTTGGAAATTTGATCCTCAGGGTAACAGTGTTAAGAGGTAGAGATTTGGGGGAGGTGTTTAGGTCATGAGGGCCCTTGTGAATGGATTAATGGTGGTAAAATAGGGTTTGACTGAGGAAGTTTGTCCCCTCTTTGCCCTTCCATCTCTTTTTCCATGTGAGGACAAAGCATTTCTTCCCTCCTTAGGACTTAGAAGTGGAGGTCCAGAGAAGCCTTCACCAGAGAATCGAAACTGCTGGATTTGATTGGCCTTGGACTTCCCAGCCTCTAGAACTGTAAGAAGCAAATTTCTGTTCTTAATAAATTACACAGTCTCAGGTATTTTTTGTTCTAGCAGCACAAACCAGACTGAGACACAGCCAAAGAGTTCTGAAAGCAATCTAGCAAGTGAACCTGAGAGGGAGACTATTTCCTGGCTGTCCTTCTCAAGCTTTTCATAGGAATCAATGAAAATGAGCTTGCATAGACATTCTGTGACATTTATGTGGAAAAATATGAGCAATTTGAGTTTAAAAATGTGAATAAGCTAGAGGAAGCATATTGGCACACAGTGCTAAATGAGGACTCTGCTTCCCTTTGGTGATATAAATGAAAAATTTGGAAGCAGATTATTACCTATCCCAGTTAGCAATTTTCCATTCTTTTTGTGTTTAAGCTCCATTTAAAAAAGAATTGATGTCTAACTGGGGATTTAAAAGAGATTAGAGCATATGGCATAGTGGCATAAGCAAGAAGTTTCCATGTTTTTATTTAATTTATGTAACCAAATTTAATGCCTTGTAGTGTTTGAAAGTTCATCCAGAGCTTAAATGAGATCAGATTTCATTCTTTCTTTTACATTTTCCTTTTTCTTTTTTCTCTCTCTCTCTTCTTGAGTGTGTGTTAAATAAGACAAGAATGAAGGGAAAGTCTTCTTTACCTAAAACTTCATAGAAGGTTTTATAGACATTCTCCTTATTAAAAAAAAAATCATAAAAAATAAGTACTAGTAAATAAATAAGGTAGACACTTAAGGACTGAGAAGCAGAAATTGCTAGAAACTCTTGAATTCCTCTTTGATTACTCTTTGTTGTCTCTGGGCATGTAGCACTCCTAAGAGTTCTAGACAAACGAGGCTTGGTAGTGGCTTCATTGTGTAACACCAGCTCAAACTATGAGAAACTTTTCATAATCAAATTCCACTTTATTCCAGCCCGAGATCAATCTGACACATAGTTTCTAAGTCAAGTTTTGTGTTTCGGGTTATACTGGACTTTTATAAAACTTGATAGCAACTTATTAAGTAAGCCAAGTTAATTTAAGAAGTTTTGTATCTGTTATAGTTTAACTTTTTGTGTTCTGATTGAAGACTAGGCATATTTCCTTAATATGGCTACAATTTCTGTTATACATGCATGTCCATAATTGTACTATTTTTACATCCTAAAAGATTTTTTTCTCTGAATTTTTCCCCTCTTGCACCCTAAATGCATCCTTCGTGTTCCCATTATATTTTCTTTCTAAACCATGATACACTCTTGTTTAACTCTTAAGAGGACACTACCTAGGTGTCCCAGACACCTTGATCTCAGTCTGTCCAGACTGAACAATTTTTCCCATCAAGTTGGCTTGTATAACTCTTATTTGCTTTCCTGGTCATTGGTGTAAACATGTTAGTAACCTGTGATTATCCTTAATTACTCCCTCCCCCTGGGCCCCAGATCCAAAAAATCACTGGATGCTGTCAATCGAGGCTATGATCCCAGTGAATCAGATAGAAGCAGCTTTGAGGGGCAACATCACCATCAATTAGCCATGTGTCAGCCTTACCCCTCTCCACTTTAATTTGCTCAGATATGAAGTGGAGGGTGAACTGACCTCAGAGTGTTGCAGTGGGATTAATTGAGATAATGTACATAAAGCATTTAGCAGATTTCTGGCCTATAGTAAATGAAAGGTGAAGGGTAAAAAAGAAGGGAAGATTATAGTTCCTGTAGAGAGGAAAGACTATTATGTCTTGGCAACCTGAAGCTGGACAGCTTATGCAGGAATAAGAAATGCTTGCTGGAGTATTAATACTTCTGCATATAGGCTGGGTGTGATGGCTCTTGTCTGTAATCCTAGCACTCTGGGAGGCCGAGCCAGGTGGATTGCTTGAGCTCACGAGTTCAAAAACAGCCCGAGCAAAAACAAGACCCCCATCTCTACTAAAAATAGAAAACCCGAGGCAAGAGGATTGCTTGAGCTGAGTTGGAGCTCAGTTGGATTGCTGTGAGCTAAGATGCCACAGTACTCTATCCAGGTCCATACCTTGAGACCCTGTCTCAATAATAATAATAATAATAATAATTCTGCACATTCATTGTCATTGGATAAACTAGGGTATGAACTTAATCACATAAAGTTCATGGCTAAATAAGAGTTACTCAATATTTTTATTTATTTAGCCTTTTTGGACAGTCTCATTCTGTTGCCCAGGGTAGAGTGCTGCAGTGTCATAGCTCACAGCAACCTCAAACTCTTGAACTCAAGTGATCCTCTTGCCTCACCCTCCCAGGTAGTACAGGTGTCCACCATGATGCCTTGCTAGGTTTTTTTTGGGGGGGAGGGGTGATTTTTTATTTTTTATTTTTAGTAGAGATAGAGGTCTCGCTCTTGCTCAGGCTGGTCCCAAACTCCTGAGCTCAAACAATTCACCCACCTTGGCATCTCAGGGTGGTAGGGTTACAGACGGTGGTCCTATGCCTGGCCAAAGTTTAGTCAGTATTTTTAAATGCAAAATACAAGAGAAGAGGAGATTCAGCATAAAACCTGACTAAACACTACCCACAAACAGATACATTCATGTATTTGCATATTCACAACACTTGAAAGTAAAATATCCCAGTGTCAGATGGTTTTCAGCCATTAATAGGAATTTATGGGAAATTATTACTGTAGCTACTTTTGCAATAGTTTATTTTTATAGTTGTTTATATATAAGAATAAAAATTAAAATTTCACCACACCTCACCCCAAAATTACAGAGAATAGTAAAGTTCAGGCCAGAAATATTTTTATTTTATTCTTTCAACCACTTCACTCATTTACAGCAATTATTCCTTTCTTCTGACCCATTTCAGAAAGCTGTTTTTATCTTGAATTGATTCCAGCTATTTGTCTCAGCACCTATCACCACCAGAAGGAACAGTCCTTTGGAACCACTGCCCTAGGACAATAATTAGCAATTGTCTGAGATGGGCAGTGTCTAGTAGTCCCTAGAATGACTCTGTCTCCTCATCAGGTCAGTTTTCCTGTGATCAGTACCAAGAAGGGGGGTGGATTTTCCATTCACTTGCTGACCAATACCTGTTTCTGATTAACACTGAAATGTTCTGTTCTTTGTCTAACCTGAAAGACTGACTCTTGCGCTTTCCTTTTATTGTATGTGTATATATGTTTTATTTCAGGTTAATATGAGGGTATGGATGATTAGGTTACACTGTTTGCATTTGTTCGGTAAAATCCAAGTTATAGTTGAGGCCTTCCCCCAGGAGGTCCGCCATATACCCTTACGTTGTGCTTGTTAGGTGAGAGCTTACCAATCCCCCTCTCCCTCCCCTCTTCCCCCTTCCTTCTTTCTCTTCCCTCTCCCTCTTCCCTCCTGTCCCCTCCTTGGATTTAATTGTGTTTTTCCTCTCTCATGTGGGCATGTATTAGATCATCTACTGGCTTCATATTAATATTGAGTACATTGGATACTTGCTTTTCCATTCTTGTGAGACTTTACTAAGGAGAATGTTCTTCAATTCCATTAAGGTTAATACAAAAGATATAAAATCTCC
>NW_003852452.1:864330-865748 GCF_000181295.1 Otolemur garnettii
TTTTTTTCTTCTGAATAGATACCTAGTAAAGGGATTGAGGGATCAAATGCAAGGTTGACTTTTAGATCTTTGAAGATTCTCCATACTTTTTTCCAAGAGTCTGTATTAGTTTGCAATCTCACCAACCATATGAAAGTATTCCTTTCTCTCCACAACCAGGGGACTTTGTGATGTGGGCTATCACTTTCACTGTTTTAAAGAACAACTCATTTCCAGCCACAGTGGATTGGTCTGTTTTTAAAATATAACTGCAAGGAGTTGTGGCAGCCTCTAATTTCCCTTTTTATACCTGGTCCTATTTGAATTTGATATCATTTCTAAAATTTCTTCTGGGTCTTTAGAATGTAATTGTGACATCTTCTTTGCAAAATAAGTAGCTATTTTCTGTGTGGTATCTTGCAATAGTTCGTAAGCATCAGCATATTTAAGAACAAACATATGCCAGGTTAGTTGGAACCCTGAATGATGCAGAAGGTGATATTGAAGAGCAGGTTTCAAATTGCAAAGCTTCAGGAAATGAAAGGGACGTACTGGGGCTGGTTAAGACTAAAGTGGCATAAAAGGCCATCCCATAAATGTTAGAACTTCGGCCTTTGGCATGCAGTAGTAAGAGGCTAGTAAATTATTCCCAGTGGTTATCTCAAATCAAGTGCCAACAACGGAAGGCTAAAAAAACACAGAGTGGCCACCGCTCCTAATCTGTGCTAAGCACAAGGATGGCAGGAGGCTGACTGCTTTTGACAACATCATCTGAAAATCAAGTTCAAATCCCTTCATTGTGGACACAAGCTACAAAAATGATGAAATGTACAGAAAAAGACTATGTGACATGTATGAACAATTTAAGAAGGAATGACAAGACAAATAGGCACAACCTGGCTTACAAAGTAGGCAAGAAGCCGTGACTTCAGTACGCTAAGGGGGCTTCCATTCCTGCCCACTTGCATTCATCATTTCCTTCATGGTTTTTATGGTTTTACCACAAATTTACATCCTAAGACATATACTTTTTATTTTTGTCTGCTTTTTACCTTTCATATGCTTGTAATAAATCATATTCTTATGTGTACTTCAGAGACATTTTCCCCCCAAATATTATGTGTTGACTTTCACCCACGTTGCTAACCCAGTTCATTCATTTTCAAAATGGTACAGCATACAACTATATGAATTTAAGGTAATTGATTTATCTACTTTCCCATCCATTGATTATTTAGTGTTCATCCGTTTCAAAACATGCCTCTATGGACATGTGCGTATGGATCTCAAGATATGTATGTAGAAATAGTTCTCTATAGCACATTCCTGGAAAAGGAATTTCGGGGTTACCATGTAAGCATAACCTTCACTTCACTAATTAATGCTTCATTGTTTTCTGGACAGGTGGTAGCAATTTACATTCTCACCAGTCCTTTGGA
>NW_003852452.1:866150-872134 GCF_000181295.1 Otolemur garnettii
TATCAATCCTTTTTTATATGGCTTGAACTTTGTATGCCTTATTTAAGCAATCCATTCCATGCTTTCATTAAACTTTTAAAGTCTGTCTTTCACAAATCCATTTTATTCTGTGTAGAAACGATTTGTGTGTGTTTGTAAAAAGCAGAGGTCAAGTTTTCTTTTTTATAGGAGGAAAATTGTCCTAGCACTATTTGTGAATAGTTCATTCTTGCCCAATTGACTAAGAATTCTATTTCTGTTATATATCAGAGAGTCATGTATACATAGGCCTGTTTCTGGGTCTGCCCTCTACTTGGTTCCACTGGTTTGTTTCTACACCAGTACTACATCCTCTCAATGACATTTTCTTTATGATGATGTATTTTCTGTGTGACACTTTCCTCTTTCTCCTCCTTCACCTTCTCCATGAATATTTTAGCTATTCTAGATCCTTTGTTCTTGCAGTCAAGTTTTAGAAACAGCTTGTCAAATTCCAGACAAAACCCTTTTGGGTATTTGATTCAAATATTGACTGTTCAATTGAATCTACTAGAGAGAATCACATATCTGTTGAGTCTTTCTATTCATAAACACAGTGTATGTTTCTGTTTATGCAGGTCTTATCTTTTCAACTTAATGTTGAAGAATGGTTTTCAATTTAGCGTTTTACTTTCCACTTATTCCTATCATATTTTTTTTGGCTCCTATTATAAATTAAAATAAATACTTGTTTAAATTTCTTAATTATTATTTACAGGCATACGGAAATGTCCTTCCCTTTCACATTTTATCCGTATATCTGGCGATCTTACTATACTCCTATTAATTCTAATAATCTGTCTGTAGAAAATTGAGATTGTTTATAGAGATAATTATGTAAGCTGCGAAAGATAAAAGTTTTCTTTCTTCTTTTCCAATTCTTATGCATTATTTTTCTTGTTTATTATATTAGATAAAACTTCAAGTGTAATAGGTTAGAAATAATTATAAGCTGCATATATAACCTGTTCCTGATTTTAAAAGGAAAGCTTAACAATTGCTAGAGTTGGTTTGCTAATATACAGGGTCCAGCACAAATAATGCTGCTTTTTTCTAACAACCTGCAGGAAGAAAATTCTACAGATGGTCCTGACAGTGCCAAAGACCATACACTTAGATGGATCAAATGGTAGGATTTTGTCTTTTCATATTTCCCCACCAATTTCAATGTTTTACATTTATTTATATAATACTCTTACTTTAAAAGAGGCATTACTTCTGCCTGACTCTCTATTTGGGGTTTTGCATCTATGTACAGGAGTCAGGATAGTTTTTATTATTCTCTATCTGGTTTCTCATTATTTTATTTTCTTGCCAACATTATAGTGCTCTCATCAATGAAGTTGGGAAGTGGTATTTGTTTCCTCTCCTCGGGAAGAATGTTTTAAAATATATTATTTTTTAGTATTTGATAGAATTCACCTGTAAAATCATCTGAGCCTGATTTTTCCCTTCATGGGACAAACTTTTATTGTTATTAGAACATCAATGTCTTCATTTTCAGTTAGTTTTGATAGGTCACTTCTCTAAGGTTATTTTACCTTAATCTAATTTCACATTTATTGGCATGAACTTGCTCATAATATCTTTTCCTCATCATTTTAATATCTGGCTCATTGGTGTTTAAATCCTCTGTTCCTTAATGATAGTATTACACTTTATGCTTTTAATTGGTCAATTTTTCTAAACTTTGTCAATGCAACCATCTCTTCAAAGAATTACTTTTTCCAATTTGATTCTGTCTTTGCGTGTATTGTTCTCTCTCCTTACCTTCTGTTCTTTAATACTACATTTCTGATTTTTGTGAAAGTATGGTTCATTTTTTAAATCTCTTTGATTATATCATTAATGAATTATTAGGATTTTTTTCTTCTAATATAAATAGTTAGGTATATATATTTCCCTGTAAGACTATTTTAATTTTAATCCTCAAGGTTTAACAGGTAGGGCTTTTATTATTCTTTGGTTCTCAATATTTTCTAGGTCCTTTTTGACTTTTTTTCCTTTGGCCTGTGCTTTCTGAGAGGATGTAGTTTAAATTTGTCACGTGATTAACTTTTCAAAGCTATCTGTTTTGTTATGGAATGGAGTGCACTTTTAAAAACAGAATATGCTCCTAAAATATGGATTCTTTAAAATTTATTTTGCTTGTTTTATTACATAATGCTTGGAAATTTCTGTCAATGTTCTATGTATCCTTGAAAAAAGCCTATTTGGCAGTTTGGAGATTCCTTTAATTATCTATTTGAGCAAACTTTATAATGGTATTTTTCATATTATGTCTATTATTATTTGTTTTCTGATTTATCTATTATTGAGGAAGGTTTATTAATATTCTAATAGGATGGCAGATTTTTTCCTTTGCATATTTTAAAATCTGTTATTGAGTATGTATAGGTTTAGAATTATATCTCATGGAGTCATTGAATCTTTTGTCAATAGGAAGTGATTTCAGAAAGATCTTGACAAGAATGCAGTTACGTATTGTTTTTCAGACACATGCAAAAAGATTATATATCACATATTAATATGTGCAACTGAAGATGGAAACAATCCCAAATCCTTCTAAATAAATAAAAAAAAAAATCCCAGGAAGCCTCTGTGGCTAATTATGGGTAACAGAGAACTTTCATCACACAAGGTTAATTCTAAAGCATAGTTTTATAGCTTAATAGGCAATGTTTTCTTTTTCTTTTCATTTATTTATTTATTTTATTTATTTTTGGGAGACAGAGTCTCACTGTCACCCAGGGTACAGCGCCATGTTGTTATAACTCACAGCAAACTCAAACTCTTGGGTTCAAGTGATCCTCTTGCCTTAGCCTCCCACGTAGCTGGATCTACAGGCGTCAGCTATAACACCTAGCTAATTTTTCTATTTTCAATAGAGATGGGGTCTTGCTCTTGCTCAGGCTGGTCTCCAGCTCCTGAGCTCAAGCAATCCTCCCACCTTGGCTTCCCAGAGTGCTAGGATTACAGGTGCAAGCCGGATTATAGCTGGCTTTTTTTCTTTTTTAATCATTTATTAAATAATAGTGTGTCTTTCATTTTGTGGTATATTGGATTAAGGAAGATAAAAAAAAGCTGGGTATGTATTCCACTCTGTCTACCTTTGCCTTTTTTCTAGAAACTTTAGTCTATTTCCATTTGTTCAAAGTAAATTTATTTGTAGTTAATACTTGGCTCATAAGTCCCATATTTTTACCTTTCTAGGATTTTCTTTCTTTTTCTTTATTTTTATTTAACTCACATATCGGTATTATTAGGTATTAGATGGTTGGTCAGGTTTGCTCACAAATTTCCATTTTCTTTGCTCACCAATCTTTACATCTCCTAGCTCCCTTTTTGAATCACTTCTCATCCTTCTAATGTACATCCTTGTGATTCCTTTAGCAATGTACATTAGTGGTAAAATTCAGTTTTTGTCTGCATAAAATTGTCTTTGTATCACTCTCAAACTTGGAAAAATGCTTCACTGGGAATATAATTCTAGAGTGACAGTCATTTTCTCTCTGTATTTAAAACGTTATTTCTTTGGCCCATTGGTTGCTGTGTTATATGATGGTTCTAATTCTTATTCTTTTATAAGTAATCTAATTTTTTGTGATGCTTTTAATATTTTTTTTTTCTAAATTGTATCCTGAAATTTTCTATTACAAAAACAAAATTTGCCTATTTCTCCTTGGGTTTCTTTCTTCTTCTTCTTCTTCTTCTTTTTTTTTTTTTTTTAGACAGAGTCTCAAGCTGTCGACCTAGGCAGAGCAACCTTCAACTCTTGGGCTCAGGCAGTGCCTCAGGTTTTTTTGTTTGTTTGTTTGTTTGTTTTGTATGTTTAGTAGAGATGAGGTCTCGCTCTTGCTCAGGCTGGTCTCAAACCCGTGAGCTCAGGCAATCCACCCGCTTCAGCCTCCCATCACCTTGGGACTCTTAACTCTTCTGTTATCTTTCAATATAGAAAATCCTCAGCCATAGTGTCTTTGTATTTTGCTTCCTTACCATTTCTCCAACCTCTTATTCTCAAATTTCAATGAGGTATGTGCCAGAACAGTTTACTATAGCCCCACAGAAATTGAACTTCTCTTTCACATCTTTCAGCTCTTTGATTCTCTCTAGTATGTTCTGGGTAAGCTTCAGTTCTATTTATGAATTCCCTTTATACTTGTGTCTGGTATTTAAACACATTTATTGAATTCTTAACAAATTCATTGAATTTAACACACTGAATTCCTAATTGTTCAAGACTGTTCTATACTGTGTTACTCCCAGGTAGCTAAACCCACTATAGTACCAGAAATAGAAGAACAGTGTCTAGGAAGTGAAAGAATTTCCTAACTCTCATAATGAAGGGGCTTTAAAAAGCTCAAAATCAGTCTCAGAGTTTACCTGGAGAGGTTTCTTGTATAATGGGGAATTGATGTGGAACAAATGGGGCCCTGAGACTTGAAAGGAGGGTGTATAAGAAAATCAGAAGAGTAACTGGGGAACTATGAAATTTACTACCCTCTGCGTCCCTCCTACCAAGAAAGCAGCTATTCCCCTCCCCCTTCGCTATCGTCTCTCCTTTGCCTCACAAGGCCGTTCCTCTTCTAGCTTTAGGACACTAGGGTTCCTATACCTGAGATAATTGTCTCCCCAAAGGAAGCCAGTTCTCATTTTTTCAAAATTTAGTAAAGTAATAGCCCAACAAGCTCTTAGGAGTCCAGTACAAATTTATACCCTGGAGGAAAGAAAATACATACACAAAAATTGAAGAATTTTTTAATATATATCAGAAACTATTTGAGGAATATATTTGGAAATGAAATTTTAGGGTACTCAACTAAGCGGAAAGAACACAACTTTCAATCACTTTAAATTTGCCAATAACGAAGCACCTACCTGAAAACTGAGATTCCAAGAGCACACTGAGTGGACTAGCACAGATTTCATTCAATATCGACCCTCAAATGAAAGTGAGAGCCAAGAAATCGATAGAAAATACAAAGTAAGAGTAAATTAAATTAAATTAAAAGAATAAATGAGACATGCCAAGCATATATCAATATATACATTTGTCTTTTAAAGGACAGAAATTATGAGAATGTGTTTTTAAGATTCCATTTGTGTGCTATTTATAGGAGAAATAGCTAAAACACAAAGACACAGAAAAGTTGGAAAAGGAACGCTCTATTGGTGAGGCCCTTTAGAGGTTAGAGGCAATTTCCACCACATTTGGTGTCCTGCTTTGACCCTTTTACCAGGTGGCCTGAAAAGCTGCCAGCCTTCAGTGGTGCTCAGAGCAAGAGAAGACTCTTCTTTAGCCAGCCTGCCATCCAAACAGGCTCCACAACCAGTACGGCCTAGCAGGTACATGATGTTGGAAGTCTCGAAATTCTGTACAGAACTACAGCAAGTCCTATAGGAGAACCAGCATCCCTCCGAATCCTTCAGCAAAGCCAACCTCTTTATGGCAAACAACTGGACTTCTTTTGAGAAACGGTTTCTGGCTGCTACTGGGCTCAGGAGTCTTGAAGCTTGTACACAGTATTTCAGGATATTCAAATTGATCACCCTGAATTAGAACTACCAGATTCTGTGTTTGTTTACCACTAATGCAGACATGCTCAATGTCATTTCACCATGAATTAGAGTACTTTACAAATTGTTTTGGTTAACACACTCTAAAAAATATTATCCTGGGTGGCACCTATGGCTCAAAGGAGTAGGGCACTGGCCCCATATACAGGAGGTGGTGGGTTCAAACCTGGCCCCAGCCAAAAATTGCAAAATACATATTATCCTGTGCATGTACTTTCCACCCTACACAAACACTCAAAAATTTGGGGAAAAAACATGTTTTGCAAAACTAAACATGCCTTCACCATGTGTAGTACACTGTAAACATTTTTATTCTGTTTTATTCTATTCAAATTCTGGTTGCAACCCAATATATTATTTCCAAACCTATTAAATGGTGCTGACAGGCA
>NW_003852452.1:872382-872657 GCF_000181295.1 Otolemur garnettii
AAGAATTCTGGATGCTGTGTCAATAAGAAAACACAAATGAATTTCTTTATTTTATTTTATTTTTTGAGACAGAGTCTCAAGCTGTCACCTCGGGTAGAGTACTGTGGTGTCATAGCTCACAGCAACCTCCAACTCTTGGGCTCAAGAGCTCATCTTGCCTTAGTTTTTCTGTTTGTAGTAGAGACAGGGGCTTGCTTTTTGCTCAGGCTGGTCTTGAACTCAAGCTCAAGCTCACCTATCCATCCACCTCGGCCTCCCAGAGTGTTAGGGTTGCA
>NW_003852452.1:872677-877008 GCF_000181295.1 Otolemur garnettii
TTATATTTCTTTCTACCATCATCTCAGCCCTATTCACTATTTGAACTGGTGAATACTCTTGTCATGTGTTATCTTAAGATAACTGCTTTATTAGAACTACAAACAGGAGTATTAACTTTTCAAAGCTAATTATCTAGTTTTAAGAATATCATCTTGTATGCTTTTCCAATTAGCTTCACGTATCCCCTTTAGTATCAAAAATATTTTTTTTCACTAGAGGGGTCGTTAGAAATCACTTTCTTAAAATCCTTATTTCCTTAATGAGAAAATTAAAGTTTGTAGCAAAAACAATGACTTACTAAGGTCACATAGTATTGAGTAATAGAGCCAAGTCCACAATCAGGTCTTCTGATACCTTAACTAGTATACTCACATTCTGTCTGCTTTAATGTCCCCGGTAAGGAAGCTTCTCGTTTGCAACCCATGTTTAGCCAAATGGAAAAATAAGCATGTTACTTCATCCAGTAACTAACTGGAGTTACTGATGAAGAGAACTGATTCTCTAAGAGGTAAATAAATTAGTCACAAGCTGATTCTACTGAGCTTTATGCCCTGGTTAAGTACCGTTCAGGTCCAGAAAGAGGAAAATATCACTGCATGAGGATATCCTTTTATACAACCCATTTTAATGGCTAACATACTAAACAAATATTTCACTGAAAAACTTGAAATACATCTTTTCTAAGCACAGCAATGTGGGGAAATGAACAAAATACTAAGTTGACTTGTATTACTGTTACTTCTATTTTGCAAACTATCCTTTGAAAGCCGAATCTAGCATCTTATACGCTTATCTAGCATAATGAGATATAAAATACTTTAAAAGAAAGGTACTCTAATAATACCACTCTTTAATATATCCCACAAAGCTGAAACTTATTGCTAATGTCAATAACAGTAACACAAAGTCAACCTGAAAATCCTGCCCCCTATTTTAGAGTAGAACTCGTATTTATACACTGTGAACTCAGATACTTCAAATCCTTCCTCCATTTTACTGAACGTGGCTCTTCTCCATCTGTGAGGTTTACTGGCAGCCTTGCTGTGTCAACCACATTTCTGCCAGCAGTAGTAATAAGGAGAGAAATTTGACTTTCCATAAGGTTTGGTTTCTGACATGCAAAATATCAGTCATCGACTTTATTGCTTTATGCCAACCTCTGTATGTTATTTCTGGTGTTACCTATTATTTTTTTTCTGATTCCTTACAAATGCATGTTCTCTTTTATGCAATTCTACAGTTTCCCACCATTATTGAAATCATTCACGTATTAAATCTGTGTATGGGAAACCTAGAAACCCATACATTCTTTTATACAAAACCAAAATTTAATAGCATTTGGTATTGCTATTATAATCATAAAAATGCACTATTGCTAAAGTCAAAAAGAATTGAGATGGGACAACATGACTTCTATCAGAATCATCAAATTCATAGTTGCTGAGACAGGTGCCAAGCATTCAGCTAAGTGCTTTGAGGGCATCACCTCAATTAATCCTTATCAACATCATCTTGTGGGAGAGGGGCCATGAGTATCCCATTCTCATTTTTGTGGAGAAGGAAGCTGAGGCATAGAAAATGTAGTTTGACATCCAAGGCACTGTTGCTAGTAAGAGGACAAACAAGGCCATGAATTCAGGTACACCTGCAATGAGAGAATGACATATACCTATTAACATAAATGGAAATTAGTCAGAATGTCTTCGTCCTTTCAAGCTGCCATAAAAAGAATACTATGATCTGGGTCACTTACAAACAACAATCATTTACTTATTACAGTTTTGGATGCTGGAAAGTCCAAGATCAAGGTGCCAACAGATTTGGTGTTTGATGAGGGCTTGCTCCTCAGACATGACTTCTATCTGGGTACTCATGTGGTGGAAGGGGGAAACAGGTTGTTGAGGCATTTTTTTAAGAACAAGATTTATCTATTCACCTCACAAAGGCCTCACCTCTTAATACCATTACCGTGGGAGTTAGTATTTCAACATATACATTTTGGAGGGACACGAACATTCAGACCATAGTACAGGATATATCAAAGAAGTTTAGTAAAGCATTTTTATTCTTTTTAGTAACTTTCTTTTGTTAATAAAGATGATTCCCCTCAAAAGGCATACCATATGTTCATATATGACCAAATAATTAATTGGTAGTTCTCCTTAGTTGTGAAAATTGGCCTTTTTAAAAATGAAAAAATATTGCCTATTAATCAGCAAAAGGATTGCAGGTAAGATTTAAAACTGGAATCCTAACTTTAAACAGTGGCCAGTTAAATAACATGAGTGAGTGATCCAGAAAAGTTAAGAATAGAAGTGACTGGTGAATAAGAACAAATCCAGTGGTTTTCAAAGTGTGGTCCCTGCAGCATTAGAAATTTCATCTACCCCAGACTTCCTGAATCAGATACTCCAAGGATGGGGCCAACCAATGCACCTTTAACTGGCCCTCCAAGTGCTGGTTCCAACTCTATGGATTTACTTCTAGGGGGTTCCATCACTTATTATCAGAAGGAGCCCACAGAACACTCTGTAAAGCTTTCTGAATTTTCTGAATGTTCAAGATGTGTTGGAAATATGGCATTTGATATACATTTTGAAGAGGCCATTTCATAGTCTTCTAGCAGAAAGGGTTGTTGATATGAAGTCTGAGGCTAATTTCTTACTCCTTGCAGTTTCTTTCAACCTTTTACATCTCATGGCACACTGGAACCTATAGCTAAACTTCCATGGCACACTTAAATTATGTTAACCAAAAAAGAAAAAGTGAAAAAAGGAATATATGTACTGCACTTTGAACTTCTTCCAAAAATAATTCAATTAATGACCTTTAAAAATTTTCATGGCACACTGGTTGAAAACCAATGCCTTGCCAGGTGTGGTGGCTCATGCCTATAATCCTGGCACTCTGGGAGGCCAAGGCGGGTGGATCACCTGAGCTCAGGATTTCAAGACCAGTCTGAGCAAGAGAGAGACCAGGTCTCTAAAAATAGCAGGGTGTTGTGGCTGGTACCTGTAGTCCACTTGGAAGGCTGAGGCAAGAGGATCACTTGAGCCCAAGAGTTTGAAGTTGCTGTGAGCTATGATGCTATAGCACTCTACCAAGGGCGACAAAGTGAGAATCTGCCTCCAAAAAAAAGAAAGAAAAAAGAGAGAAAATCACTGCCTTATTGCTACCCTTTGTGTTTTTCTCTGACATATTTTGGAATTTTCTCCATCCCCGACAGAGTTGTGGACAGGAGACAGATTAAGAACTTTGTGCTCATGGTAGTGTCTATCAAAAATCAAGATATAAGAATATACAGGAAGGTGGCTAGTGATACTTTCAATGGTCTATACAAGGAGGGCTTCCTGTTGGGTGGAGAAGGTTTAAAGTATTTTGTTTTGGGGTTCTTTGATGTGTCTCCTTCTCCCTTTCTTGAGTCTCTTGAGGGGCCTCAAGTTTTCCTTCACATCTCTCTCAGATTCCAACTCTAGGAGCTGCAGTCTCACTTTATTTAGACAGAACTACTTGAAGTTTAGCCTAAGCCAAAAGCAAACAGTGATAGCCATGCTGAACACACAGGCAATTGAGGAAGGTAAGGGATGCAATTCCCTCAGGTGATCTGCAAGCAGTTAGATTAATTTTCATGGTCTAATTCCCTTTGCATTTGTTGATTCTGAGATGGGAGTTTCTTCAGGGCTCCCATGTGACTATTTGCACTTGCTCCAAGTGTTTGAACTGTTTATTGTTGGCTTTTTTTTTTTCTTTTCTAATTGATTTGTCCAGGAGATCTCATCTTCTTTATCTTTTCAGGTTTCTTTATCAACCAGTGGTATTTGTTGTCTACTGGCAGGAATTACTCATCATTTCTGGTCTGTTGATAATGTTACTGGAAGTTCTTTCTTCAGTGGGTCTTTGGCCTCAGGGGATTTGAAGAATGAACCCAGGATCCACAGACCAGGGGTAAGATAGGATTTTATTAGACAGAAAAGAATACAGAAGGAATACAGAGTAAAAAGCACCAGAGCTTCTGGCAACTGGAAAGACCCAAGTGGGAGTCTTTGCCGGCCATTTGTCTAGAGGTATATATTACATTTTGGCCAGGACTCGGTAGGTGGAAATACACCTTTTCAGAGTTAATGAATGTATTAACAAATGTAAGAATGCAATCCCTTCCCTAGAGCAGTTTTTGTCTCAGGGAAGGGATTAGGGTGTGTGCTCCCTACTCAAGGTAGAACCACCCAAAACTTTTCAGGCTGCTTGGTTCCTGGAGCCCAGATGGTGTAGCCTGGAAAGGGCAGCCTGTTTGTGCCTAGAGATGGGGGTCTGATTTCTCAGCTCACTTGGA
>NW_003852452.1:877275-880569 GCF_000181295.1 Otolemur garnettii
ACCAGGGAAGCCAAGGAGGTAAAGCCCAGTTTGAGTCTAAAGCCCCTAGAACCAGGGGTCAGCTTAAAGCAAAAAGCAAATTCACCCTTTGTTTGCCTTTTTGTTCTATTTGTTCATTGTTCTTGGTGGTTCTCAACCTTCCTAATGCTGTGATGTATTTTCATTGTTACAAAGGGGTCACAACCCACAAGTTGAGAACGGCTGAAGATTAGATAATGCCCACCCATCTTTTTAAGTCTGCCTATTCAAATGCCACTTTCCTTTGGAAATACTCTCTCAGACACACCCAGAAATTTGTTTTACCACCTAAGGGGCATCCCTTAGCCCAGTCAAGTAGATGGGATTAACCATCACGCAACGTTAATGCAACTCTGCTGCTAGAATGAAATGTACAACTTAATTTTATGACATGTTCTTATTCAAGGCAGGCTCCCATTTTATAAGAAATCCTACAGTTTTTACAAAGGTCTAAAAGATCCTCTGAAGTCAGACTCCTACACACCTCCATAAGTGTCTCCTTTCATTCCCCAGCTCCCGTATTCCTTTCTGTTGCATTGACCCTCTTGCTTCTTCTCAAACTTGGTGAGTGTATTCCCATCTCCTTGGCCCTGGTAACTCTCCTGTCTCCCAAATGTACTTTCCCCAGATGATCTTACAGACCAGACCCTCAGTGCTTCCAAGTCTTTGTTACATATCACTCCCTCGAAAGGGCTTGTTGAGACCACCGTGTCAGAAGTCGTTTGTCCCTGTCCCTTCATCGTGTTTTCTCTTTCCTGACAGTTCTTCCTCCCTTCTAGCTCTGTGTTTATATCAAGCCCATAAAATAGTACTTGGCACTGTGAACAAATGAAACAATAACATCCATATAACATCTGACGTGGATATTCAATGTTCAGATTAAGTCTAATTTTTTTTATTTATTTCAGACCAAAGGATGGAAAAGATAAAGAAATAAAATGATTACTACAGATAGAATTTAATTCTTTTATTCAAATAAATAGTATAGCACTGGCTAACAAATAAATTTAATAATCTTAGAATCTGTAAGTCTATGGCTAAATGATGGTGAACTAGAGTCGGCTGACAGTTCTGAAAAGCCTCTGTAAAGATGTACAGCTTAATCATTAAACATAAGGAGGTGAAGAAACCATTGCTGGCCTCCCTTCTGGGTAGTTTGTTTTCTGTCCCATTTGTTATTTGTAGAGTGTTTATCACCCTAGTATCTCCGCTTCATTAGCAAAAGGCAAGCGAGAAAGGCAGGAGCTGAAAAATTATGCCCCCTGAACCGTTCACCTGACAGCGTTCTAACCATGAGAAAGAACCTCACTCTGGAATGGTAACTAATATTCTCAGTGGCCACAGAACGTCATTATACCTGCCTGGGCCTCAGTTTCTCATTTGTAAGATGACAAGTTTGAAAAAGGGTGACATTTAAGGTCTCTTTTTAGCTCTAACCATCCACAATTCCAAAGCCCTAACTAGTTTTAAACAGATCTCTACAATTTTTTAATATTCATTTTTTAATATTCATTTTTTATTGTAGTATGGCATTTACTGATTAGGAAAAGACATTTAAAATCAGTGATAAAATAAACACAGCATGAATATAAAAACAAATATAAGGAAAGAGTACAATTTCCATGCAAAGTTCTCAGCCTTCACTATCTAACCTGAAAGATAAACGCATAGATAGGCCTGTAACGTCATGGAAACTAGAGCCCCACTGGCTAGGTTAAAAGTGGGTTCAACCACTCTCTGGATAAGTAACTTCAGGCAAGTCATTTCACTTCTCTGTGCTGCTGTTTTCTTATCGGTACAATGAGAATACTTCATGAGATAAATGAGCGTTAAATTATTTAAGTGAAGCCCTGAGAACATTCCTGGACGTCTAGGAAGCCTAATTTAAATATTTTTCTACCATTATTATGTAATTCAAATGCTTAATGTAAGATTTAAGTGAGAAAGCACAGGTGAAACACACAATATCTAACAGAAAGAAATTCATCAATTCAGCTTTTCTTGAGGACTTCCTCTGTGCCACACACTGGGCTAGATATTACAGATGTGATAGTGAATTAAACAAAATCCCTGCTCTCTTAAGGCTTGCAAATACAAACAGGTTTATTTCAAGTGAAGAACGAAAATAATAATAGAAGAGAGGATGTTAGATGTCCTATTTTCTTCAAGATAGTCAAGGAAGTCCTGTTTGCCAAGGTTTATTATTTCCATGTTGTAAAAGAAAGTACATGAAATTTTATAATTGTACAGCATCAATGCCAGTATCGTATTTAATTAACACTTACTATGTTTTGAAGCAAGATCTGTATTCGGTCTATCATTACTATTATTCTGATAAAAATTGAAGTAATGCTAACTATCTCATTTTTGTAGTGCACTAATACATTTAGAAAACATGCTGTCATTTCAGTAATTTCTATATTATTTTCAGTAAAAAAAACTTAATCGAGTTTATCCTATGACAAATGTTTTTAACGCAAAAGGTGTATAAGTTGTGAATCTTCCGGATTCATAATAACTATAATTTTAAAATGCATATTATCTGTTTAATGTATACAAATACCTAGTTCCCACTGGCTGCTGATTAGGAAATTGAGGATATCAGAGATGGCCAAAATCACACCAGCACTCAATCTTATGTTGATTCTCAATCCAAGATTCTATTCACAACTCTAAACAGCCCAAATTATAAGTATTTAATTGGCTAAATGCTGAAGTTTTTAACTCTTAAATACATATTATAGGCCTTTTCTCTCATTTATGTACATTCCTGAGGACCAGATTGCACCAGATAATGTCATTGGCCACCTTAGTGGACTCTCATGCCCTTTGCCGTCAGATAAGAAAAACGCAGAATTCGTTATTTTCTTATTCAGTACCTCACTTGTAATGCGACAGTTTTTTCTATAATAATGATTCTCATTTCGTGGAAAACAGCTCACTCAATGTAGGAAGAGAAAATATTTTAAACTTTACTGAACAGTTTATCAGTATAATATAAAACAATTATGATATACTAAAACAGTAAAACAGTTTTACTAAACAGTTATACCATAAGAGTTCTAGAACTAGTTCTAAAACAATGTGTTCTACTGAAACCCTGAAATCTTCTCATCTAACGGTACAGACTGTAAAACATACAGATTTGCAAAGGCAAACAGGCAAAATCAGTATTGGATCTCCCTGTAGGAAATGGTTTTCATAGTTAGCCAACATCTGAAGTAGCAGATAGAGGTCAGGCTGCTCTTAACAGTAGGGTGACCAGATTTTAACATT
>NW_003852452.1:881316-882911 GCF_000181295.1 Otolemur garnettii
TGGAGGGCAACACAGTGAGACTGTCAAGCTTTTTTGTAATGTGATTTTCTTAGTTTAGAACAAAGAAAGAAAAACCTGATGCCTTACTCTCCTAAACATGATAAATATGGAAGAGAGAACATAAATACTAATTCATGCCGTGAGGTTGCACATGATGCTTCCCCCAAAGTGTTTATAGACATGCATTAGCTCATCTGTAGTTCACAATCACATCTAAAACACTGAGAACAGTGACTGGCACAAGGCCGTAGTGAATGTTATTCGTTATTTTCCAGCAGTGCCTCAAGCTCAGGCTATCTCCTTGCCCACTCTCCCAGGCCGGCACTTTCACCTGATTTGGCATCAGCCTCCAGTCTGAAACTGGGAGACGTCAGTGCCTCCATCTGCCCCCTCATCCTCTCTCTCTTTATATAACCTCCATCGTCTCTATAGTCAAGGGGTATTAATTATGAGTCAGGTGCTCATAATTTTTTTGCCAAAACTATCACAATTACCTCTCTTTTAATCTAGAAGCATCCCCATCCACGACCCCCTTGACAACTCAGCTGTACAGGTGGGGGACATAATCCAGTCACACTGGTTGCCGAATTGATCCTAAATATTTGGGGATAAGACCCAGACCCTCTCAGCTCAGCTTCATCCTTGCCACTCCTCACCAACCTAATCCCATCCTCCCTCTATTTGCTGTCTTTATTCCCAATTTCATGTAGTTCTCGGAATGTGCTGTGTTGGGTTAAGCCTTCCCGCCAGTGCACAGATCATTCCATCTGAGAAGAACACTCCTCCTTCCTCAGCCTGAGTACCTTCTGCTATCTTTCAAGACTTGGTCCAGGCACAGTTCCTCCGTGCTGATTACCCTAATGAGCTTGTCTCCACAGCTGCCCCTCCCACGGTCTGTGACCATCCTGCCCTGGCTTACTTCCACCCTGGCCATCTTCCACTTACACTGTGATTCATTTATTAAATATGTATTGAATGTTGAACTCCCAAGATCCAAGGCATAGCCATGCTCTTAATTTGCTTACCTGCCAGTGAGGGAGAAAACGAAAGAGATGATTACCCTAAGTGTTCCATCAAAAGCAGGCCCTTTGCTGATACAAAGACCTTTTCTTGCCTCCAAGGCTGTGGTTAATATTATTTGTTGTTATTTGCCAGCAGTGCCTCCATTTCAAACATTCACCTTTATTTCTTCCTTGTAGGCCAGCAAAATGTTTTACAAAGGCACTCCCTCCCCCAACTCTGGACAGGGTGAACTGGGATTGGAATAAGGGAGTTAAACAATGGATTTTTGAGTTCTCGTCCTTGCCTGCTGTGTATCTGGCGTATGGCTCTGAACTTGGAAGGTGTCCTGACTGCTCTGGTCTCATTTTTAGTTTACTTTATGATCCAGTGACTGGGTCTTCTTTTTTGCCTTTCTTGCTTCTTGGCTACCTTCTTTCTTTCCTTCCTTCCATCTGTCAACAAATATTAATTGAGCTCACACCAGACACCGTGGTCTCTATCTGCTGCTGTGGAAGAGTTGCTGGGGAACAAGACAGATAGGGTTGTGGTTTCAGTGGTGCTTTAAGAATCTATCAAGGGATAAATATGAAATC
>NW_003852452.1:883167-885285 GCF_000181295.1 Otolemur garnettii
GCCTTTGGAAGAGATGGAGCTTATGGTCCAGTGTTTTTTCAACCTTTTTTTATCTCACGGCACATTTGAACCTATAGTTAAACTTCTGTAGCACACTTAAATTATGTGGATCAAAAAAAAAAAAAGAGTTAAAAAAAAGCACTTGCTGTGCTTTGAACTTCTTTCAGAAATAATTCAATTAATGATCTTTAAAATTCTTCATGATTAATCCTCAGAGCTTCTCACAGCACACTGGTTGAAAATCACTGGTCTAGTCTCTGGAGTGCTGCTACTGTCAGGTGCATGGTTACAGAAAGGTTCTGATCTATGCTTCCTGAAACACAGTTTACCTCAATTTTCTGAGCAGTTTTGGAAATAAAGCAATCTGATAAGATTCAGGTACTGAAGTCCTAGTATTTACCCCCCCACACACACACACAAATAAATGCAAAAGTAGTTTCAAGAATCTTCACTTTTCTTAATATATTAATATTCTTTTTTTCTTTATTAAGGTGTAATGGACAAAAATTGTATATGCAGTTGTCCCTTGGTATACTAGGGAAATTAGTTCCAAGACCTCCGAGGATACCAAACTGGGTATGTGCTCAGGTCCTGAAGTCCACCCCTTGGAACCTGCGTGCAGGACAGTTTAGCCCTCCATATCTGTGGATTTCCAATCCCTCAAATACTGTATTTCCCATCAATGTTTTGCTGTGGATGCAGATACTGAAGACTAATTGTATTTATTAAAAAAAGATCCATGGATCAGTGGCCTCTCGAAGTTCAAAGGCTGTTCAGGGGTCTACTGTACTGATGGTGCACCATATGTTTGATACTTACTGTGAAGTGCATGTACACACACGTATACATTGTGAAATGATTACCACGATCAACCAACTGACATACCTATTACCTCACATAGTTCTCATTGTAACAGGTGTATGTGTTGAGAACATTTAAGATCTACTCCCTTAGCTATTTTCAAATGTATAATGCATGATCATTAACTAGAGTCACCATGCTGTACAAAAGATCTCCAGAGTTTATTCATCCTAAGTAAAACTTTGTACATTTTGACCCAGGGATCCCCATGTCTCCCTGCCCGAGCTCCTGGCAACCACCATTCCACTCTGCTTCTATGGAGTCTGACCTTTTGTAGATTCTGCATACAAGCCAGAGTATGTCATATTTGTCTTTCTCTGCCTGGCTAATATTACTTAGCATAATGTATTCCAGGTTATTATAAATGACAGGACATCCTCCTTTTTTAAAGCTGACTAATATTCCATGATATACATATACCATATTTTCTTCATTCATTTGCTGATGGACACACAGGTTGAGTCTTACGTTAGCTATTGTGAACAGTGCTGCAGTGAACATGAGTAGCTTGCAGAGAGCTGATTTAATAACATTAATTCCTGGTTTGCTTTTTAGGTTACACACTGTCAACATTCTAAGGAGAGGCATCACCGTAACTCCAGTGCTTAGTTTGTTTGGCCATATTTGCTTGATAACTAAAAGTAACCAAGTGTATCGTAAGGGTACTTTGATATGCATATGAGAATCGCGTAAACTGTTCGCTAATTTCTTGAGAGGGTGAATACAAAAGGGTTAGGAGGATAAGCTTTGGGGTCAATTTGGTCATCATGGGTTAGATTTTGAATTTTGAATCAGTATTTTAACACTCTATGTTTCAATTACTTCATGAATGCAATGAGATAAAATTAATAGTATAGGTCTTTTGTAAGGATTAAATGTGTATACAAAGCACTAGGCATTGTACCTGGCAGATAGAATGTGTTCAATAAATAAATGCTAAGTAAATACTCTTAGGGACTCGTTTCCTTCCAAAGATAAGAGTTAAATCATTTAGATTATGCATTGAGAAAAGCAGGTGCAATACATTTCATGTTATTATCCTAGAATATGGTAGGCAGAATAATGGCCATCCAAAGATGTTCACATCCTAATTCCCAGAACTAAAAAATATATTACCTTTTGTGGTAAAGGGAACTGTGCAGATGTGATTAAGAATGTCAAAATGAGAAGAATATCCTGGCTTCTCCAGCTGGGCCAAATGCTCTATAATCACAAGGGTCTTTATAAGAGGAAAGCAGATGGTTGAGTGGGAAGAGG
>NW_003852452.1:887316-889344 GCF_000181295.1 Otolemur garnettii
TATTTCTATGCATAAGACATACTTCCTCGGCCTGTGGTGACACCCACCAATTGCACAATGGCTGCAGGTTTCCAAAGGCAGGGGCTGTCCATGCTGGGTAAGGATTCATGGCATGTGCCAGGTCAAACATGGACATTTCCTCTGTTTTCCTGCTCCCAAAGGCCAGCCATTCGAGGGCGAAACCCTCAAACCTGGCACATTTGATTCGGAATCTTAATACAGACGATCGTGCTTTCCTTCCTATGCCTCTGCAGGTGATAGAGAGTAAGCTGCCTCCTCGCTCGGAGAGGACCACAGTCAGTATGTTCACAGGTGCTTTTCTTCATAAAGAAAGGCATGTATCAGCAGAGGGCACTGTTTGGAAAACCCAATGGCTGGTCTTAGAATCAGTACCTACTAAGTTCTAAGCCGTGGTCAGAGACTAAAGAAGAATGTGGGTGCCAGTTCTGGGTCTATTTGTGGATTCATATGCAGTGAATCTGATTAGCATTTTTTCCACTTTCAACTCATCTCTCCAATGGGATCTTTGGGTACATCCTTAAACTTCCTGATACAAAAGTTAGATGCCAACATCAAGGAAAAAATCTCCAAGGTATAAAGGATTATTTTCTTCTTATACATTTAATACTTATTAATATTATGATAGTATTGTGAAGTGGGAAAATGGGAATAAGGGATAAATTAATTTTCCATTGCTCCATGACAAAGTACCACCAATTTAACACTTTGAAATAACATTCTTATATTAGCACATAGTTGTATAGTCTAGTACAATGTTCTCTGCTCAGGGTATCAAAAAAGCCAAAATCAATTGTCAATTGCACAGGTATTTACCTAAAAACTTTAAGATTCTCTCCCAGCTTACTGATGGTGGTGGTAAAATCTAGTTCCTTGAAGCTGCATGACTGAGATCCTGGTGTTCTTTCTGGCCACTGACTAGAAATCACTTTCAGCAACTACAGGATCTGCTGAGATCCTCTTCCCAAGGCCCTGGCCATTGACAAGTCAATAACCGCACACCAAATCCTTCTTTTCTTCAAATCTCTGACATCTCCTTTTACTACTAGGTGGCTAAAAACCTCTGCTCTTGAAAGGTTCATGAGATTAGGTTCATTTGGGTACTTATCCTATCTTAAATCAACTGATTAGTAACCTTAATTACACCTCCAAAATTCCTGCAGTGCTGTAACATAAGATAATCCTGGGAATAACAGTGTGTGTGGGGGGGGAGAAATCATTAGCACCATGTTAGAATATTGCCCACCATACTGAGTGCTCATTGAGTGAAACCTTCCTGGCCCACCTTTTATTATTTGGGGGCTGTTTTACAACCATGTCAGCTCTAGAAAATTGACAATAATGCAGGTGGGTCTAATCCATAGAAACGCAAGTGAAATGTATCTGGCAGAATGCAGTTGATTGTTGCCCAGTGGATAGACTACTTTTGCATTTATTTGCAAACTTATTTCAGCATTCCCTATTTAAAGTATGGTTCTTTAAATCCTCCTTTGAATCCATTGTAACATCTCACTGGTTCCCTCAATAAATAATGAATGAAATAAAAGGTCTGTGTGTCCATTTTATATTAGTATGAGTTATGATTTTACTTTTTAAAAATATCGATCCTTTAGCAACATTATGTGTTAGTCAAGGTTGTGGTTCATTAGCACACAGAATTAAGCTGTTAGCAATCTTATAAAAGTGCACATGAGGCTTGCTCTTTTGAAAAATCTAGAAATGTATGCTATAGCTGAGTGAAAAGATGCTGTTGTTTCAAGTGAAATTTTATGCCAATTATAGCATAAATAGAGGATATGGAAAGCCCATGAGTCTCCATTTCAACAGCTAAGTAGGCTTTTCTATTCTTTGTGAGAAAAGTATATTTTGAGTACATATATTTAGAAATAGTAACATAAGAAAATGACCTTCTTGAGATTTCCTAAATGAGGGAATGTCATGAACATGTGGGCTTACTAAGAATCCAGAAAGGTGGGCGGCGCCTGTGGCTTAGTGAGTAGGGCGCCAGCC
>NW_003852452.1:889613-908170 GCF_000181295.1 Otolemur garnettii
CTTATGTTGGTGAGCACATGAATGAGCCTTTTTTTGAAACTGCCTTGTTGTTATAGTCAGTTTTATAATTTACAGCCAATATCCAACATTGTCACGAAATTTTAATTGTGTCTTACTTGGTAATTATGACACAAACACTGGTGCTTGCTATCAACTCCATCATTAAGTAGTGTCTTCAGAGTACTCGGTGTGAATCAGGTAATGAGTACATACATCTATGCAGACTATAAAACAGATAAAAATAATTTTTTGTGAAGAATGGGTCTGGATATTTTTTGGAACAAAAATCTGACTGGTATATTTTCAGGTATTTTTGAAGATACACAGATCTTTTAGGCAACTGTCATGCCAATTCTGATCGTCTCAACTTGTCGAATTCAAGTTTTATATCAATTGTTTTGCTCCATTCATTTCTGGACATCACAGATTATGATGAATTATACTGATAAAACATAGAAAAGGGCTTTTGTGTTTGAATAGTCAACAATGCCCAAAGCCAGTATTTGTTTTCTAAAAATAATCTCTAATTGGGTAGATGAAATTATTAGACATTCTCTTTGTAAGCACATAACTATGGAAGCAGATGAGAGTCTTAAAAATTCTCTTTCTACATAAAAGGTGTAACTGTAGAAGGAAGAGAAAGAAGAGATAGTCGAATGCGCTTACTCTTGTTTCTAACTTTATATTCTGTGATTCGATGCAGGCTGCCCTATACTACCAGATGTTTTCTGGAAAATGTTTTTTAAAAAATGTTTTACATTAGAGTCGATGAAAAGTAGCTCATTCAGTAAGCGTACCTTCGTTAAACACTTTGTGATCTCTGGAAGGAAAGCATAAGGCGATACTTGGCCTTCATTCTTACTGAGAAAAATAATTCTCATAGGAAATATCCCACCATGACTCACTTGCAGTTCTGTATCCGTGAGAAAGGAAGAACAAGCTGACGCAGAAATCAGGGCTAAATGGGTAAAATAAATTTATATCATAGACTTGTGCGATATTTCCTTTAGCATGATGAATAATTTGTCATCTCTAGAGTCAGTGAGTAACAAGTTCACCCTTAACCCCTCTCACCGGACTGTTTTGTTAAAGGCATTTGGCCAACTAAGATCAGGCTGTTGTGTCAAACTCAGGAAGGACAAAGTACTTCTTTTCCACTTTACAAGTAGAATACTTCTACGTAAGTAAATTGTATACATTGTGTTTGTTTTATTTGTATCACTATAAAACAAATGCTTGAGAGAGTCTCACTTTTCGAAGTGAAATAGTACGATGCAGGAAATAATTAGAAATAAATTTAAGGAACAAAGAAAGTCAATGAATACATTCCAACAAATCAATGGCCCCTGGCTGGAAATTTTTTTTTTCCAAGTATGATCTAAAGCTGCGGTAAGATAGACTTGATGCATAAATATTACACCTTCCCAGGATTATTTTCCGATGCCTTTGAACAGCGGGGCTCTCTCATGGCCACGTTGAACTGTACTTTGAATTTCTTGCTTTGATGCATTCCTGATTTTATTGCTGCTTAAAGGCAAAGTTTGGGTTTTATTTATTTTAAAAGCATTAGAGAAATATTTGCAGAATGACTGGATTTATAAGAAAGGCTTCTAACAAACAGATCCATTAATAAACCAAGAGAACAGCACCCTTATGGGGTTAGCAAGAAAACTGATAGAATTACTTACTCGATGATTCTTAAACATGAAATATTATTGAAGCTTTCAGGAAGCTTTAGGGGTTTTTCACACAAGGACAATCAGGTTTAAAGTCCATGTCACTGTTCTGTTAGATCGAAATACATGCAACATTAGAAACTTATTTAAATACACGTTACCACATGAAAGCCAGAAAGATACAGGCTGGAGATTAAAGAGCCAAAATAAACAATTAAAATGGGAAGAATTTGCTGGATGTGACCTATATTATGATAGCAATTGATGGACCAGGTTTTAAAAATACATTGATATCAGGACCTCACTCACTTGGAGAGCTTTCTCTTGGCCAGTCTTCACATCGCTTTTTAAGTCTTCTCAGACCCGCAAAGTACCCAGTTAGGTTTTCTCCATGAAGTCTTTTCTGAGTAATTAAGTTCACCTTGATTTCTTCTCCCCAATGAACTGTCAGTATGATCCACAGGTTCGCTGTTCTATACACTATGTTGGATTCCTTTCAAAGCACATGCCTGTATGTGTGTACTGTTTCTGTGTACATACAGATGTTGGCCCCCATGCAAGAGTTTGCATTTTCCAATGCAGAGAGCGTGGCCATGAGCTTCTGTGTCTCCCATGGTGCCTTGGGCAGAACATGCCATTAACCATGAAATGGCTCCACTGTAAAACTCTAGGCCTCCGAGGCAAAAGGGGTTTTTAACAGAGAGCACAGGAAGTATCCTACAGTCCATGTTTTCGCCTACTGGGGGATACATTTTCAACTTGGACCCAAGCTGGAATTTATTTTTTCAGCCAAAAATCAGGAGAATATACACTCCCTCCTTGCAACTGTTACGGCTCTGGCAGGACACAGAAAAACCAGACAAAGAGCACTCAGAGCAGACAGAAAGTTGCTGGGCTGCTCAAATAGAGACAGAAGCCAGTCCCTGTGTAATAAATACTAGCAGTAGCCATTCAGCCGACAGCAAGGGGTGAAATAGCCTGCATGTTTAACAATATGCAGTTAAAAGCCTCAACATTAAACCACTACAGATACAAACTAAGATTTTTCTACTACTGGTAATATGGGGTTTGATATAGAGAAGTAATTATCCCACTATAGAAGAGCCAGGGGTATAAAGAAGTGGGTGTGTGTGCCAAATTGATGACAGATGAAGAAAATTAACCCGGGCCACACCTGATCAGAGACATTTCCCTGGCCTCACTGAGCCCATAACATAGAATGGAAAAAGAACTTTCATACTCTGTTCAATGTCATTTCTAATTTGTTACATATACTGATCCTTCAAGGGAAGCAAATTGTAAGGTCATTGTTATTTAATAATTTTCCTATACAGCCTTGGATTAAAGAAGCCCTATAGATATCGATAATGATAAAAATCTGAACTTAGTAATTTGCTGGCATGATTCTGGCTTCTATTTTGAACATGTCAGGGAAGGATTTTTTATAGACAATTGCTATAAGAAAGCTTATTCTTTTTTTTTTATTATTGTTTGGTGTTCATTGAGGGTACAAAGAATTATGTTATACTGATTGCATTTGTTATACCAGCAGTTCTCAACCTGTGAGTCACGACCCCTTCGTAACAATGAAAATACATCGCAACACTAGAAGGTTGAGAACCACTGTGTTAGATAAAGTCCCTTTGATGCCTGTATCCTGCCCCCAAGAGATGTGCCATACACTTTGACCCCCATGCCATTCCCTCCTCCTCTCTCCCTGCTCCCTCATTTCCCTTCCTCACCCCTTGTCTTAGCTTATCTACTGCCTTCCTATTATAATTGAGTATATTGGATTCTCGCGTCTCCATTTTTGTGATGCTTTACTAAGAAGAATGTGCTCCACCTCCATGCAAGTTAATACAAAAGATATAAAGTCTCTGTCTTTTTTAATGGCTGACTACTATTCCATGGTATACATTTGCACTAGACTGTTTATTGCAGCTCAATTTACCGTTGCCAAAATGTGGAAACAATCTAATGCCCACCAAGTCAGGAATGTATTAACAAGCTGTGGTGTATGTATACCATAGAAAGCTTATTCTTACAGGATACAATACACACCAACATTTGGCTGGCAAACAAAAACCCACGGATTTGTTTAACAACCACAAATACCATGAGTATAGATAGGAATTCTTCTTTTGAGTTCATCTCTACAATAAAATAGGATAAAGCTAACCAATAATCTGTATATATTGAAAAGGAAAAGGTAGGCTGAGGTTGGATGGCTTGATAACCTTACAACTGAAAGAGACAAACAGCTAGCTGTTAACAAGCCTTGCAGGGTGACATTTACCTTGGTCAGTTTACTAGGCTCAGAGCTTGACGTCCCAGCCAAAATAATCTTGTCAGTCACCCAGAGTTTCTAGTGTCAGGGAGGCTAACTTGCATATTCTAAAGGCAAATAAGCCTGGAAAATGCCAGTGTTGTTAATTTACTACGTTATAACTTAGAGTTCTTAGTGGCAAGTGAGAAAAATCCCAATGTCAAGCTTGCTTACAGGCACAGAGGGAATTTAGTGATTCAAATAACCAAAACAGTTTGGAATTTTGGCTGGCTTGAGGTGAAGTTTCAAACAACATCACAATTACCCGATTCTCCATCTTGAACTGACCCTCCCTTCTCTACCCCCCACACACATTGGATTGATTTGTGGACATGACCTTTTTTTTTTTTTTTTGAGACAGAGTCTCACTTGGTCACCCTCAGTAGAGTTCTCTGGCTTCACAGCTCACGGCAACCTCAAACTCTTGGGTTTAAGCAATTCTCTTGCGTCAGCCTCCCAAGTACCTGGGACTACAGGTGCCCACCACAACACCTGGCTATTTTTTTGTGTGCCATTATTGTTTAGCTGGCCTGGGCTGGGCTTGAGCCTACAAGCCTTGGTGTATGTGGCCGGCACTGTAACCACTGTTCTATGAGCACCGAGCCATGACTTTTTTTTTTTGTTTTTGGCTTATAGGGATCTTTTTTCTTAATTAAAAATGTAACCAGGGCAGCTCCAGACATCATAGTCAGTGGAGAAGGAAGAGCCTCTCTTTCACAACCATCCTGAAACTTGTTGTCATGGCCCCTACACAGGCCCATCTACAAACCAATGACCAGGCCAGGGAGATGGGATGTGCTGACTCGTGTCAGTCAGTTCTGAGACTGAAAGGAAGATCAACCTCACCGTGATAGTGTGGGCAGAGTGGAGAGATTGATTATTCCTCAAAGGAAAAGCCATGTTAGTACAAAGTAAGAAAGATGCTTAGGGGTGGTGTGGGAAAGAGTAATCCCTTAGGATTATACGTAACTGAAGAAGATATTCACTTCAGCCTGATCAGCGTGTTATTTCACCCTACGCAAGCTAAAAGTGGGGAAGCAAGCTATCAGAAGTTTTTAGTGGACGAGAGTTGGATTGAAAGAAATCAATTAGGTGATTCAGATATTTTCTAATAGCCACCTATGACCTTTATCTTCACACTGTACATCTGTGATGTGATCTTGGCATTGGCTTCCCACGGGCCTCTCTGTAGCCTTCTTTGACCCTCTACACCAGTTTCATAATGAAAATTCTAGCTGGGCAGACAAACTCACTTTTAAATTGGAGGCAGCCAGTCTCCAACAGATTAATTTTGGGATTCTAGTACAGCCGTCTCGTGTTGGCGCGTTTAGAGGTCAGTGGATGCTACCCATGGCACATTTCCTAGCATAGCACTTGGTTACTGGTCTTTCTCTTCCATTTTCTTGAAAATCATAATAGTCCATTTACTAGGTATGTGACCTTAGGTAAATCATTTAGCCTCTCTGGAGCTCAGATTTATCAATTGCAATGAGATTATATAATTCCATGCATTCTTTTCATATTCTCTGTAACACTTTCTCCATAAAGGGGGTCACTGAGTACTCTTTTATTTTATATATTGTGTATATATATATATATTCATGGTGTACTTTTGCTGAGTTGGCAGGTAGTATGAAATAAACCCTAAATCTCAGTGTCTTAGAAAAGCAGATTTATTTCTCATTTATGAGGCACGTCCGCTAGGTATTATCTTCATTCAAGAACAAGGCTGCTTGGTATTATTTTCATTCAAGAACAAGGCTGGAGGGATAGCCTCTACCCAGGGAGTGACAGTTTGACTGCAGAGGAAAGGATAATACTGGAAAAATGGCCAGCCTTTCAGCTCACATTCCTTTGACCAAAGCAACTCATATGTCAAGGCAAGTGTCACCAAGAAGGGCAAGAACATGGCAAAAGGCGGGGATAGGTAATCCTGTCACAGGGACAGGTGGGAAGGACTTAGTGAGTACCCTGCCAGACTGTATTGTTCTCTCTGTCCAAGTATATTTAAAAATTATGTTTCCACATATTATTTTATATCACTTCTATGAAATAATATGACATCAAAATATACTATTTTAGAGTGCTACAGTTATAGTAGACCCAATGGGGTAGCTAAAAATGTGGATCCACTTTCTGGAAAAAATACCATCGATAGGAACCCCATTTTTTCAATGCAAACTAATCACAAGTCATGGTTCTTTGCAATGCAGTAGACTTGGGGATTGCGATGAAACCTGTGAAGAGAGGAAGAAATGGGAGCTCTGGGGTGAAGCTGTTCCCATTACTCGGACTTCTCCGGATTATCTTTCCAAATTCTGAATTCGAGCGATACACATGATTAACCTTCCACATACTGAATATCAAACATTCACCATGTGAATAACTGTACCAGGATGTTCGTGGATTTAACACAAGTAAACATGACGTGAAAATGCAATATTAATGTGACCTGGGGGCTGTCTTTCCTCTGACGTGTTGCTGTGATGTCCAAGCTGGTCTAATGAAATAGTTCTTGAAATCTGGTTCTGGAGCCAGGAGAATCGGCGGTACCAGGGCATTTGTGAGCATACACATTTGCAGGCCCACCTTTGACCTAGTGAATCAGAAACTCAAGCTAAAGCCCAGTCGGGGTGTATGAAATGCACCACAGTTTGGAAACCACAGGTCTGAGGAGTATTCAGAAGCCTCCGGGACCTCAAGCCTGTCTGGGTGGGGTCTCTGTTTCTCGGTGGCTAATGTACATCCACACCTTTCCCTTTCATCCGTAATAACAGAATCTAGGGCCGTTTATCATCTTCATCTGCAGTAGCATATCCTATATAGCCTAGTGTTCTAGAGCTTCCGCTAGGTCGTTGACATGGATTAGTGTGAGAAATATTTCTATATCACCACATATTTGCTTTAAAAATATGTTTTAGCTCTTTGCCTCCGTACGCCACTTTGACCAATGTTATATGATCTTGAAATAAAAAAAAAAAAAAAACTTGTCTTATTTTAGGGTTTCTGCTTTGCCAAAAATATTTACAGCCTTCCCAGCTTTGCCAGGATAGGGAAAGCTGTAGGGGTTTGCTTTGTAGCGAGCCAGCTTGTGTAGGTCAAGATGGCCTGTGGAAAAATCTGAACTGTGCCTCTGTCCCAAACCAAACTCAGGCCACGGTCCCAGGAGAGAGAAATAAACTACTCAGGTGAAGAATTGTTCATTTCTTCTGGAATATTTAAACCATCTTTCCCAAGAAGTCTTGAGATCAGATAAATATGTTTAAAACTAAAGTTTTAGTGAGAATTGGTGAGTTGAGTTAGACAACCCTTTATTTCTAGCCTGTTTGAAATTATTATCAAATCAATTTGGGGTAATACCTCTTTAGAAATCTGTAGTTGTTTACTTTGGTTCGTGTATATATTAAGCCTACCAAATGACCATTATTATTTAGATAAACATATCTTAATACAATTTGGGCGTTTTTACTGATTTATTTTTTAAAAAGGATTTTATCTATTTTAGGCCAAGTTATTTTTAAAATGAGGGAATGACTTCTAGATCACAACGTTTTATGCTGTTTTATTCTTCTTAGAACTGTTTACAATGTATGCAATTAGATATATGCCTGGGGTTTTTGCCTAGTTACTGTAATATTTTGCACAAGTTCATCCTTCAGAGGAAGGGGTTAACCTGGGGCAGGACACAATAAGATGGTGATATATTGATAGTTAATATGGAAGTGGAAAGGGGGCAAAGGGTGCCTTTTAAAGTTCATATTTAACACCTGCTTTCCCCAGAACACATCAGTTAAGGGCATAGAGAGAGAGGGTGCTACAGTCAGAGAATATGGGTCAAAAGAATGATCCCCCAAAGTAGTGAATTTTCTAGCAACTGTCCCGTCTGCTGCAGTGTCTGGTGGCATCTCTTTCTGTCTTGCTTAGCTGTCCCCCCGCTAGGCTCATCATGTGACTTTGTTCACCTCTCTACGAGTTGGCATCCCCCCCCCCACCGTGACATCACTCAGACCCCCACACAGACTCACCTTCATTTTAGTTTCAATGGTACTTACAGCGAGATAAAGACAAATCCCTTTTTTTTCTATTCGATTAACCTGCCCGACTTCCACCTTCTTTTTCCCTAGTGGCACTTTTTAGTTTTATCCATTTGACTTCCTGATTTAGTCCCTAACAGCCTCTTTTTCCAAAAAACTATGGTTTCCGGAGGGCTGTTCCAGAAGACAATTTTGCGGCACATTTTCTTTCTTTCTTTCCGTCTAACTCCCAGTGTGTCCAGGCCCCAAATGAAAAACAATCTTAGCAGGTATGAGTCCCTTTTCCGTCTTGCACAATGCTTAAGAGGTAAAGAAGTCGTCCTCTGCCTCGATGCTTAGAAAAAGTTGGCAACTCAATGTATTCTGCTGTTACCACTTTCATGGGGATGGTTATGACTTTCAAAAATAGAATCCTAGGGCAGTGCCTGTGGCTCAAGGAGTAGGACATCGGCCCCATATACCGAAGGTGGTGAGTTCAAACTCAGCCCCCAGCCAAAAAAAAAAAAACAAAACTGCAAACAAAAATAGAATCCTAACCAACCCTCCTGGAGATAACTAAATTTATAGTAAATTTAGGCCCTTCTACTGTGACTCTGAGAACATGGAGAAGTAACATTTTTTGTTTTAAAAATACCATGTTTGTAATTTATACAGTTATTATCTAAGCCAGCCCTTGTGGGGCCCAGAGGAAGATGATATTAGGTTAACTTTGGGGTGGAGGCGTCTTGGGCATGGCATGGTACCTCTTACGTGATAGTTGGTGCCCAAAGATGCTGTGCCAGGGAGAACCACACAGAAACCTACATAATAAGTTTCAGACCTAGGACAGGAGGTAGAGTGTTTTATTGCAGGGGCACTGCAGTGGGGAAGCCCAGAACCGCTGGTTGGATAAGGGGATCTGTGAAAAGTAAAAGTAAGTAAAGTGAAGGTTACAGTAAAAGCTATTTCAGACCTGCCTAGAAGCAGCACTTTGCTGTCCTTTGCATTATCTGGAGATTGAGAGCTTCCTTCGACTTAACTTTGGATCTCAGGGGGCTTTGTCCATTGAATGTGATTTGATCAGCACTGAAATAACCCTTCGTTTTTTTGTTTTAACATTTTTTTTGTCTACTAGATGCTTCTCTCTGTGTTTCATTGGACTGTGACCTTCACTCCCACCCTCCACCTTCCCAACACTTCCTGATTGACTCTAATAAATCTCACTAAATGGAACTGTCTTCTCTCTGTTAAAACCGTTGGTGAAGGAGCATCACTAACACCTAAAGTTCAGCTTTTCATTTGCCAATATCTTTACTTGATAGCAAGTTCTTTCCTCTGTAGCTGAGCCACAAAAGTGTGTACTCTGTAATATGGTGATACACCCATGCACCTGTAGCTAAAGACCCTGCACAGGGAGGCACAAGGGTTTGCAGGAAGTGGCTGTAGGCATTTACAGGGAAGGTGAAGGCTGATGACTGAGGCACTGCCACTATCTGCTATAGTCCACTCCTGGACCAACCACCTAGATCTTCTAGTGTCCTGCTCTCAATTGAGCTGCTCTGTTATAGATTCTACACAGGGGTAGCCGGTCCCCACCCCAGCCCCCCCACACACACACACTTTCTTTTTCTAAAGTAAATACAACAGGAGGATTAGTGGGATAAATCACAACTCCAGCGACTGCTGATGACCCCAGGTTATCATGGATGTTACAGCCCCCTCTTCTGACACCCATTGTAGAGTCTCCTCACTCTCACACTCAGTTGGCCTGAGTCATTGATCTGCTTGGGTAATACAGACCTAGATCCACAAAGGTTCCAGACCCTAGATTGTGCTGATCTTTTCCAAGAGTTCCCTCAGTGAATTCTCTGAGTTGAGTCAGGTCCTTTCCTGCTCCTGCTGCATAGCAGCAAGCCCGTTAACTCACGCTAATCAGCACAGTACCTCCTTTCTGTGATTATCAGCCTATGGGCATGAGATGCCCAATACGTCTCTGTAGCAGCCAAAGTTTTGTATATAGTGAAACACTGTGTCCCCTGGTGGAAGATCTTTCCCTTCCTAATTGTCTGCACCCATATGAGGCCATCTAGTCTCTCATCAGGCAACCATCTTCTGGCCTGTCTTCCTGAGTGTGAGTTTAGTGCTTTCTGAAGCCAGAAAAAGTCCCCAGGTGGAGATGAGCAGTAGCGCATGTCACTGGTGTACAGACAAGGAGATGTGGGGTGGGAACCAACAGCATCTTCTACAGTGACATTATCAGATATTCCTTATAACAGGAGGCATTAGGTTTAAGGCTGAGAACTGTGGTGCTATGCTATGAACTATACATCTACGTCACCTAATTTTACCTTCCTTGTTGGACTTTTATATTATCTCTCAAAATATCCTTAACTTAGGTTATCATTTGGACACCAAAAGTTTTTTATGTAAGAAAGGACTGAAGAGAAAAGGAAATAAATAGAACCTGGTGTCCTCCCAATTTTCAGGACCTCCTAAATGAGGACAGAGAAAGGCAGTTGGGAATGTGAGCAGGACTTGCTCCTGAGCACAACATCTGAGTTTTCAGCACTCAAGTGGTAACAGAGTGTGGTCTGTTCAGATCCCACCTAGTGCTACGGCTTGGGTGCAAGAGGGAACTTATTTTACCTGTCAGCCCAAATATATTGGTTAAATTATTACCATTTTCATTTAGAGGCAGCTGAGAAAATATATGTCAATTACTCCCAGTGGCCACTGGACTCAAGATGTCTTTTAATTCATTAATTATAAGGATTGGGTTTTTGTAAGAGGAGGTGATGGTGACCTCTTTCTCCCTCTTGCTCATTTAACACCTCCTTCATAGGGGTGTTGTGAGGATTTCTGCCTGTGTGGTAATGAAGTTCAGTAGCCTGCTTGGAATTTCCCAGTGGAAAAGGTGTTATAAAATTTCAAAATAAAAAGTATACTACTACTAATAAGGATGTTGATCTTGAAATGCAATATGAAAGCCAGAGACTGGAAATTTAAAATTTGTAATGAAATGCTCTAAAGCTGAGATCCCTTCAGACGTTGGGAGTTCAGCAGGGGTGGGCCCAGGGAAGACTTGGATGGAAGATGCTGCAGGATGTGGTGGCGGTGATTCAGTAGGTGGCCCTCTTCCATCCCAAGGTGGTCCTGAGCCAAATCCCAGCCTTGGGTTACGGAGCACTGTGCTACAGGAGAACCATCTATTGGATGAGATGTAAGACCAAGGTTCTGACCACTTCTGCTCAGTAAAAATTCCAGGGCATTTTTACAAGGTTAGGGATGTATCTTAAGGATGTTAAGGATTTCTACAATCTTGTTCCAGTTGGGTAGCAATATTGGCTTTTTAGTAAGGTGTAGAAGAAAGAAGATGTGTGAAATTTCAGGAGGACAGTTAAAATTCTATCGGAGAGAATTCAGAAAGATCAATTCAAAATTTTATCCTCAACTCTTATTTTACCAAATGATAAAACAAAACACCTGTTTGAGTAACTCTCTTATCGGCGCATAAATGTATTTATAGATGAGAAATCCTCTTTCTCAAATAAACCTATATAATGCAGGTGAATTTGACAAAACTCTCCTGTGTTAACATAGGGTGATGAAATGACTTATGCCTTAAGTGTTTCTTCTGAGCTTTTCCTTAGTTCCTTAACTAATTGATATTTGATATAAAAATGGAATAAGATAGATGGTGAATTATAGTGGTTTTAATTTAGAATAATCTTAGATCTTTCTCTGGTGCCTTCTAGCTATGTTTTACCCGTAACTTCCGGAATTCTTCATTTGTGTGTCCTTTACAACTTTACATGCAATGTGTTAACCATAATAACAAAAATCAAATCAATAATGTCAATAATTCACAACAGCAAATGAACTGGAGTTCCACTTGATGAGTCCTCAGAAAAGCAAACATAGAACAAAACAACAACAAAAAATAAAAATAAAAAAAATCAATATAAAGATTAGGCCAGGAAAAGGAGACTGATCCTCAGAGAAAACAAACATTCTTAAATATATTTAGAAGTTCCCTTTTCTGGAATGGGAGAACCGCATTGCTTTCTTCCATGCATCACTTACTATTCTTACCGAGCTCAGAGTGCCCCATTTCTAGATTTTTGGCTAAAGGAAATCATTGAGCCTAAGCTCTGTATGTAATTTGCCATTTCTGTGGAAAGTTACCATAGTTCTGTGGTTCTGGTAGAATGAAAAAAATGCCTCCCAGTTTCAGGCAAAGAACAACTCAGATTAACTAACATGAGCTCTTCTCTCTCAGTCCCCGAATACGAGACACTAATTACACTGAGAATCCTAGACAATGGCTTCTTTTTTAGAACTCCATATTAGTGGGGGAAGTAACAGACATTAAGCATTTTGCTTTTCAAATTTGAGTCTCAGTCTTTAAGTGTAAAATAATAGATGTTTATAGTCACCGATGACTTCTTTTCTACAGTTTCTACAGACACTTATTTTTTAAATGCTGTATTTTGACACATTGGCCTGACTTTTATGACATGGTGGTGGTGTTAAAATCAACTAGACCTTCTATAACTCTCTTTGGGGCTAATGCTGTAGGGAAGGTAAGAATTTGAGAGACACTATAATAAATAGTCCTAGATTCTATAAGGTCCAATGCAACCACAAAGAAAAAAAAACTGTAAATGTAAGTAATGTGGGATAATTAGTCATGGGACAGTGTTCTTCAGTTACAATTTCTTCAATAAAAGTATATATATTTACTTGCTAGACCAAGCATCAAAAGGCCTGGCATCCAGACTGAACTGTGAGGTATCCTAAGTGGGACAATCTAAATACCTGTGGCTCTCTCTCTATGTTTATCCAGTTAGGAAGTTGTTACCTACTCTACTTATATCATATATTTCATAGTCAACAATGGTAATAAACTATCTTTGAAAGCAAAGAATAAAATAATACTTAGAGACTTGGATGCATTTATTTTTAGAAAAATTGCTTTATAATGACCAAAAGATTAAAATATCATATTTTATATATTTTTTAGTTATAAATCTGTTTTCCATTGTAACATATAGGATATAGAGGCATTATTTCAAACTAAATTAACCAAACATCAAAAGAATTTCAATGCGGGAACAGTAATGAGGACATCAGTAGATTTTTTTTTAAAATGACATACCTAATCACAGAAAGAAATAATTAGTTATTTCCCTTAGCATCAGAGATAATGCAAAATATAAGTTTTTAAAAATTTTGTTTCCATGTGGAGTTGTAAAAAATAATTCAGAGAGATCCACGTAAACTTGACCTGGTTTCTCCCCATAGTAACCTCTTGAAAGACTCTACTACAATATCACAACCAGGGGATTGGCATTGATAACAAAGATACAGAACTTTTTAGCCCCATGGGGATCCCTTCAGCTACCCTTTTACAGTCACACACACCCTCTTCTCTCTTATTCCATCCTCTCCCTGACTTCTGGGAACTACTAACTTGTTCTTCATTTTTATAAGTGTCTTCATTTCAAAGTGGGATCATATGACATAGCACTTTTGGGGATTGTTTTTTCATGAAAATTCTTTGGAGATTTCCCCAAGTTATTGTGTGTATCAATAGTTTGTTCTTTTTCACGGCTGCGTAGTATTCCCCAAAATACATTCTTTAAACTCTAAACGCGTTTAACTAGGAATGCTGCTTTATTTAGAGGATTTTTTTTTTTTTTTACTAAAGTGTGTGATAAAATAAACAGACCACATAACGAGAGAGCTGACTAATCTGTTCTAAACTTCTGATAGTTTTAATGAACCATGAGAAACAACAACTTAAATATACCTAGAAAAAAGAATTCATGTAGTTTCACTTTCCATATAAATGCGTATCTGTGATTGTGGGAAGTAAAACAGTAGTTTTGTTCTCTTCTGCAGTAGGAAGGTGAAGAACATTACAGAGGCGTGTTGACAAGCAGGTATGAAGGTTGTAAAGATATTGAAGGACCAATGAATTATAGAAACTGTGAATTCCTCTGTTGGGGAAAATACCGAAAGACTCCACAAAGATTGCAGATGTTTGAAATGTTGTTTCACATAGAACATAATAACATCTTATTTTGTATTTCTTCAGAAGTAGAAGGCAGAAATATATTTGAGGGGAAGCAAAGTTTATCGCAGTAAGAGAGAAGTGCTTTCTGGTATTAAGAACTCTCTCATTCTTACCTGTCTCTTAAAGGAAGTGGGGGCCAGGACAATTCAATGAAGGAAAAATAAGCGTTTTCAGCAAATTGTTGTGTTGGAATGACTAATTATCAACATACCAAAGAATGAACCTGGACTTCACATCAAAATAGTTCAAAAGCCTAAATGTAAAAACTAAAAATAAAAACTCTTTGGTGAAAATGTAGTAATAAATCTTTATGACCTTGGATTTGGCAATGATTTTTCAGGTTTATCAACAAAACATTCAATAGAAGAAAATAATAAATTGAGCTACATCAAAATTTAAAACTTTGTGCTTTAAAGAATGCTATCAGGAAAGAAAAAATACAATCTAAATAATAGAAGAAAATAATTGCAAATTATATTTGAAAAGGGGCTTTAACCCAGAATACATAAAGACTTTTTTAATACTAAATTTATTCAGTGAAATATTATTCTGTCACACAAAGGCATGAGCATTAATAGGCGCTACAACGTGTCTCTCTGGGTCTTGTTTTCCCTCTATATAAAATAGGGATAGTCATATAAGCTTTACTGACATCATATACATTGTGGAAATTAGCTAGGGTAATAAATATGTTACCTTAAAAGTTGCAAAGCACAACATAGATGTCACATTAGGAAGTTTTCAGAATTGTATAATGTACTCTTTTATAAATGATTTGGAATTGACTTTAAAATTTCATTCTAATTTAAAAAATGTTTTTTCAGGCGGCGCCTGTGGCTCAAAAGGGTAAGGTGCTGGCCCCATATGCCAAAGGTGGTAGGTTCAAACCCAGCCCCGAACAAAAAAAGAAAAAGTAGAGGGTGGTTGATTATTTGGGGTAGATTTTCAATTAGTAAATTATCTGCATTCTTCCTATACCTCTTCCATCAATTGCTTAATCCTAAGCATTTGGTGGCTTATCATAATTTCCTCCAAAATGATAAGGCAACTCAAACACTCAGTTAATGTTCAGAAACATCGGTAGGTTTAATTAAGAAGAGCCTTAAATTTATAGATCAAACATGTTTGTAGTCGGTATATACATTTTGTCCTGGCATCCTACTATCAAATACAAAAAAAGTAACAGTTTGAGTGCTACTGAAACTCTTGTAAGTAAAAACTAACTTTGGAATTCAGTGGTGTTGAACTATAAAACAGAAATGAAAATTAAAAAAAACCAGAAATGGGCTACACTTCTATTTTCCTGTCTACCAATAACCTTCACATTTTTGTGAATAAATATGCTCTAGTCAAAACATGCAAATCAGGAGGCACCTGTGGCTCAAAGGAGTAGGGTACCAGCCCCATATACCATAGGTGGCGTGTTTAAACCTGGCCCCAGCCAAAAACTGCAAAAAAACAAAAAACAAAAAACAAAATGCAAATCATCCCTCAGTTGTCAAATTTTAGAATGGTGTGCCCATCAGTAGCTGTTGGAGACTGAAGTACTTACTTGTGAAGTCATTGATAGCTCAGTCTCAGGTTGTTTCTTGGCAATTTATTTGCTAGGCACTGTATTTTTTTCCTTCAACTTCTCCCTCCCCCCCAAAGTAGATATTTTTCAGGTTATTGCACATTTTTATTAAATATATTAAATTTCAGTAACATGTGAGGTGTTCCTTTCATAGAGAGGCACATTTTTGTAGACGATCATGAGTATGAGCTGTAATTCATTCATGAAGTTAATGTTACTGAAAATTCTAGCCCATTGTTTCCCCCAATAACAAAGTATTTCATTTCTTTGTTTTTCTTATACTATTATTGTATAGCCCTCTCCAGAGTCAAGTGGAGGAGAATTTTATTTCTTTTCTTTCTTTCTTTTATTTTGAGACAGAGTCTCACTATGTCACCCTGGGTAGAGTGCTGTGGCATCACAGCTCACAGCAACCTCAAACTCTTGGGCTCAAGTGATTCTCTTGCCTCAGCCTCCCAAGTAGCTGGGACTACAGGTGCCCACTACAACACTCAGCTATTTTCTGGTTCTAGTTCTCAGTGTTGTTTGACAGGCCTGGGCTGGATTCAAACCTGCCAGCTCCGGTGTATGTGGCTGGCGCCCTAGCCACTGAGCTACAGGCGCCGAGCCTTTATTTCATTTCTAAAGTTAACAGTTTTAAAGAATATGATGCAAGCATAAGTCTTTATAACTCTCAGGCTGTGCTTATATTTTGAGATTAGAATTATTTTAAAATTATTACTGGATAGAAACCAGGTTGCATTCATTCCAACCCCTATCCTTCCACCACCATTTACTTCTATGCATGTATTGAAAATTACTATTCCTAATGGTGGCTCTGAAACACTGTAAGATTTTGAGTTACCGCAGAAAGATTTGATTAAACTTGTCATCCTAGTCTTATGAAGGCAGAAAAATGGAATAATTTATTTTAATCAAATTCTTTATGAGGATTAGTAGGGTACTGGGACAAAATTCCTCCTGCCATTAATATTTATAATACAAGCTGAACATCCCTAATCTGAAAATCCAAAATTTGAAATGCTCCCAAATCTGAAACTTTTTGAGCATTGGCATGATGCTAAAAAGAAATGCTCACTGGAACAGTTCGGATTTTTTAGATAAGGGATGTATTACCAGTATATACATAATGCAAACATTCCAAAATAAAAAAAAAAAATCTGAAATCCGGAACATATATGGCCCCAAGCTTTTCACATAAAAGGATATTCAACCTGTATTTTGCCATTTGTAAAAAAAGAGATTTACGGATAAAAGCATTGTTCACAACTCCTTTGTCTGACTTGAGGGCCCTGTGCCTTGCTCTTGTTATGAGTTGAGCCTTGTTCTTTGGGATGGAGATGTGGAGAATTCCAGAAACGACAGCATCTGTCTTCACTTTCGTGTTGACCAACACCTCTACATATACAGCATTTCCATAAAGTTCGTGTGCAATTTCAAGTGACATAACTTCATGGACATGCTGTATGGACACATGGGACTAAGGCATGGGGATTTTAAAAACAAGTTATTCTGGGGACCTTATGGAAATATACTGTGTTATTCCATAAGAATTCATGTTTTCAAGAGCTTCTGTACTTGCCCATTCAAAAGGAAGAGTTATGGCTGTGATGGGGAGTATGCCAGGCCCCACTATCCCAGTGTCTATTTCACCCATCAAGCTTAGTGTGTTTCATGCCTCATCTTTCAAACTAGATGAAAATCACATATCTGTGTTGTAGACCAACTGAGGGAATGTAAGGGACAGTGACCAGAAAGAAGTTCAAAGAACCGTGAGGATGGTCGCCTGCAAATTACTAGATGGTGGAATTTGTCCTGGGTTTATTTTAAAACACTTCTGAACAAGACTTTACATTTTATTAGTGAGTCAAATAACAGGTGTCTCCAAAATTTCCAGCTGGTGTACCATAGGTGGCAGGTGTGTTTGAGATTATGCTTTCTTTGGGCCGAAAACCTTGTTTGCCAAAGTTTTGACCCTTTAACTGGATGTGATAACAAAACATTATCAGCTGTGTGTGCCGTACAGTGAACAAAATTGGGAAGTCCAGGACCTAGAGGACTCTAATTTCCTTAACAGTTTGTTCAGAAAGGGCAGAGCCAGCCATTGACCACTCCCACAATGTGATGCAGGAAATGCCAGCTCTGTGTAAACCACATCGTAGAGAGGACATGACGGCTGAAGTGAGATGTCCTGCTCTTTTGGGCTGTAAAGGCTGATTCTTTAATAACACTTTTGTGGGTAGCAACCTGTTTTGAGATCTCGCCTTTTCTCTTTATTGACTGTGACTTCACCATGGTATATCCAAAGATGTTACTTCAGTTCTTTGAAAATTACAAAGAAGGGTAGTACTCCCCAAAAAGGGAAAGGAGATGACACTTTGAAGAAGGCAAACTTTCTGCATTTTCCCCGATTATATGTGAAATAATAAGAAGTAATAATAAGATCTCTCTGGGCAAAATGTTTACTTTTTAAAAACTTCAATTAACTTCCTACAGTAGTCTTATTAATTGGCATGATTGGAGACTAGATTATAGGTCACAATGTGGGATAATGACACTATCTGTCACCCAAATTTCAGATATCTTGTCATTCTGCATTCTTCAGCATTTACCATCCAAATGCGATGTTTAAATTGCATTTTCCGTGTAACGACAAGAAAACTGCTGTAGATTATGGGCATTTAATCAGGGAATTAGCCCAAACTAATTACCTATTTAATTCAAACTAGTCATAAATGGCATAACAATGTTTCAGTCAACGATGAACCATTTACATGACAGTAGTCTCATAGTTATGGCATTGCATTTTTACTGTGCCTTTTCTATGTTTAAATAAATGGGTATTTACTGTGGTGTTACAGTTGTATATAGTATTCAGTACAGTAACATG